>NW_024070201.1:70210229-70800130 GCF_014754425.2 Oryx dammah
GGGGGGGGGGGGCTCCAAAATCACTGCAGATGGTGACTGCAGCCATGAAATTAAAAGACGCTTACTCCTTGGAAGGAAAGTTATGACCAACCTAGATAGCATATTCAAAAGCAGAGACATCACTTTGCCAACAAAGGTCCGTCTAGTCAAGGCTATGGTTTTTCCAGTGGTCATGTATGGATGTGAGAGTTGGACTGTGAAGAAAGCTGAGCGCTGAAGAATTGATGCTTTTGAACTGTGGTGTTGGAGAAGACTCTTGAGAGTCCCTTGGACTGCAAGGAGATCCAACCAGTCCATTCTGAAGGAGATCAGTTCTGGGTGTTCTTGGAAAGGACTGATGCTAAAGCTGAAACTCTAATACTTTGGCCACCTCATGCAAAGAGTTGATTCATTGGAAAGGACTCTGATGCTGGGAGAGATTGGGAGCAGGAGGAGAAGGGGACGACTGAGGATGAGATGGCTGGATGGCATCACCGACTCAATGGACATGAGTTTGGGTGAACTCTGGGAGTTGGTGATGGACAGGGAGGCCTGGCATGCTGCAATTCATGGGGTTGCAAAGAGTCAGATGCAACTGAGCGACTGAACTGAACTGAAATGAACTGAAGTGAAAGAAGCCAGTTTGTAAAGGCTACATATTTTGTAAATCCAGTTATATGACGTTCTGAAAAAGACTCTGAAAACAGTAAAAAGATCTCTTGTTGATGTTGGATTACAACCTCAGGAACTTCTCGGGTAAAACCTGAAAATGACTTGCCCTAAGAAAAGGGCAAGGAATTGAGCTGCAGGAGTTGCTTGTATATTTTTGAGATTAGTTGTTTGTCAGTTGCTTCATTTGCTATTATTTTCTCCCATTCGGAAGGCTGTCTTTTCACTTTGCTTATATTTTCCTTTGTTGTGCAGAAGCTTTTAATTTTAATTAGGTCCCATTTGTTTATTTTTGCTTTTATTTCCAGAATTCTGGGAGGTGGATCATAGAGTATTACTCAGCCATTAAAAAGAATACATTTGAATCAGTTCTGATGAGATGGATGAAACTGGAGCCAATTATACAGAGTGAAGTAAGCCAGAAAGAAAAACACCAATACAGTATACTAACTCATATATATGGAATTTAGAAAGATGGCAATGATGACCCTGTATGCAGGACAGCAAAAAAGACACAGATGTGTATAATGGACTTTTGGACTCAGTGGGAGAGGGAGAGGGTGAGATGACTTGGGAGAATGGTATTGAAACATGTATAATATCATGTAAGAATCGAATTGCCAGTCTATGTCTGATGCAGGATATGGCACGCTTGGGGCTAGTACGCGGGGATGACCCAGAGAGATGTTGTGGGGAGGGGGGTGGGAGGGGGGTTCAGGTTTGGGAACGCATGTACACCCGTGGTGGATTCATGTCAATGTATGGCAAAACCAATACAGAATTGTAAAGTAAAATAATAAATAAATAAATTTAAATAAAAAAAAAAGAAAAGGGCAAGGGCAGGATGACCACTCCAGATTGGCAGGAGGCAGGTTTAATAAGCAAAGGAACTTGCATACCAGGCTTGACTTGAATATCTGCAAGACAGTTAGATCTCTTCCCCCACCTGCCAGCATCTTTAAAGTTAGAGATCTGAACTAGATTCAACCACGTCCTCAGTCTGGAGAGTCTCAACACCTTATTCTCTCAAGGTTACATTACACATACACGTGCATCTATGTCAAACCTGCACCGAAGTGAACATAAATAATGATAATATTGAATTCTATCTCATAAATTAGAAATAACCATCCCTGAGTCCATCCTGATTTAATAACTAATTCAATGAGTAAATGGAGGAGAAAGGCAGCACTTTTTATAGTTGATTTTCAATTAATAAATGTAGAAGAACAGAGAAAAGTAGGAAATAGTCATCACATAAACACCACAGTATAATTGCCATGGACAAGATCCCTGA
Source organism: Oryx dammah (assembly GCF_014754425.2). NCBI lineage: Eukaryota > Metazoa > Chordata > Mammalia > Artiodactyla > Bovidae > Oryx > Oryx dammah. The sequence goes on from NW_024070201.1 coordinate 70,212,175, forward strand.
TAGATATTAAAGTTAGGAGGCAAAAGTTTGCTGAGAAATGGGATTAGCATGGTCTCAAAGTATCTCCCTCATGATATTTATTACTATAAAGGGAAAGACACTAACTTTGCAATGGAGAAACCTGCCAAAACCACCTTCACCAAGTGACTAAGGTCAATATCATCAGTAAAAAAGACGTATCAACATAATGAATCCCTCGATAGGATGGACTGAGGATATAGCATCATTTCTGCAGTATTTTTGCCCAAAATGCATACCTGCAGTCTATACAATCACAAGAAAACATCAGATGAACCAAAGTTGAAGGACATTTGATAAAAAAAAATACTGGCTAATATTACTCAAAAGTGTTAAGGTCATAAAAAACAAGGAAAGACTGAAGACTATTAGAGTGCAGGTGATTACAAAGAAATAAAAATTATATGCACTTTGGGACCCTGAATAGGAATCTACAGTAGTAAAGGACATTAGTGGAAAGCTGGTGAAATACAAATACATTGTATAGTTTAGTTCACAGCATTGTACAAGGTTAATTTCTTGGTGTTGATCATTATACTAAAATTATAAATGCATTTATATTAAGAGAAGTGGAATGAGAGACGGATGGAAATTCTGTGTTTGTGTGTGTGTGTTTCTGTAAGGCTAAAATTCAGTTCAGCTCAGTCATTCAATAGTGTTTGTCTCTTTGCGACCCCATGGACTGCAGCACTCCAGGCCTCCCTGTCCATTGCCAACTCCCAGAGTTTACTCAAACTCATGTCCATTGAGTCAGTGATGCCATCCAAACATCTCATCCTCTGTCGTCCCCTTCTCCTCCAGCCTTCAGTCTTTCCTAACATCAGGGTCTTTTCTAATGAGTCCGTTCTTCACATCAGGTGGCCAAAGTACTGGAGTTTCAGCTTCAGCATCACTCTTTCCAATGAATATTCAGGACTGATTTCCTTTAGGATAGACTGGTTTCCTTTAGGATAGACTGGTTTGATCTCGTTGCAGTCCAGGGGACTTTCAAGAGTCTTCTCCAGCTCCACATTTCCAAAGTATCAATTCTTCGGCACTCAGCTTTCTTTATGGTCCAACTCTCACTTGACTACTGGAAAAACCATAGCTTTGACTAGAGGGACTTTGACTAGGCTAAAATCAGCCTAAAATTAAAAATTTTATAAATAAAAAAGCTAATACTTTGATCAAAAATTTTAAGTATGACAGTGTATATAAAGCATTAACATGAGTGCCTGGCATAATTACACACAAAAAGTAAACACAGTTATCATCATCATATTATCAGTATTATTAATATAGAAGGATGGCGTGAGATACTACAAAGAATTTTTCTGTGTACCTCGCTTGACAACAAATGCCATCAGTGAAGACAAAAGTGATGTCTCCCACACTGAGCACAGACCTGCTGGTTCTTGGGCCACCCCACTTTGCCTCACATCTTCCAAAGAAGCAGCATTTCACAGACCTAGCTATCACCTCCACTTACCTCAAGATGCTTTTTAAAAGGCTGGGAGCAGGGGAAAGTTTATCAGTTTTGAAGGAGGCCTTATTCAGGAAGAAATTTTGCCTCTTCTCTTCATGTTTCCGGTTGGGGAAGGATGGGAACCTGTGACTAGTTCCGCTCCTCAAACCCAAGAGACTCACTTGTCAAACTCAGGAGTGCCTGAGAAGAGGGGTATCATGGGTGGCACCCTGCCCCCCATCAAAAGATGTGTTAAAGTTCTGACTCTGAGTACCTCAGGATGTAATCTGATGTGGGATGAGTTGTCGATGTAATCAGCTAAGTCAGAGGAGGTCCTCCTGCAGTGGGTAGGCCCTGAATTGGAGTTCATAAGAAGACTTTGAACCCATAGGGAGAATGTCAAGTGACAGCAGAGGCAGAGGCTGGAGCAATGCCAGCCGAGAAATGCCTAGGCCACCATCAGAAGCTCAGATAAGACAGGGAAGGATGCTGAGTCTCAAAGGGGGCACGGCCCTGCCAGCGCCTTGACTTTGGACTTGTAGGTTTCAGATCTGTGAAAGAATACCTTTTTGTTACTTTAAGCCATTCAGTCTGTGGTCTTCTGTCATGGTACCTCTAGGAAACCAATACAAGGGGAGAGTGGCAGACGTCGAGAAGGTCATCAGCTGGACTCAGTGCCCCAGAGCAAGGGGAAGAGCCTTGAGTGAGAATGGTGTGGTGGAATGGACAGGCACAGAAGATGGTTTCTAGTAGCATCCACAGATCACAGAGGAGAGGGCACAGTGGGGAGGTGAGATCAGGACTCCAAAGCGAGGGGCGAGGAGACAGGCACAGCAAAGATGGCAGGACACCGCCAGCATGACTCAGGGGCTGAGGTCACCAGGAGCCCCAGGGTCTGATGGGACTGCTGGGGCTTGAACCTCCTACTCCAGGAGATCTTCCTGAGCCTGGGATCGAACCAGCAGCTCCTGTGTCTCTTGCATTGCAGGCAGATTCTTAACCACTGCATCTGGGGAGCCCTCCATCAGCTCAAAGTCTCAAAACCAGCAGCAGTCCCCACAGAACTGATAATCCATGTCTTGGAAAGTAGTTCAAGCTTCCTGGGGAGAAAAGCCACCTTGCACCTTTTCCCCACTCTTTCCTATCACCTCTCCACCCAAGGAGTTACCACAGTGAGGCAGAGATGTGTCTGCTACAAAGAGCTGGCTTCCATACCTCAGCCCCAGAGGAGGAGAGGAAAGAGAGAACTTTCTTTCTGATATGAATTTAAAGTGTTAAAAGTTATGAAACTTAAGAACTAAAATAAAACCATTTGAATAACTGAAAGGGACTAAAATGCTATGAAATTAGATATCATGAGAGGCACTTGCTCCCCTGTGGGAGAGACAGGGTCAGAAGGAGCATTGGTGGGAGTTATTAACGGACACAAAAAGCTGTTTTACGTTTACTCTACAATGAACCAAGACTCCCTAACTAAACTATAAATATAATAATAATAACAAAACAATAATGTAATGATATTCATCATTGTATCTTTTCATTTCATCAGCAAAATGTTCCTTATCTGTAAGTAAGAGAAGGCTTCCTTTCTTGTTTATCTGAGGACAAAGCTCCTTTTGATCATAACATAGAACAAAGAGTTATTGATAAATAGAGGATTCAAAGGACTCAGTGTATCTGGCAAAGCTTATGGGTTCCTAACTGATGAACATTTTAGTAAGAGAATGGTGGAGGTGGGAAAGTCTCCAGGGAGCCTTGTGCCTTGAAATATAATGAGTTTCTTTGGGGAGTAATTCATTAGGAAATGAGAAAGCAAATGCTCTGTCAAGAGCAGGCTTTTGAAACTATTACTCTATTTTAATCAGCAGGCTTGATTTTCTATTAAGAAACAAGAAAAAACATTTTCCCTGGCCAGGCAATGCTTTCAACAGGAGACTCTGTTGGTTTTTAATAAGTCAAAGTATGTAGAGGCCTAGAGATGAGTCTATCTCAAGAGGTTTGTGGAATTTCCAAGTCAGGAAAATAAGAAATATTTTTAATTATTATAGAAGAGAAAGTTGCTAACCTTAGGTAATCACTGTTGTCTTATATCTTAGAGCTAGGCATGTGACCTTGGGCAAACAACTTCACTTCTCTGAGCTTCAATTTGTCCTCTACAAATGAAAACAATGGCACTTCTCACATAAAAGTATTTTTGAGTTTAAAATGACACATGTAAAGCACTTAACAGAAAAAGAGCTAATAAATAGCAAAGCTGGGATTTGAACTCCAACTGTTCTGACTACAAAACCCATGTTTTTAATCTTTACCCTCTATTGCTTCTATTTTCACAGAGAATTGTCATGAAGATCACGTATGAATGCAAAAATATAAATATAAATTTTAGAGTCTGCCAAGATAGATCCAGGACTTTACAATCAGAACTAAAGGCTTTTAGTAGTGATTTGAAGAAAAAAAGAAAGAGCTCCATTAAAGTACAAAGAGTTATTTCTTTTCTTCATGACTCTATCTCAAGCTCCATAATGCATAATGCTGGCTTATTATATGTATTTGTTGAAAGGATGACACATAACCAACCCCTTTCAAAGGAAAGAACACATTTGACAAGTACCTATTTCAAGTGTAAGCCCTGTAAAGGTGGTGACACCATTATTCTCAAAGGTTTAGCACACATACAAAGGACCTACTCTTTAAGGAAACTTATTTATAAATGTTGATTATTCTGAACTTAGCATAGTATGTGAATAATAGAAAAATATCATTTTAGAAGATATTATGGCTTTACATGAGAAAGTATAACAATATATACTTTTTAAAAAAGTCATTCCGTTATTCCTAATCTAATCAGATAAGATGTTAATTGAAAACAGATTATAGTCATACCTGATACAGATGCTATCCTTTTCTAGACTCTAGTCAGGCTCCTCTAAGCCCTCTAAGCCTAGATCTTGACGTTCATTACAGCAAGAATCTTGCTAAGTCTGTTTAGTGAGAATCTGCCCCATGCTATCCCTACCTTGATATCAGATCAAATTCCTCATCCCTCACCATCCCCCAACTGACATCTGGTCAGTCTGAACTGTCTTCAGCAAGAATCCTATTAAACTTCTTAAGCAAGAATCTTTTCTTCCCCCTGATATTTAGTAACTTTCCATCCACTGGGCCCTCTGGCACCATTCTTGCTGCGTATCTTACTCCAGTTCTATTAACCTTCCAATGGCTCAGATGTGCCACTTCCCATCCCAGGGCTTTATGTGTGTAGTTCCCTTCAATTAATCAGCTCCTGTGAAGCATCTTTCAGATTTCAGTACAGAGGTCACTTCCTTAGAGAATCACTCTCTAACACATCAGATTAAATCAGGTCATCTTGATATAAGTTCTCAGTGTACACTGGACCTAAAAACATTCATCGCAGTAATGACACTTTCATTTCCTTTTTTTGTTTGTTTTATTCCCACTAGAACATCAAGCTCCATAATGTAAATGATATATATGTAAGCCAAGATTTTCAAAATCCTCTACTCTACTGTAAGTGCAAAAAAAAAAAAAAGAAAGAAAGAAAGAAAGAAAACAAAAACTCTCTAATAGCCAGAACAAAGGTCTTTTTATTCTGCCCACATCTCTTCTCTTCTTACATCTTCTTCCTATCTTGTCTACACTTTTTTTAAAATCTCTAGAACACATCATGGAACAAGTGACACCAGACAGACCATTTCTAACTCTTAGAACAATAAACTACTCAAGGGAATTATTACTTTCTCATCCAATAGACAAGCAGACTAAATTCTAGAAGTCTGATCACTTAAACCAAGCAGCACACAGAGCAGGTGCTGTAGTAGGATTTGGGGACATAGGTCTTCAGATTCAAGACCATTACGTTCTTTCTCCAACCTCCACACACCGTATTGTCTCATCCATCATCAAGACATCTTTAGACATTACTTTTGTATCACCTCTCCAGTGGGTGTGTGGAATGAGAGTTCCTACAGAGTAGGAAATATATCTGACATTTCTTTCATACTTTCCTAAGCCAGAATGGTAATGCTCCAGAAGTAGGCGCTTAATGTAGGTTACTAAAGAATCACAAACTGTAGTAATCTGGTCCAGTCTCTTATTTCATAAATAAAAATCTTCAGTTCAGTCGCTCAGTCATGTCCAGCTCTTTGCAACCCCATGGACTGTAGCATGCCAGGCCTCCCTGTCCATTATTAATTCCCACAGTTTACTCAAACTCATGTCCATTGAGTTGGTGATACCATCAAGACATGTTATCCTCTGTTGTCCCCTTATCTCCCTGCCTTCAATCTTTCCCAGCATCAGGGTCTTTTCCAATGAGTCAGTTCTTTGCATCAGGTAGCCAAAGTATTGGAGTTTCAGCTTGAACATCAGTCCTTCTGATGAATATTCAGGACTGATTTCTTTGAGGATGGACTGGTTGGATCTCCTTGCAGTCCAAGGGACTCTCAAGAGTCTTTTCCTACACTACAGTTCAAAAGCATCAATTCTTTTGTGCTCAGCTTTCTTTATAGTCCAACTCTCACATCCATACATGACTACTGGAAAAACCATAGCCTTGAGTAGACGGACCTTTGTTGGCAAAGTAATGTCTCTGCTTTTCAATGTGCTGTCTAGGTTGGTCACAACTTTTCTTCCAAGGAGTAAGTGTCTTTTAATTTCATGGCTGCAATCACCATCACTGTGGATTTTGGAGCCAAAAATAATAATAACAATAATAAAGTCTGTCACTGTTTCCACCATTTCCCCAACTATTTGCCATGAAGTGATGGGACCAGATGCCATGATCCTAGTTGAGCTTTAAGCCAGCTTTTTCACTCTCCTCTTTCACTTTCATCAAGAGGCTCTTTAGTGGCTCAAGCAGTAAGGAATCCACCTGCATTCAGAAAACCCAAGTTCAACCCCTAGGTCGGGAAGATACCCTTGACAAGGGAATGCCTACCCACTCTAATATTCTTGCCTGGAGAATTCCATGGACAGAGGAGCCTGGTGGGCTACAGTCCATGTGGTTGCAAAGAATTAGACACAACTGAGTAACTACAGCTTTCCAATATGCTATCTTTCTACCCCAGGGACACCAGTTAAAAATGTGGCAGAGAACTTTGGACTTAAAAACCAAAGTTTAAATTTTCTATAGTAGCAAGTTGTGTGCCCTTCCCTGATCAGTAAATGAATGATAAGGGAAATGAGCTGATTTTTAAAAATGAATGATGTCAGTCATTATCAGACCATCTAACCTCTTGGGGATGCCTCTTGATGAGTAGGTGCCCTGTTGCTGATTAATATCCAAGATGGTCTTAACCACGAAGGAAAAAGAAAAAATGAGAGCCACGTGATCTCATGACCTTTTGAGATCCAGTTTCATGACCTTTTACAGCCCATTTTCTGGTCAAGGAGACTTTGAAACATGATCTAACATGCTGTTGTGCTTACTGAAAACTAGGAGAAACAAATTCCATCTGTCTTGGCGCAGATAGAACTCTACCCTCTCTGGAGTCATTCAACTTGATTCTTGGCTGAAAGACTTCAAACAAGAAGACAGAGTCTATTGTTTTTACTTCAAAGATAAGTTTTATAATTTAAATCCATAGCCATGATTTCATGGGAATTTATGAAGCCAAATAAATGGTTATAACTAAATAGTGGGACTCCAGGTGGTCACTGCTGTGAATGACACTCAGAACATGTTCTTTGTACGGTGTGCTAGAAAAGCCAGCACTAAGATCAAAGCCTGAATCCTAGACCCCACTGTCAGGGGCCAACACATGGCACAAGGACACTATCTATCTGCTTGCATCTATCACCTGCTTCCCTGGAATATACCCTTCATATCTAGAGGTGTCACCAGTCTGCAAGTGAAAAGATTCTAATGATGACTCCTTAATGAGACTGAGTGACTATTTTATTGAATTACTGGAAGTGTAAGAATAAAGGGAGGGTAATGTGGATTAAATACAGATTGAAGTAACTAACTTACACTCACAGTAATACATGATAAAGATATTAATTAGACTTTGTGATAGCCTCTCAGAGAAAAGAATCATTTGGCATGTTATGTGTCCTGCAATGATTTTATCTAACTTGAAAGTCAAATATACATGCCTATTTATATATCTACAGATATTTGTGTGTGTATTCCCTGGGCCAGGAGGATCCCCTGGGAATGGCTACCCTCTCCAGTATTCTTGCCTGGACAACTCCATGAACAGAGGAGGTTGGCAGGCTATGGTCCACGGGGTCCTGAAGAGCTGGACATGACTGAGCAACTAACACACACACACACACACATACACATACATAATTAATTAGATTGAGATATATGTCTACATATAATATAATACACATAGACATATGTACTAGAATCTTATGTCTAGTATTCACAAAGCAATACTGATGCCACTGATTTGTGTGATAAAAAGAGAAAAAGTGAAAGTGAAGTCACTAAGTCGTGTCCAACTCTTTGCGACCCCATGGACTGTAGTCTACCAGGCTTCTCCATCCATGGGATTTTCCAGGCAAGAGAACTGGAGTGGGTTGCCATTTCCTTCTCCAGGGGATCTTCCCGACCCAGGGATCAAACTCTGGTCTCCCGCATTTCAGGCAGACACTTTACCGTCTGAGCCACCAGGGAAGTCTAAAAAGAGAAAAAGAACTTTTTAAATGAATATGTGGGGGAATGTTCAGTCTTGCAAATAATCACATTAATGCAAATTAAAACAATGAAGTTACATTTCATTGCTACTGCACAAATGATTTCTTTTAAAATCACAATTGCCAGTGATAGTGAAGATGGTAAAGTTTTAAGCTCAAACAATTTGGGATGTGATTGCAATGTGAGTCTATCATTTTCAAAAGCAATATATCAGTGCATTTCTACAGAAATACATATATTTCAGTAATCCCATTCTTAGAAATTATTCTGGAGAAAGCATTTACTTAAGCTTTTTCCTTTTATTCCTTTCAATTAGGATTTTGACTGCAATATTATCTATAATACCCCAAAATTAGAAATAATTAAAATGTCTAGCATTATGTTGTGCCCACTCATTGGAATGTTACAGATATTTTAAGATCTTTTTAAAATTTGTAACATTATGTAAAGCTTATGTGACATAAAATTAAAAAGGCAAAGTATATAAATTCTATGTTCATACTGATTAAAATCCTATAAAGATATATTTGCCTACATTTTTATATAAACATAATATGCTTTATTAAACTGTTGGCATCAGGAATGATTTTTAATTTTCTGTTTAATTTTAATATTGTTATTTTCTCAATTAAAATGGGAAAAATAGAGCCAGATTCTATTAGCAGGAAATAAAATTATTTTCTCACTATAGAGAGTATGTATGTAAATGTTAAAAAGCATAGGTTTAGAAGTCAGTAGAACAGTTGAATTTGTGGCTGTCCCTTCCCTCAGAAACTGTGAGGACCTGGAAAAATAATTGACAGTCTACGAGTGTCAGTTTACTTTTATGTAAATTGGAGATGATTATTTCTTATAGCCATGGAGATTAAAAAAAAACCTAAGATCATGGCATCCTGCCCCATCACTTCATGGCATCCTGCCCCATCACTTCATGGCGAAGAGAAGGGGAAAAAATGGAAGTGGTAGCAGATTTTGTTTTCTTGGACTCCAAAATCACCACGGATGGTGACTTCAGCCATGAAATTAAAAGACATTGCTCCTTGGAAGAAAAGCTATGGCAAACCTAGACAGTGTATTAAAAAGCAGAGACATCACCTCGCTGACAAAGGTCCATCTAGTAAAAGTTATGGTTTTTCCAGGAGTCACGTACAGATGTGAGAGTTGGACCATAAAGAAGGCTCTGCTGCTGCTGCTACTGCTGCTGCTAAGTCACTTCAGTCGTGTCTGACTCTGTGCGACCCCATGGATGGCAGCCCACCAGGCTCCCCCATCCCTGGGATTCTCCAGGCAAGAACATGGAAGTGGGTTGCCATTTTCTTCTCCAATGCATGAAGGTGAAAAGTGAAAGTGAAGTTGCTCAGTCGTGTCCGACTCTTCGCGACCCCATGGACGGCAGCCTACCAGACTCCTTCCGTGGGATTTTCCAGGCAAGAGTACTGGAGTGGGGTGCCGTCGCCTTCTCCATAAAGAAGGCTCAGTGTCAAAGAACTGATACTTTCAAATTGTGGTGCTAAAGAAGGTTGTTGAGAGTCCCCTGGACTGCAAGGAAAGGAAATGAACCCCAAAAATCCACTGGGAGGACTGGTGCTAAACCTGAAGCTCCAAAACTTTGGCCACCTGATGCCAAGAGCTGACTCACTGGAAAAGACCCCAATGCTGTGAAAGATTGAAAGTAAAAGGAGAAGAGGGCAGCAGAGGATGAGATGGTTAGATAGCATCATGGATTCAATGGACATGAATTTGAGCAAACTCCAGGAGACAGTGAAGGACAGAGGAGCCTGGCGTGCTGCAGTCCATGGGGTCACAAAGAATCAAGACATGGCTTAGCAGCTGAACAACAACACCACTAGCCATGGAAATTCAGTGAAATGAAGTGTCTATCCTTAGCAAAGTTTCTAGCCTATCATAAATGGTCAAGAAATAATAGTTTTGGTTTCTTTCATTTTTCATGTTTTGGCAGCAACCAATTTTAGGTCCAAAAGTACCATCCAGAAAGTCTTCTTAATGCCAAAATGTCTAAATAGAAACTAAAAAACAAAGGGAAGCCTGTCAGAATTATATCTGACAAAGTTATTTCCTTCTGGACTCTATCAAAACAATATATTTTTGTGAATGCAATTTTTTTCCCACTTTCTTTCAGGTGCTTTGAATTTTGGGATATAGAAGTCTGTTGCAACAGAAATGCTTTTACAAAATTAAGTCTATATATATATATTTGAAGAAGGACACTGAAAATTACATTAAGTACATTGATTTTTCTGTGGAAGTAAAATGTCTGTATAGCTGACACAGTAATTTAAACAATCCTTCTTCTATTCCCCAACTCATAGCTTATATACTTATGTCTACATCTGTACTTATTTTCCTGAAAGAGTTAATCTTCTCCTCCCAATCCCACCCAGTTCCACCAAATGAATGAGCAGTTTACTATTTTTTTTTTATTCCCAGTGGGGTCTGGCCTATTTCATGTGGTCACGATGGACATAGGTTCCAAAGGATCCCACTGGTCTATGTATTACAGAGAGGAGCTTCTAACACAAAAGTACATAGAGAGTGCTTTTAGATTTTCAAATATCCAGTTTTAACCTGAAAACTGTGCACATTTGCTCTGGGAGAACATAACAATGGCTTCCCAACATTGTTCCTTTTTTTTTTGATATAGCTACACTTGAAAGGAATAGAGTTTCTTTAGCAACAAAAGCATCCCAAGGATGCAAGGTCCTCAGTGTTCACATCTCAGAAATACTCCATGTGAGAAGAGCCTCTGTTGTTTCTTTTGAGCATCCATTGTTGCCTCTCAGCCCACCTAGAGCAGTGTTGGGTGGAGGACGATCTTTCTAACTTGAGACGTGGGGTGACACAGGAGAAAAACCAAAGAGATTTATCATCTTCCCTTCGTGATACACCCTGACAGCAAAGTGACCCAGGCAGTTAAAAAGCATATTGTACATGTAACAATTTAATGAGATCTTGAAGACATTGGTCTCCAGTGAGCATTTCATTGGGAAATTTCTTTCTTAAATTGTTTTTATAGGTAAATCTTTCCTCAAATCCCAAAGGGAGCTTGCTATATCTTTCAGAAGTGAATGAGAACTCAGAATTTCCTCTAGTCAAGTATGAAGGCTGTTAAACAGAAAATTTTTTTCCATGAAGGAAGTCTCATCTTTTCTTTCATGAGAATAGGTCAAAATATCTACCCTCTGAATTCATTTTTTTTTAAATATGTACAAACCTATATGAACAAATTACTACCCCCATTTCAAAAGAGTGAGAGTCATTGAGTGGTTATCTGATCCATCTTTCCTTCATCATTCATTCAGCGTACATTTACTCAGTGTCTACTATGAGCCAGGTACTAGTCCAGTGAATTGAAAACATTAAAAAAAAACCAACAATAATAACAAGCAAAAGCAAGCCCTCCCTTTGTGAAGCATCCAGTCCAGAAGGAGACAGAAAATTTTAAAAATAAGCAAAAACATATAATAAACAAAAAACACATATACAGTACATTAGAAGTACAGGTATTTGGCAGAAGAATATTCAGCCAGAGGAGACAACCAGTGCCAAGGCCTTAAGACGAAAGCATGACTGATCTGAGAACAGCAAAACAGCTGGCATGTCTGAAGCAGAGTGAAGGAGAAGGAAGGTAGCAGGACATGAGGTCAGACTAGCCAGGAGTGTCTTGAGGTTAGATGCTGTGCTGGGCTTAGTCATGTCTGAGTCTTTGTGACCCCATGGACTGTAGCCCACCAGGCTCCTCTGTCCATGGGGATTCTCCAGGCAAGAATACTGGAGTGGGTGGCCATGCCCTCCTCCAGGCGATCATCCCAACCCAGGGATTGAACCCAGTTTTCCCACATTGCAGGCGGATTATTTACCAAATGAGCCACCAGGGAAACCTAAGGGAAGCCACCAGGGAAGTCATGAGGTTACTGTTAGGATTCTGTTTTTCACTCTGAGAAAACGAGGATCCAATAAAGAGCTTGGGGTAGAGGAGCAGAGCTGTCTGAATTATATGTTAAAGAATCACTCTGGGTGTTGGGATGAAATAGTATCAAGTGCTGTGTCTTCTCGGAAGGCTTACATGATACTGCAAAGGAGCTGTCTCACCTGTGTACTTCTAACATTCCTGTCTTCATTCGACCACATGTACTGAACATCAACACTCTTACCGTGGTGCTGGAGAAGACTCTTGAGAGTCCCTTGGAGAGCAAGGAAAACTGATTTTCAAAAATGTCATTGTCCATATACTAACGAAAATAACAAGAGCTCATACTTATTGAGAGCCACCTCTATCATCAGACCTACCTGTTTCCCAAACACTGCCTCATAACAATTCTCTATGGAAAAATAAAAGATCAAGGAGGGACTTCCCTTCTCATAACTAGCTCAGTGATTACGCCACTCAAAAGTAACTTGGGCATATTTTTCAAAAATAAAAAGCCTTAAGTCCCTTCTGTCAACCTTTACTTCAAATAATAATAATAGAATCCATGTTCTGAATGTTTATTGTTAGGATCTTTTTACTCAATTTGTGTTATCTGTACACCAAAGCATATAATGTTTTGAATATAAAAATATTGAAATAATGATTTTTTAAAAACAGGCTGAGAGGTGTTAGTTTGCCCAAGGTCACAGGGCTAAGGAGTGTTGAAGGCAGCATTATACCTGAGGCTGTACCTGCATCCATAGTGCTGCTGCTGCTGCTGCTAAGTCGCTTCAGTTGTGTCCGACTCTGTGCGACCCCATAGACCCCATAGACTCTGTGCAGCCCCCATAGACCCCATAGACTCTGTGCAGCCCACCAGGCTCCCCCGTCCCTGGGATTCTCCAGGCAAGAACACTGGAATGGGTTGTCATTTCCTCCTCCAGTGCATGAAAGTGAAAAGTGAAAGGGAAGTCGCTCAGCCATGTCCGACTCCTAGCGACCCCATGGACTGCAGTCTTCCAGGCTCCTCTGTCCATAGGATTTTCAGGTAAGAGTACTGGAGTGGGGTGTCACTGCCTTCTCCGATCCATAGTGCAGACCCAGATTGAAAGTGAAAGGCTCTGAGAGGTCAGGTCAGAGGTTAAGTTTCCTGCTGGATTGCATTTAATTCCTGTTTAACTCTATTTAATAGTCCCTTCAAGTGTCTTAAGACTTCCCTAGTGGCTCAGACGGTAAAGCGTCTGCCTGCAATGTGGGAGACCCAGGTTCGATCCCTGGGTCCGGAAGATCCTTGGAGAAGGAAATGGCAACCCACTCCAGTATCCTTGCCTGGAGAATCTCATGGACGGAGGAGCCTGGTGGGCTACAGTCCACAGGGTCGCAAAGAGTCGGACACGACTGAGCAACTTTGCTTTGCTTTTTCTTCAAGTGTCTTAAGACTTCCCTAGTGGCTCAGATGGTAAAGCGTCTGCCTGCAATACGGGAGACTCGGGTTCGATCCCTGGGCCGGGAAGATCCTTGGAGAAGAAAATGGCAACCCACTCCAGTACTCTTGCCTGGAGAATCCCATGGACGGAGGAGCCTGGTGGGCTACAGTCCACAGGGTTGCAAAGAGTCGGACACGACTGAGCGACTTCACTCACTCAAGTGTCTTTGACTCTAGAATGGAAATATCAAGACAGTTTAGGGACTGTAAATGGGGGGCGGGGGCAAGTTTCTCTGCTGGCTTTTGGTTGTACGGGGAATGAGGAACAAAGGAAACAGAGCCATAGTGACTCAGCGATAGAGTGACCGCAGCCGGGCAGCAGGAGGACCGCTCACCCAGTTTGCAGAGCAAAGGCCACATGTCGGTTGTTCTGCTAAGCCCCGGAAACTCAAAAACAAGCAAGATGCCCTCTTGCTTCTCATGAAGCTCTGAGCTGGATGTTCTCTACTTCTGTTAGAGCAATTGACTCTCTCTCTCTTAAATAGGGGCTCTTTAAAACACAGAGTGCTGGGCCCCACCACCAGAGTTCTGATTCGGTAGGTCAGTAGAATGCTGAGAATGCCAAAGATAGAGGAGCCTGTGGACTACAGCCCACGGGTCACAAAGAGAAGGACAGGTCCCAGTGATGACAGGGCACAGAGTTTGCATCCTCAGCAAGCCCCCAGGTGACGCCTCACACTCTAAGCCCCAGGTGTACACTGAGAGAACGACTGTGATTCCAGGACTAGCTGCTTCCCGGGGCTGCTCTCCCGGGACTGGTCTCCCGGGAGAATGTTTTCTGTCCATTTCCACTATTTCTAAAAAAAAAGAAGCTCAAAAATCTTAATCTGAACTTATTACCTCTATGTTCCTGGTAATATAGTAACAGCCACAGTTCATCTATCTAGACCATAGATGTGCTGGGCACATTACATTTATCACCATCTTTTCACCCTCAGAAAGAATCAAAGATAGATTTGCTAATCAGCAATCAGCACCTGATTTGAGAACCTCTGGGAGGTCAGGAGTTGACGAAATTCATGTAGCTTGAGAGGTATAGAGCTGGGATCTAAATCTCTGATTCCAAAGATTCTGTATTTTTCACTTTGCCTTATTGCTGCGACCAGTCCATTTGAAGGTGGTGGCTGGAGGTGGAGGCCTGTAAGATGAGTGGCTTGTTAAGCATCAGGAAGCCTCAATGAATAATTGATGGAATTTCTTTTTTTGCTCTTCCTGCTCATGAGGAAAGCACCTCATGTGTTAAAAAAGAATGAAACTCAGACAGAGCTGACAGTAAAAAAAAAAAAAAAAGAAAGAAAAAGAAAGGTGGGCTGCTGCTTCCCTAGTGGCTGGGAACTTTGCTTTCCAACACCTGAGTGGCCTCTGGAATTCAGCTTTCAGCCCTACCCCCACCATCTACCCATGAAGTGGAAGCCAACGGCCACTGGGACATTGTGGGCAGGACTGTTGTGAGCAGCACCACCCGCAGGAGAGCAGGGATAGATCTCCCTCTGTGATGCCTGCCTAATGCCCAGCCTGTGCTGGTTGTCATGGTGACAAGGGCGATGCTGGTGCAGGTGTCTTATTGTGACTGAGACACGTGTGACTCAAATGATGAGGGGAATGAAAGAGGATCAGCAGTTTCCCCGCAGCTCCAGCAGGAGGGCTCTGGAGACTGTGGTGCTCCGAGCAGTGGTTAGAGGATTGAGAAGGCTGAGGAAGTACAGGAATCCAAGTCAGGTCCTCTGCAGGGAGGCCCCCACCTCCACTCATCCCATGTGGCTTTCCCTGGCTGGAAGCTTCAGGAGACATGTCTGGAGGTGCAGGCTCCAGACTTGTCACTGTTGATTAGAAAAAGCGCCTTCCCAGCCTCATAAAGGCACATATGTTGTTCTAACATTGCCTTCACTTTCTTACCAACTCTTCCTTCTGCAGAGAAAGCTAGGAGTGACCTAGAGGGCAGAACAGAATTTGCACTGTCTTTCTCTATGAATCAAAGTCAGGTGGCAAGAAATGGGAAAACGACTCCACAAAAGCGAGCATGGTTTTGAGTACGTGTGTGTGTGTGGAGTGGTTTTGCTTGAAAAACAGTTTCTGGTTTCTCAAGTATTGGGAGTTAGCATTCCAGCTGGCTCCTGGGGTGCTTTGGGGGAGTAAGAGAAACTGGATTTATAAAATTGAATGTGACCTTCCTTTTGCATCTGACCCCTGGCTGGTTTCCTGCAGCCAGTCCCCTCTTGCACCCAGGTGTGCCGACTGCCCCTCTCCATTTCATTTCCATTTCCTGTCTCAGCTCTGTCAATGGGAAACATATTCATACCTGGCCAGGAAAGGGAAAGGAAAACAGAACCACAACATACTGAGCATAATTAGTGTGCTAGGCGTTTGATAAACACTTTCTCATGAAATCCAGACAATACAGTACTTGGAGGTAAATGCGACCATCTCCATCTTACAGATAAAGACATTGGACTTCAAAGAGTGTAAGCAAAGTGCCCTAAATCAGAAACAGAATGTGGATCCATATTTAGGCTTTTATTGTCACCAAACTTCAATTTTTATTCTGACTACACTGTTGCATCACCCCGCCCCTCAAACTGACGGAAGAAAATGTTCTCATCTCACTTCTGGTAAATTTGACACTTAAATAGCAAGAGCAAGAATCTTGCTAATATTTGAAGCCTTGTCCCAGAATGCTTATCCCAATCTTTATTATTAATAGTAACTAGTATTTGTTGAATGATTTTACTATGTCCATTCACAACACTATAGCATAAGGAACATGTTTTAAGAATTTGATTCTTTTAGAGATATACAGATGTAGGCTTCAGTTCAGTTCAGTCGCTCAGTCATGTCCGACTCTTTGCGACCCCATGAATCGCAGCACGCCAGGCCTCCCTGTCCATCACCACCTCCCGGAGTTCACCCAGACTCGCGTCCATCGGGTCCGTGATGCCATCCAGCCATCTCATCCTCTGTCGTCCCCTTCTCCTCCTGCCCCCAATCCCTCCCAGCATCAGAGTCTTTTCCAATGAGTCAACTCTTCGCATGAGGTGGCCAAAGTACTGGAGTTTCAGCTTTAGCATCATTCCTTCCAAAGAAATCCCAGGGCTGATCTCCTTCAGAATGGACTGGTTGGATCTCCTTGCAGTCCAAGGGGCTCTCAAGAGTCTTCTCCAACACCACAGTTCAAAACCATCAATTCTTTGGCACTCAGCCTTCTTCACAGTCCAACTCTCACATCCATACATGACCACAGAAAAAACCATAGCCTTGACTAGATGGACCTTAGTCGGCAAAGTAATGTATCTCCTTTTGAATATACTATCTAGGTTGGTCATAACTTTTCTTCCAAGGAGTAAGCATCTTTTAATTTTATGGCTGCAGTCACCATCTGCAGTAGGAGACTATTTGCCCAGGGTCCTACAGTTTATAGAGGTCTGTGTTAGGATCTAAATCCAGGTCTGTCTGTTTTCAGAGTAGAACACTTATTCCCTATGCTGTGCCTCAAGGCACAGTTCTTATGAGCTCCTGGGAGACAGGATAGAAAAGAAAGGGATTTTAAACTTTTTCTGTTGTTTGTCATGGGAATAAATCATGTGAGTTTGGGGCTTAAGGAAGGGCATTTCAAGAAATCTCAGAGCCTTTCCCATATTATCTTTTATACATTTTATTTTGTTTTGTTTGAATTCTGGAATATTCCCAGTATTATTGTTTTGGGCTGGATGCTTACGTATAGGCAACCTAAGTCTGCAACTGAAATGACTTTCACAAAAGCTTTCCTTCCAGGACGAGCTTGATAGAGATCAATGCACTTAATATTCATTTCAGGCTAATTAGCTAAAGCAAGGGTCCCATGAGCACCAAGAGCCAGAAGAAGGGACAATTCAGGCCATCTTTGTCTAATTCCTCTTTAAATGCTAATAGCTTTGAGATTATTCTATTAACAGGCAGTATCAGAAAAGGAATAAAAGGACTTGTTTCATTTAATAAAGGGATCACCAAATGGATCGGAATGTTTATAACAGCCTGAATAATTATCTATTCATTTAGGTCAAACTGCTGTGGGCATCAGGAAAACATAACTAAGAAGAGCAATTCGATTTATGTATCACCTGCAACAGGGCTTCATTATGAAATGACCCCTGATCCCTGTGCTTCACATGCCTGGTGGGAAACAGATCAGCTCTGCAACAGAGTGTGAAGACCCCTATCCTTGGTGCCCCAGAACTGCAATTCACATAATATAATATGTCAAGTAAAATCTAGGTTCTAATGCAATACATGTTATTACCTAAACAATGTGTTTCAGAAAGGGGGCAAAGGGGGCCAGGATCTCAAAAATCAGAAAGGTTTGTGTCCACATCCTGGTTTGTCCTTAGTAACCCCACATACACCCACCCCAAAAGGTGAGAGTTGTGCAATGTTACAGCTCTCCCATTCTTTATTAGGATGCTAATTAGGCAAGTTATCTAAGCGTTCTAGGTCTTTGTTTTCTCTTAGGAAATAAGCATTATGATAGTATCGAGCTTGCCAAAGGTGTTGTATGGATTAAATTAGATAATAGATGTGCAGAGACAGTCAGCCATAGTAAATGTACAATTTTGTTGTTCAGCCACTAAGTCACGTCCAACTCTTTGCCACCCCATGGACTGCAGTATGCCAGGCTTCCCTATCCTCCACTGTCTCCCTGAGTTTGCTCAGATTCATGCCCATTGAGTTGATGATGCTATCTAACCATCTCATTCTTGCCACTCCCTTCTCTTCTGCCTTCAGTCTTTCCCAGCATCAGGGTCTTTTCCAATGAGTCGGCTCTTCACATCGAGTGGCCAAAGTATTGGAGCTTCAGCTTCAGCATCAGTCCTTCCAATGAATATTCAGAGTTGATTTCCTTTAGGATTGAGTGGTTTGATCGCCTTGCTGTCCAATGTACAATAGATGGTGGTCATTATTGCCTGGTTCACCTGCAGAGGTTGGCTCTGACAGAGACACCTGAGAGGGCCAAGGGCAAAGTGATTAGCTTAAGAGTTTAGGGACTTATTATTCAAGAGGAATCTTTCCCAGTAAGTGGGTCCTGCCAAAGAAGATGGATTATACTCTTGTTAGGTGAATGGTGACATCAGTCTATTCTTAGGACTTTAATTTTTGGTTTTCACAGAGAATAAGAAAACGGTCCAGCCATCTGGGAAGGAAGTTGGGAAAACTCAGTGGAGTACTTATGCTCCAGGTGAACAGGCGGTGGTTCTGTTAGTTGTTCTAACATGCTCTGCATTGCCTGGGGTTGGCAGCTAAATCATCAGAAGAGCTTCTGAAAAAATGCAGATTCTGGGTCCAAGTCCAGGTCATCTGAATCTCCAAGGGGTAATGCCATTGGAATATGACTTTCCTAAAATTTTCTCAGGACACAGTTCAGATTCTGTGAACTAGTTTTTAGAAACCAGTGAGCTAAGGAAGTGGATGAAACTGGACCTGCTACACCGAAATGTCACCTTGATGGCAGAGGACCTTCCTGAATACATTCTATATATCAGCTTGCAGTCAGATCTCAAAGGAAATATATCTGAGGCCAACTAACATTCATTTCACAAAATGCCCATTGCCTATGTGTCTTATTTCTGCCTTCATCCACTAATAAGCTATTTTTAAAAATGGGAAATATAAGATAGCTCTTAATGACATCCTACTGATATCCCATCAGGCCTTCTTTCCCTGGACCCATCTCTTGCCTACAAATGTGAGAACCAAAGTAATGCAGAGGCACTTTAAAGCTGGCATGTAAAAACCACCTCGTTGTCATGACTAGAAACCTAGGTATGACTATTTGGCTTCCCCAGCAAAAGGCCACTGCAGCATATTAATAAACCAAGAATCAGGTTGAAATTTCTTTAGATTTTTCCTCAAAGTGACTAGAGAAGGTAGAAAATAAATATATTCAGGAGCAGAGCCACTGGATCATAAGTCAGGTATACAGGCAACTTAGGCAAACACCGCCTAGAAGTTTTCCAAGGCAATGGAACAAAGGTATACTCTCTCCAGCGGGAATGAGAATTCTAATTCTTCTACATCCTCAACGTGACACGGGCTATCCAGTCTTCTTAATTAGCCATTCTGGTGAGCTTTTTGTGAGACCTCACTGTGGTATTAAATTTTCTTTTTTTAAATTAATTTATTTTAATTGGAGGCTAATTACTTTATAATATTGTAGTGGTTTTTGCCATACATTGACATGAATCAGCCATGAGTGTACATGTGTTCCCCATCCTGAACCCCCCCTCCCACCTGCCTCTGCATCCCATCCCTCAGGGTCATCCCAGTGCACTAGCCCTGAGCACCCTATCTCATGCATTGAACTTGGACTGGTGATCTGTTTCACATATGGTAATATACATGTTTTAATGCTATTCTCTCAAATCATCCCACCTTCACCTTCTCCCACAGAGTTCAACAGCCTGTTCTTTACATCTGTGTCTCTATCGCTGTCTCACATATAAGGTCATTGTTACCATCTTTCTAAATTCCATCAGTTCAGTTCAGTTCAGTCACTCAGTTGTGTCCAACTCTTTGTGACCCCATGAACTACAGCATGCCAGGCCTCCCTGTTCATCACCAACTCCTGGAGTTCACTCAAACTCATGTCCATCAAGTCGGTGATACCATCCAGCCATCTCATCCTCTGTCATCCCCTTCTCCTCCTGCCTCCAATCCCTCCCAGCATCAGGGTCTTTTTCAATGAGTCAACTCTTCGCATGAGGTGGCCAAAGTATTGGAGTTTCAGCTTCAGCATCAGTCCTTCCAATGAACACCCAGGACTGATCTCCTTTAGAATGGACTGGTTGGATCTCCATGCAGTCCAAGGGATTCTCAAGAGTCTTCTCCAACACCACAGTTCAAAAGCATCAATTCTTCAGTGCTCAGCCTTCTTCACAGTCCAACTCTCACATCCATACATGACCACTGCAAAAACCATGGCCTTGACTAGACAGACCTTTGTTGGCAAAGTAATATCTCTGCTTTTCAAAATACTATCTAGGTTGGCCATAACTTTCCTTCCAAGGAGTAAGTGTCTTTTAATTTCATGGCTGTAATCACCATCTGCAGTGATTTTGGAGCCCCCCCCACCAAAAAAAAATAAAGTCTGGCACTGTTTCCACTGTTGCCTTATCTATTTCCCATGAAGTGATGGGACCAGATGCCATGATCTTCATTTTCTGAATGTTGAGCTTTAAGGGAACTTTTTTTCATTCTCCACTTTCACTTTCATCAAGAGGCTCTTTAGTTCTTCTTCACTTTCTGTCATAAGGGTGGTGTCATCTGCATATCTGAGCTTATTGATATTTCTCCTGGCAATCTTGATTCCAGCTTGTGCTGTTTCCAGCCCAGTATTTCTCATGATATACTCTGCATAGAAGTTAAATATGCAGGGTGACAATATATAGCCTTGATGTACTCCTTTTCCTATTTGGAACCAGTCTGTTGTTCCATGTCCAGTTCTGACTGTTGCTTCCTGACCTGTATATAGGTTTCTCAAGAGGCAGGTCAGGTGGTCTGGTATTCCCATCTCTTTCAGAATTTTCCACAGTTTATTGTGATCCACATAGTCAAAGTCAATAAAGCAGAAATAGATGTTTTTCTGGAACTCTCTTGCTTTTTCCATGATCCAGCAGATGTTGGCAATTTGATCTCTGGTTCCTCTGCCTTTTCTAAAACCAGCTTGAATATCTGAAAGTTCACGGTTCACATACTGCTGAAGCCTGAATTCCATATATATGCGTAAATATACTATATTGGTTAAATTTTCATTTCTCTGATGTATGATCATTTTACATGACATGCCTATTATGGGTTCTGCCTATAACTCACCAATTTCACTCCTAAGTATACACGCAAGAGAAGTAAGTACATATGTCCAAACAAAAGTCATTTCAGTCATGTCCAACTCTGTATGACCCTATAGACTATAGCCCACCAGGCTCCCTTGTCCATGGGAATTCTTTAGGTAAGAATACTAGAATGGGTCACTATGCCCTCCTCCAGGGATCTTCCCAACCAGGGATCGAGCCAGCATCTCTTATGTCCCCTGCATTGGCAGACTGGTTTTTTGCCACTAGTGCCACTTGGGAAGCCCCCAAAGACATATATAAGCAGCTTTATTCATAAGAGCCCCAAACTGGACACAATCCAAGCATCTATCAATAGAAGAGTAGATAAACAAAGTGGAGTTTACTATCATGCAATGAAATATACACAGCAAGAAAAATTTTAAAAACTACTAAAATGTGTAACAGCATGGATATTCTCATAGATAAATTGAGGGATAAAGGAACAGATGAAAATGAGTATGTACTGCTTAATTCCTTTTATATAAAGTGTATGAACACAACATAGTAAATATTTGGATAGCAATCAAAGTTGGAATAACAGTTAGCTCAGTTGACAGGGCATGTGATTGGGGCAGCCTTCACGGGTGCAAGCGTCATAAGGCTCCACATTTAGAAATGTCCTTTGCTTACTCTAATGCTCTGCTCTCACCGTGTTGAAATTCTTAATGTTCTTGAACAAGGGGACCTAGGTGTTCATTTCGGACTGTGAGCTGCAAATGATGCAACCCATGTGTAATCGACTAAAGAAAGGCACAGGGGAACCTCCCACATGCTGGAAATTTTCCGTATCTTGACTGAGGTGGTATTTACATGGGTGTATGTATAATGTTAAAATCTACCAAGTCATATACATAAGACTTGTGCACTTTATGTAAATTAATAAATTTGAACAAAGATGTAAGAGAATAAGTAGAACATATAGCAATGTGAAGAGCAATCATGCTGGGGTTGCCTCCTGCACAGTGCTGGGAAGGATTCTAATAAAAGTGGCTCCCGATGCAAGAAGGAACCTGGAGTGGGTGTTAACAAATGCTGAGAGAGTCGACTATGTGTCAGGCATCACGGATATCATTTTATCTATTCTAAATCATTAAATCTTCCCAGAAGCCTTGCAAGACAGATAGAATTGGGCAATTTATAGGTAAGGAAAAGGAGGGTCAGAGAGTCTGATGATGGACTGTGTGAGTGGGCAAACGGAGTTTCAAATCCAGTTCCATCTGCTTCCTAGGCACATCTCTTCATCCCCAGTGCAGTGCGTGCATGCTCAGTCATGTCCGACTCTGCAACCCCACAGACTGTACCCACCAGGCTCCTCCATCCATGACATTTTCCAAGCAAGAATACTGGAGGGGGATGCCATGTCCTCCTCCAGGGGATCTTCCTGACCCAGGGATTGAACCTTAGTTTCCTGCGGCTCCTGCATTAGCAGGTGGATTCTTACCACTTGAGCCACCCATTATGCCAACTTGTAAAAATCTCCTAGGCATGTATGTTAGGAGACAAAAAGGCTGACCACGTTCCAAAAATACTTCAATGTAACATAACTATTCAGAGATGAGAAACAATGTGGTGAAATCCTTTTACTGCTCTTGCAGGCGTGCTGTGCCCTCCCAGGGCATGAGATTTGATTTTACCCAGTGAACATAACTGTAGGTATTAGTCCTGGAAATACAATTAACCATCACAAGTATTTGACTCAAGGACTTGGTTCAGTCTCTGATTCTACAGCTTGCCGATGGGCCATAAGAAATAAGCATTGTTATGTGACCTTCAAAACACAACAGATGAGTAGCAAAATAAATGATTCATTTGATGGGTTTAGATATACAGGGCCTTCTTTTGCTTCAGCACTGAGGTCTTATTTATGGCCTGGTCTTAACTGAGTTTCTTTGTGTGGAAGCTTTGAAAAGCCATTATGGTCAAAACCTTTTGCAGGATTTATTATTAGAACGCTTTGAAAATTTCTATGTAGAAAACAGAAGCAGGGGGACTATTATGTCTGTTATGTGGCTGCAAAAAAAAAATTCACTTAAAGAATAGATTTCTGAAGGTTTGACACTGTGGAAATAATAAAAATGGGAAATAATCTGTACTTAATGTGATTTAAAACATATGCTTATGTAGGGTTTCATGAGACCTTTGAATAATTTTTATCCAATGTATTAGTCAATAAGGGCTTCCTAGGCGGCTCAGCAGTAAAGCATATTTCTGCCAATGCAGGGAATGAGGGAGACGCAGGTTTGATCCCTGGGTCAGAAAAATCCCCTGGAGGAGGAAATGGCAACCCACTCCAGTATTCTTGCTGGGATAATTCCTGAGACAGAGGAGCCTGCTGGGCTATAGCTCACGGGGTCGCAAGAGTTGGACCCGACTCAGCGACTGAACATGAGCCACTAGTCAATAAATCTGTACTGAGTATCTTTATGGGGCTTCCCTGGTGGCTCAGTGGGAAAGAATAGCCTGCAATGCCAGAGCTGCTGGAGGCTTGCATACGACCCCTGGGATGGGAAGATCCCCTGGAGAAGGGGAAGGCAACCCAGCCCAATATTCTTGCCTGGAGAACCCCAAGGACAGAGGAGCTTGACAGGCTACAGTCCATAGGGTCACAAAGAGTCAGACACGACTCAGTGACTCAGCATTCAAGCATGACCATATTTACACATATGTCAGTATGCTGGGGATTCCTATGCATGTGAGATGGATGAGATACACATCTGACCTTCTGGATGATAAGAATAAATAAGGTCATATAACATGTATTTACATGTGCATAGCACAAAAGATGGTGTAATAAATGAAAGAATTATAGCATCAAGAGAAAGAATGACGGGAGGATCAAGTCCTACCCCTTATCTGTGTCAGGAAAATTAGTGATTGCCAGAAATACAATGGAATTACCAAACAATATAAATTAACTATGTGGGCAGTATGATTCCTCGTATTTTTCATTTTCCTCCAGGCAATTTTAGAGACTATTCATCTTAATCTTTTATCCATGTCTCACTCTCTATCTCTATCTCTATCTCTATCTCTATCCCATAGTGCTTTTCCCTTCTCTCTCCTCACCTACATCAAAATTCCTAGGAGAGATTAAGGAGACACCCGGAAGGGGCGTGAAATAACTGTGTCCTAGCTCAAGACAAAGCCTGGGTATAGAATGGACTTAGAAAAGGACACAATAATAGCTAGTATTTATTAAGCACTTATGATGTACCAGGCTTCATTCCAAGCTCTTCGTGCTTTAACTCATTTACTCCTCATTACAGTCCTGGGAGGTGGTACTATAATCATAGCTACTATAAACATGAGAGAAATGAGGCAAAGATTACTTAAGTGAAATGTCCAGTCACATCATATGCTCCTAAGTGATGAAGCTGAAATTCAAATTGAGGCAGAATGGCTGGAGAGCCCTCACTCTCAATCATGTTGCTGTGTTACACGGGGCAGTAAAACTGTGGGACATGGGGGGAAAAAAAGATGTAAAATGACCAATAAGTATAAACAATGCATCTGTGAGCCTGTTTGATTTCTTTTTATCATATTACCCTGTTATCTCAACTGTTAAGGGATGCCATTAGTGCTGAATTTGGAATGAGATGGGAATCATGTCACAGGAAATAGTCAAATTATAGATAAGAAAAGTGAGCCTGGAGAAATCAAGTGAGTCCTCGTAACATGCATAGCTTGGATTAGACCCTAAATAGTCTAAATTCTAGGACCTATATGCTTTCTGTATAACCACACCAGTGTATACCCCTGATTCGGAGGTCTCCTTAATCTCCTCCATCCTTTTAAAATCTCCCAGTCACATGACCTGTCACTGCACACCAATACGTGTGCTACAAACCAAAGACAGAACCTTTGAACACTAGAAGAGAAATGTCCTTATATATGACCTAGAAAACCCTTTATTCCCCATACTTGTTTTATACAGATGGGAGGACTGACGCATGGAAAAGGAATAGATGTATTGTAAACTCATATATGTATCAGTTCAGTTCAGTTCAGTCGCTCAGTCGTGTCCAGCTCTTTGCAACCCCATGAATCACAGCACGCCAGGCCTCCCTGTCCATCACCAACTCCCAGAGTTTACTCAAACTCATGTCCATCAAGTCGGTGATGCCATCCAGCCATCTCATCCTCTGTTGTCCCCTTCTCCTGCCCCCAATCCCTCCCAGCATCAGAGTCTTTTCCAATGAATCAACTCTTTGCATGAGGTGGCCAAAGTACTGGAGCTTCAGCATTAGCATCATTCCTTCCAATGAACACCCAGGACTGAGCTCCTTAAGGATGGACTGGTTGGATCTCCTTGCAGTCCAAGGAACTCTCAAGAGTCTTCTCCAACACCACAGTTCAAAAGCATCAATTCTTCAGCACTCAGCTTTCTTCACAGTCCAACTCTCACATCCATACATGACCACTGGAAAAACCATAGCCTTGACTAAACGGACTTTTGTTGGCAAAGTAATGTCTCTGCTTTTCAATATGCTATCTTGGTTGGTCATAACTTCCCTTCCAAAGAGTAAGCATCTTTTAGTTTCATGGCTGCAGTCACTATCTGCAGTGATTTTGGAGCCCCCAAAAAACAAAGTCTGACACTGTTTCCACTGTTGCCTCATCTATTTCCCATGAAGTGATGGGACCAGATGCCATGATCTTCGTTTTCTGAATGTTGAGCTTTAAGCCAACTTTTTCGCTCTCCTCTTTCACTTTCATCAAGAGGCTTTTTAGTTCCTCTTCACTTTCTGCCATAAGGGTGGTGTCATCTGCATATCTGAAGTTATTGATATTTCTCCCAGCAATCTTGATTCCAGCTTGTCTTTCTTCCAGCCCAGCATTTCTCATGATATGCTCTGCATAGAAGTTAAATATGCAGTGTGACAATATACAGCCTTGACGTACTCCTTTTCCTATTTGAAACCAGTCTGTTGTTCCATGTCCAGTTCTAACTATTGCTTCCTGACCTGCATACAGGTTTCTCAAGAGGCAGGTCAGGTAGTCTGGTATTCCCATCTCTTTCAGAATTTTCCACAGTGTGTGTATATATATATATATATATATATATACAGTAGCTATTTGGGAGTAACTTTCTACTTCCCACTTCAGTGTCCCTCTTGTAGAACATATCATCCCATATTTAACAAGCTTTTTATCAGCAATGACAGGCAATAGATCATATGTGAATAACCTCCCACCTTTTATTTTCACATTGAATGTTCAAATGACTCATAAAAAACATACTAAACTTATTTTTCAAATCCAAACTTATTTTTTAGTCCAATCATTAAACCCCCAAGCACTAATGACTTCAAACTTACTATTGTTTCCACTCTGGCCCATCTGTCTCTCTACTCTTTAATATCACACTTTTCTTGGTTAGATTTATTTCCATTCTCTATCGATTAGCTATGAACCACAAAGCAGTGATATGTACCTCAATTGATACCTTGTTTAGTAAAGATGCATTGAGTACTTTCTGTGTACTTGCAAGAAATGGAGTATTTCGTGCCATATTAGTAAAGAAGAATTTCACAATCAGCTATCCCAGCCTTCCACCTGTGAATTCCTGAGCCACAAGGGCACTCAGGATGAAGAAGATTACCTGAGCAATCTGGCAGCCATGAGGCTGCAGCCGCTCCCCCTGGTGAGCCCCAAGGAACTCAGAATGTGAAAAACACAGCCAACTGGCCCCAGATAGCTGAGGGGTCTAGGAAAAGAATGATTTCAGCGAGCCCAGACTCTTGCATCTTCCTATATATGCGTGCCTGCATGCGTAGCTGTTTCCAGCTCATTACAACGCTTGGGACTGTAGCCATTCAGACTCCATTCATGGGGTTTTCCAAGTAAGAATGCTGGAGCAGGCTGTCATTTCCTTTCAACCCAAGGATCAAACCCACTTCTCTTGTGTCTCCTGCATTACAGGTGGATTCTTTACCTGCTGAGCCATCAGAGAAGCCCACACATAGAAAACAGATACACAGAATCCCCCATACACAGAAATGTGCAATAGAAGTAGATACACAGAATCCCCCATGCACAGAAATGTGCAATAGAAATAGATACACAGAATCCCCCATGCACAGAAATGTGCAATAGAAACAGACACACAGAATCCCCCATACACAGAAATGTGCAATAGAAATAGATAATAGAAATAGATACATAGATTTCCCAGACACAGAAATGTGCAGTAGAAATAGATACATAGAATCCCCCATACACAGAAATGTGCAATAGAAACAGATACATAGATTTCCCATACACAGAAATGTGCACTAGAAATAGATACACAGAATTCCCATACACAGAAAAGCACTAAATCCCTTAACTTAGGATGCCTGGTTTTCTTGAATTCACAAATACTTTTGATGTTCAGACTACATGCCCTTTGTTGCAAAATTCTATATAACCTGACTCCACCCCCGACCTCCTCAGAGCAGTTATCTCAGGGTCACTTGAGATGCTCTCTCCCAGTTTTGAAGTCCTAAATATTCCCCAAATATAACATAACTCTCAACTTTCAGGTCGTGACTGGTTTTTAAATCGACATTGTACGCTAAGTACATGTGTAGACATACATGCAAGAATATATTTATATACACATATACACAAATGTATACCTTCATAATATTTAAGAAACACAAATATATCTCTTCATACACTCATAGCATGTCTTATGATCTAGTTCTTCAAAATTGTTACATAAAATTAATATATAAGAAACAATGTGAAATAGTTGACATAAAACTAATGGCAATGAAAAATATTAGACAAATCTGTCCAATTAAATAATTTTTTATATTGCCTGCAAAGTTTTGCTTACTTAAAATACAGTTACGAGAGTTAATTTTGTATCTTACTTCGATTTTTATTCAAGACCAAAAAGCAATGAAACTAAGTTGAATTTCCCTGTGAGCTTTAAAAAACAGAAAATGGCTGACAAGTATGCAAGAAGTTGCTCCAGTCCTGAAAACTGGCTGAACAAAAGGCTGAAACCTTCACCACCAGACTCCACCACAAAAGAGCCTGAAGTGGGCAGGAAGGCAGGTCAGAGAGCCCAGAGGGAATCCCTTCTGAATAACAGGGAACAAAATTAAGAAACTTGTGTTAAGGAAAAACATAATCAGCTGCTAGTAAAGAGAACAAACAAATCCAGACCAACCAAAGATATGTCAAGCATGGGTCTATTTTAGCATCATTTGGTTCTGTCCTTGATATAATAAGAGCTCACTATCTTACACTTAGGAGAGTTTGACATACTGCTGGCTGTAAATACATGCCTTTTCTGTGCATCCCTCTTGAACAGTTCAGTTCAGTCACTCAGTCGTGTCCGACTCTCTGTGACCCCATGAATTGCAGCACACCAGGCCTCCCTGTCCATCACCAACTCCCGGAGTTCACTCAGACTCACGTCCATCAAGTCGGCGATGCCATCCAGCCATCTCATCCTCGGTTGTCCCCTTCTCCTCCTGCCCCCAATCCCTCCCAGAATCAGAGTCTTTTCCAGTGAGTCAACTCTTCGCATCAGGTGGCCAGAGTACTGGAGTTTCAACCTCAGCATCATTCCTTCCAAAGAACACCCAGGGCTGATCTCCTTTAGAATGGACTGGCTGGATCTCCTTGTAGTCCAAGGGACTCTCAAGAGTCTTCTCCAACACCACAGTTCAAACACATCAATTCTTTGGCATTCAGTTTTCTTTATAGTCCAACTCTCACATCCATACATGACCACTAGAAAACCATAGCATTGACTAGATGGACCTTTGTTGGCAAAGTAATGTCTCTGCTTTTCAATATGCTGTCTAGGTTGATCATAGCTTTTCTTCCAAGGGGTAAGCGTCTTTTAATTTCATGGCTGCAGTCACCATCTGCAGTGATTTTGGAGCCCCCCAAAATAAAGTCTGACACTGTTTCCACTGTTTCCCCATCTATTTCCCATGAAGTGATTCTTGAACAGTGCTTGCTAAGTAAAAAAAAGTCACCTTCTTTCACTTCTATGATCAAAATGGTCTCTGATATTTTATGCTACTTTTATTAATTACCATTTAATATTAGCCCAGCACAGAAGCACCATAGAGGCCTTCATATAAACCTAGTATCAGGCTGGATGCTTTGTGAGCATTAACATAATTAGTCCTTACAAAACTCTGTAAGATGTGTCTTATCAGGATCACAATTTTAGAAATAATAAAAAAAGAATATAAAGTTTAAACAACTTCTTAACTGCTCACACAACCGACTAGTGCCAAATGAGGTAATAAACCAAGGCCTGTCTTATGCCAAAGGCCTTTAACCACCAGAGACACTCTCTGGAGAAAACCCACATTCAAAAAAGAACCTTATGAAGGCAGATTTCAATTAAACACACATAACTTCCATAAAGGACAATTTCCAGCATTTTGGAATATGCTGTATGTTCTGTCTCTGCTCTGGCTGTTAAGGAAAAGAGAATCCTTTCATCCCTTTCAGCCACTGGACTATTGGCCTTGCTCTTAAACCTGCTTGTTGTACCTACTCTCCAAAGCACCGGGTTCTACCCTTGGGGGACTGTAAAAGAAAAGCTGACTGAAAACAATCTCCACTCTGGCAGCATTTAAGGGACCCAATTTACGTGGATTGAGGTGTCAAAATTTACCATAAAAATTCACCTCAGAAAAGGCCACAAATGTCAATTTATCTTTGCAGTGAGAGTACCTTAGAGCCAAAACTGAGAACATATCCCAGTACAAGAACCTTCCTTAGCTAAGAGCTTCTCTGAACCACTGCTAACGTCTCTTCATTTCACAGACACTAAGCAAAATTAATTCTGCTGTCAGAGAGCAAGACGCCTCCCTCTCTGGATACTCAGCCTGAATTAGTCTACCAGGGCCACCATAACAAAGGGTCACAGACTGAGTGGCTTAAGCAACACTATTTTGCTTTTCACAATCCTAAAAGCCAGAAGTCCAAGAACAGGATGTTGGCAGGGTTGATTTTTTTTCCTAAGGCCTTTTTCCTTGACTTATAGATGACTGACTTCTCCCTGTGTCTTCACTGGGTCTTTCCTCTGTGTGTGTTTGAGTCCTAATCTCTTCTTCCTATGAGTCATATAAGATTAGGGTCCATTCACTTCACTTTGTTTTACCTTAATAATATCTTTAAAGGCCCTTTCTCCAAACTGTCATATTCTGAAGTACTGGGGTAGGACTTTAACATATGAATTATGGGGTAGGGGGAATACAATTCAGCCCTTAACACAACCCAACTGAAATAATCTTCATTTGTATTGTTCTATACCAGTGCCTCTGAAAATTTTATTGCTGTTCAGTTGCTAAGCCGTGTCTCTTTGTGACCCCATGGACTATAGCCTGCTAGGCTTCTCCCCTGTAGGCAATTCCACAAATGCCTACAAAATGCATAATAGAATTAGGTTTTGTGCTACAGCATGTACTCTCAACAGAAACGTTATTCTCCCAAAAGGGATAAAAACCAGTTCTTCTGGGAGTGGAAAAATCTTGTTCTACTTTATGTATAAAGCACAGTGCATTCAATAAACATGGAGTATACTGTTGGCATTACAGCTTCATGGGGAGAAAGGGAGAGCTGGGGGAAATCTCTCCAGAAAGAATTCTTAGAAGGGCAATAATTTTCAAAAAAGGTTGAGAAACTCTGTGCCAAGGGAAATTTGAAGAGATGCAGATATAGACAAATGTGGACGCCATAAACCATGTGGTAGAGGAATATACAAGGTACAATAAAGACCAAAAGAGAACTTTTCAAACCTATAGGGACAGCAGATCAATGAAGAGTCTAAACAGTTATGTGGAAAATGCTACCTTATCTTACTCTGAAAGCCAAGTAATCAAGAAGAAAAAGCATACAGTCAAGAGGGGTCACTGAGCAAAGCCTGGAAGCATCAGAGGGTATAACTGAGCCTGACTGGAGTTTAGGGTGTAAAAGGGCAAGCAAGCAACAAGATAGAGAGGCATACCGGGGAGGAATACCTTATTAGGAGTGGATTAAGCATACAAGTCTTTTCTCCTCTCTTAAAAAGAATTCTGGAAGGTAAGAAGCTTCTGGCTTCCTTTCAGCAGCTCAGAGTTGTCAAGGTTGGCATTTCTGAAATTCGGCCTTGGTGTCTGCCACCCCAACTATTCTAGGTGCCTGGGGTAGCTCCAGACACATGTTTAAGACAGGAAAATGGAGAAATTACATTTATGCTACATATCAGCTAGCTTTTCTCAGGAAAATTAAAAGCTTTCCCAGAATAACATCTCCATCCCTACCCATTTGATTCATTGGCCTGATGTTGGTCACTTGGCCATTCCCACTTACAAAAGTGAAAGTCAGTCATGTCCGACTCTTTGCGACCCCATGGACTAGAGCCTGCCAGGCTCCTCTGTCCATGGGGATTCTCCAGGTAAGAATATTGGAGTAAGTAGCCTTGCCCTCTTCCAGGGGATTTTCCCTACCCAGGGATTGAACCTGGGTCTCCCGTATTGCAGGTGGATTCTTTACCATCTGAGGCACCAAGGAAACTCCCCACTCACACAGGAGACTGGTAAAATGGAGAACAGAATTGCCATATAACTTGTTTTGACTAAGTATCCCAACACTAGAGACAGGCAAGTTGCTGCTACAAAATTAATTTCAGGACTTTTGGAAGAAATATGGGGGAATAAGTGTTTTAGGCTAAAGGAGAAATGATTTAAAATCAAAGTTATTACTTAGCTCTCTGTGGCTAAGACTAGGCATAGAATAAAATTCCAATGTACTTTAGAAATTACAGAGAACTGATACAATTAGTGGTGATTTTTATGTTCCTCTTCATATTTCCAAATTTTCTAGAGTGGATATTTATTAGCCATATTATCAAGAAAAAAAAATTATATTATTTTTAAAGGAACAGTTTCCAGTAAAATTACTGCCTGGGGAAAAGAAACTAGACCTCTTTAAGAGTTAAGCTGGTAGAAAAATTAAGTATAGTGTATTTAGCTAACTGCACTAGAACACACAGAAAATGTGGGGGGAAAATAGGGAGGTTCAAGAAGAGAGAAACATTAAGTAGTTTCCTGAAGCCAACTCATATCAGCACTTGAAAGCTGACTGCTAAATTTTGGGGGACTTTGCAAGCTGGTTTGTCAAGCACAGCCATTATTAAAAATCAACTTATATAAACTAGAGGTTATGTCTGTGATAGTTGTTTGGGGGAAATACTAAATAATGCTTGCTCCTGAGTATCTCTTCTCAACTTCCCTTTCAGTGACACACCACTGATAGCCTGAAATAGACCACAGCAGGTATATTCTCACCATGGAGATTGGCACATGCTATAAATCAGAGCTTAATTTATTGTTTTGTTGACTGTCTATACTTAAATGATAGCAAATGTTATTAATAAAAATTAAACATATTGTGTCCTGTCTATAATACATTGTAATTGGCACAAAAATTCGAAAAAATATTTTTCCCATCAACATTATCAAAATAATCACCATCTAATTCTTAAAACTTTTTCCTCTCTTTTTTATTTTTAAAAAATCAAGATTTCTTTATTCGTCAAAAACTAAACATGTAACTACCATAACACCCAGCAACTGCACCCCTGAACATTTATCCCAGAAAATGAACATTTATGTTCAGAAGAAAACCTGTACAAGAATGTTTGTAATAGCTTTATCTGTAATAGCCTAGATCTAAAAATAACCCAAGCATCCTTCAGTGGGTGAGTGCTTAAGCAAACAGTGGTAAATCCATTCCATGGAATATTATTCAGCAGCAAAAATGAAGAAATTCTCAATACGTACGGCAACCTGGATAAATGTCGATAGTATTCTACTGAGTGAAAAATCCAATCCCAAAGGCTACATACTATGTAATTCCATTTATATAAAATTCTTCAAACGTGAACATTATAAAATGCAAACAAATCAGTGGTTGCTGGGGATTAAAGAATAGATGGGGATGGGGGAAAACAGATGTAGCTATAAAAGGAAAATAGTAAGGATCTTTGCAGTGTTGGAAGTATTCTGGATCTTGACCATCAATATCAGTATCCTGGCTATGATGCTGCAAGATATAATATTATCACTGGAGAGATCTCAGTAAAAGGCATATGGGATTTTTCAATATCATTACTTATGACTGCATGTGAATCTACAATTATCTCACAATTTAAAAAGTTAGCTAAAAAATAGAAAGATACCAATAGCTTATCCAATTTTTGTAAATATTCTGTATCAATTTAAGAAAGCTCCATCTATTTGTAGTTAGATGATAGCTTTTTTTTTTTTTTAATACCAAGGGGTATTGAATTTTTTGTCAAATGCTTTTTCTACCACTATTGATACAATCTGGTAATTTTTTTCTATCCTATTGATGTAATTAATTGATTTTCAAGTGTTGAACAAGTCTTGCATTCCTAGGATAAATCACACTAGGATGTGGTATACAATTCTTTTTTGTACACTGTTGGATTCATTTTCCTAATATTTTGTTGAGGATTCTTGCATCTTTGTTCATGAGAGAAATTGGTCTGTAGTATACATTTTTTGTGGGCTTCCTAGGTGGCGCCAGTTTTAAAGAGCCTGCCTGCTAGTATAGGAGACTTAAGAAACACAGATTCAATCTCTGGGTTGGGAAGATCCCCTAGAGAAGAGCATGGCACCCCACTCCAGTATTCTTGCCTGAAGAATCCCATGGACAGAGGAGCTTGGTGAGCTACAGTCCATGGGATTGCACAGAGCTGGACACAACTGAAGCAACTTGGAAGAAAAGTTATGACAAATACCTAGATAGCATATTGAAAAGCAGAGACATTACTTTGCCAACAAAGGTCCGTCTAGTCAAGGCTCTGGTTTTTCCAGTAGTCATGTATGGATGTGAGAGTTGGACTGTGAAGAAAGCTGAGCACTGAAGAATTGATGCTTTTCAACTGTGGTGTTGGAGAACTCTTGAGAGTCCCTTGGACTGCAAGGAGATCCAACCAGTCCATTCTGAAGGAGATCAGCCCTGGGATTTCTTTGGAAGGAATGATGCTAAAGCTGAAACTCCAGTACTTTGGCCACCTCATGCGAAGAGTTGACTCATTGGAAAAGACTCTGATGCTGGGGGGGATTGGGGGCAGGAGGAGAAGGTGACGACAGAGGATGAGATGGCTGGATGGCATCACGGACTCGATGGACATGAGTCTGAGTGAAGTCCGGGAGTTGGTGATGTACAGGGAGGCCTGGCGTGCTGCGATTCATGGGGTCGCAAAGAGTCGGACACAACTGAGTGACTGAACTGAACTGAAGTGACTTAGCATGCATGCATGCATACGTTTTTGTAATGTTTTTGTCTGATTTTGATTTTAAGGTAAAACTGACTTCATAAAATGAGTTAGGAAGTATTTTCTCTGCAGCTAGCTTCTGAAACAGATGGTAGAAAATTGATATAATTTCTTCCTTAAATGTTTGGCAGAATTTACTGGTGAACGTTTTTAGGCCTGGTGACCTCTGTTTTGGAAGGTCATTAGTTATCAATTCAATTTCTTTAATAGATACAGGTCTAGTCAGATTCTCTATATCTTCTTGTGTGAGTTTTGAAGCCTTGTGTCTTCCAAGGCATTGGTCCATTTCCTCTAGGTTATTAAATTTGTGGACACAGATATTATACTATTCCTTTAAGATCTTTTAAAGTTCATAGGATCTATAATAATGCCTCCTCTTTTTTGTTCTGGTATTAGTAATTTGTGTTCTAATTCTTTTTTTCTAGATAAATAGAAAGAAATATATCAACTTTGTTCATCTTTACAATGAACTAGCTTTTGGGCTCACTGATTTTATTGATTTCCTATTTTCAATTTTATTATTTTCCCCCTGACTCTTATAGTTATGTACCTCCTGCTTACTTTAGATTTAATTTGTTCTTCTGTTTCTGGTTTCCCAAGGTGAAAATGTAGAGTACTGATTTTAGACCTTTTTTCTTTTCTAATAACTCCATTCAATGCTATAAATTACCCTCTAGGCTCTATGTTTGCTGCATCCCACAGGTTTTGATAAGGTATGTTTTTATTTCATTCAAAATATTTATAAATTTCTCTTGAGATTTCATGTTTATCCCATGTGTTATCTAAAAGCATATTGTTTAATCTCCATGTATACTGGGATTTTCCAGTTAGCTTTGTGTTATTAATTTCAAGTTTAATTCTACTGTGGCCTGAAAGCAGACATTATGTAATTTCTTTTCATTTAAATTTGTTAAGATGCATCCTATGATTCCAAATGTGGTCAGTTCTGGTGAATGCTTCATGCCCATCTGTTTTTGCCTACTACCTACATTATCCGTCTAACTTCCCTGGTGGCTCAGACGGTAAAGTGTCTGACTACAATGCGGGAGGCCTGGGTATGATCCCTGGGTTGGGAAGATTCCCTGGAGAAGGAAATGGCAACCCACTCCAGTACCCTTGCCTGGAAAATCTCATGGACAGAGGAGCCTGGTAGGCTACAGTCCATAGGTTCACAAAGAGTCAGACACGACTGAGTGACTTCACTTCACTTATCCGTTAGAGCTCTTAGCATATTAATCAGATTTGTTTTAAATTCCCTGTCTGATAATTCCAACATCCAACATCCCTGCCTTGTCTGTTTCTTTCTGATGCTTGCTCTGTCTTTTCAAATTATGTAGGTGTTTTTTGCTTTTGGTATGTCCTGTAATATTTTTCCTGACAGTCAGACATGATGTATTGAGTAAAGGGCATCCAACTTTTTGCAACCCCGTGGACTGTAGCCCACCAGGCTCCTCTGTCCATGGAATTCTCCAGGTAAGATTACTAGAGTGGGTAGCCATTGCATTCTCCAGGGGACCTTCCCCATCCAGGGATTGAACCCAGGTCTCCTGCATTGCAGGCAGATTCTTTACCATCTGAGCTACTAGGGAGCTCCTTAAATAAACGGAATGATTGTAAATATGCCGTTAGTAATGTGGTAGTAAGATTTGGGATAAGGGGGAGTGTTCTATGTCCTACAATTAGGTTTCAGTTTTTAGTGGATTTATGCCCCATGACTGACAACTTCACATGCATTTCTGTTTTTGTTTTTTTTTCTGCCCGCCCCCCTTAAGTGGTAAAGGATAGTTAGAGCAGGCTGGAGTTGGGTATGTTCCTTCCCATAGTCAATTAGGCTCTGATAATACCTAGGCAGTTTAAGCTCTGGCTAACTAGTTTCCATGGAGACAGGCTGTATTAAGACATGCTCTAGCCTATTACAAAATGATTCCTTTCCCCTCCTACCGCTGGAAGCATGAGGGGATTTTTATCAGATATTTCATGTGGGACTCTGGTTCAGCTGCTGCTGCTGCTGCTGCTGCTGCTGCTGCTAAGTTGCTTCAGTCGTGTCCAACTCTGTGCAACCCCATAGACGGTAGCCCACCAGGCTCCTCCATCCCTGGGATTCTCCAGGCAAGAATACTGGAGTGGGTTGCCATTTCCTTCTCCAATGCATGAAAGTGAAAGTTGCTCAGTCATGTCCGACTCCTAGGGACCCCATGGACTGCAACCTACCAGGCTCCTCCGTCCATGGGATTTTCTAGGCAAGAGTACTGGAGTGGGTTGCCATTGCCTTCTCCCCTGGTTCAGCTACTAGAGGTAAATTATGCAATATTCTGGGGGGCCTCTTATGATTGTGTCCCCCTGGAGTTTTTAACTCCAAGAGTTGTCCACACCGAGCCTCCGGCAAATTGTCAATCATAGTTCTGGTTTTCCTATCCCAACACTAGATCCTGAAGTGATTGTTGTGGCAATTTCTGCTTGTGAGTCTGTATTCTGTTAAGTTGTAATTCCCTGCATTTGTTCATCTTTCCAATCTCAGAAGCAACCAGCTCCCTGTGTCTTTCTCTCTCTTATGGATCCAAGGGGAGGAATTGATTTTTAAATCTGTTCTGCTTTTAACTTCTTGTTAGGACAGATGGGGCAACTTATACACAGAACCTGAAACCAGAAGTCCCTCTAATAATACATTTTTAATTACAAAATAAAAACTAGTTTATTAGCAGAAATTATCATGAAGAAACTACATGGGGAATGCAACCATTTGAGGGAACTTGTAGCTATTTCTATCCCTCTTTGTACCATGACCATTTCAATAAGACCTTGAACTTCTTCCCATAATAAATTTGATTATCTTTCTTTGCCTCTTAAATATATGGGTTGGGCTTGTGGCTTGCTTTGGACAATAAGACATGAAATCCCATGGACAGAGGAATCTAGTGAGCTGTAGTCCAGGAGGTTGCAAGAATCAGACATGACTTAGCAGCTAAACAACAACAAAGTGAAGGTGTGGCAGTTCTGACTTTAAGAGGCGTCGCACGTTCCACCCTCTCTCTTACATCTCTGCCTAGGCAGGCTTGCTGGAGAATGACAGACACCTAGAGTACAAGAAAGTTAACTCAGCCAAACCATCCGAAATCAGTCATTTCCTCTGCTAACGGTCTTTTTAGAAGGATAACAATGGAAGAAATCATGTAGCTGTAGCTAATAGTGCCAGGGCGTGAGGACTGAAAAGGTGACAACATCAAGAAAAGAGATGTGAGTGGGAGAGCGACAGCATAACAGGGACTGAGCTTCTGCCCTATTCACATCCCATTCTCACATACGGAAATGTAATCTCACCTAACTCAGGAGAAGACTATTTTTCAGATATACTTCTTTGCCATACTTTTCACAATAAATTCCTTTGATGTTCTGTATTCCTAAATTATTTTTTTCTGACACTATGACATTTTCTGGAATATGTCTAACTAAAGACCTATAAATGTGTTTTTAAATATTGGGTATAATTACCACATATGTTTACACCATATTTTGCTTTGACCATATGTTAAGGACACCTGTTATTTTTAACTGATTCTGCATTCATCCTGTTTTTTGTTCTCTCTGCGTCCAGTGGAGGATTCATTCTCTAATATTTGAGTAGATGAACTCCACAGGAGTGAGCACAAACTCCAGGCTTGGTCAATTAGAATATCCCATATTCTTAATAGGCTTATATGTATGTATAGATAGATATAATTTCCAAGGTGGCATAGGGGTAAGAATCCTCCTGCCAATGCAGGAGACTCTAGAGACGTGAGTTTGATCACTGGGTCAGGAAAATCCCTTGGAGTAGGAAATGGCAACCCATTCCAGTATTCTTGCCTGGAAAATTCCATGGACAGAGGAGCCTGGCAGGCTACAGCCCATGGTGTCACAAAGAGTCAGACATGACTGAGAGACTGAGCAATCACAACAAGTACATATATATATATTTTTTTTCCAGTCTATACGAAACAGTCTCTGTTAGAGTTCTCTGCAGTATTTACTAAGAAAGACGGTCCTTTTCCAGTGAGTTACTAACCTACTAAGATGTGAGTCTGATGCATCTGGAGCTGTCTTACCTATTTGTGAGAGAGCTTATACAAAAGATGGAGGGAAAGAAAGTGCCCTGATAATATCATTTAAGTCCCTGGATCCAGTCTTGGCTGAAGCTTACGTGCCAACAGACTTTCTAGATATGTGAGCCAATAAATCCCCTTTAATGCCTAATGCAGTTTCAATTGTGTCTCCATCTCTTACAACTGTGATTTCTAACAAACATGTCATGACTTTAGGATCTTGGTAGCCACCCCATCCATTCTGTATGCATTAATTGAGGACTGACTGCATCATTTCCTGAAATTATAAACTCAGGATCCATCTCAAGAGAAAGCATTCCCAACCAAGCCATTGAAATGGTTATACAAGGAAGTATGAGAGAGAATCTATGCAAGAAATGTCTCAGAAAAGGTGAAAACAAACACAAAATGCATAGGATAATACAGGAAAAACACAATTTGACCATGTGGCACAAAGAATAAGAAATGATTAATTCCAGCAAGAAGGAGCAGGTGAACTCAATTTGTGTCATGTATGTGTTCATGGGTAATGAGAAAGTTTATGAAGTGCTAGTTAATCAGGAACTTACAAAGCCTGGCAATTTCAAGGAAATGAGAGAAAAGGAAGGAAGGAGAGAGGAAACTGCTTCCCATAAAACAACACTAGATGCGATTTCCCCCCATTTGTCCCTAGCATTTCTCTTATTAGATGGCGCTACGTACATTTCAAGTTATTGTCAGACTTGAGTATTCCTTACTTACAGAAGCTGTACCCAGGGTCTGTTCCTGTTTGTTTCAATCACAATTACCAAAGAAAAGAAGAAAGAATCCTGTAATATCTCTTACCAGTCTGTGTCCTAAAACTTTCCTTGAAGCAGTTTATGGAAATCACCACCTTCAGTCATGTCCTGGTCCTCTAGTACAAGGCCAGCGGGGACTCAATAAAGTCTCTCTTGGCCACTGACTGAGCAGCAGAAGATGTTTAATCTCAGGCACTGAGAGAGAAAGAAGAACTACATTGTATTACAGATAAAGCTCTTTTATTATAAAAAAAAGTTTCTGGTTAATGTAGCTATTTCCACATGCCCTCAGGTAGCTCTGAGAATCAGTTCTCTCAACAGAGTTCTTAGGGTGAAAAAGTCCTTAGGGTGAAGCAGTAATCAATTCTTCCAAGAGAAGCACTTGGTTATTCACTGTTTATATGAAAATAAGGAGAAAGGAAGCCTTCAAAAAAAAAAAATTCTTACAATCACATTGTAGGCTAGCATTTAAAAAGGGCCTTCAGGGATATTAAATTTGAAAACAGTACTGAGAGGTAGATAGGAAGAAAGATATTCCATCCAGGTTATGGTGTATAAGCTGAAATACAGAGAGGTAAAAATCACTGCAGATGGTGACTGCAGCCATGAAATTAAAAGATGCTTACTCCTTGGAAGGAAAGTTATGACCAACCTAGAGAGCATATTCGAAAGCAGAGACATTACTTTGCCGACTAAGGTCCATCTAGTCAAGGCTATGGTTTTTCCAGTGGTCATGTATGGATGTGAGAGTTGGACTGTGAAGAAGGCTGAGCACAGAAGAATTGATGTTTTTGAACTGTGGTGTTGGAGAAGACTCTTGAGAGTCCCTTGGACTGCAAGGAGATCCAACCAGTCCATTCTGAAGGAGATCAGCCCTGGGATTTCTTTGGAAGGAATGATACTAAAGCTGAAACTCCAGTACTCTGGTCACCTCATGTGAAGAGTTGACTCATTGGAAAAGACTCTGATGCTGGGGGGGATTGGGGGCAGGAGGAGAAGGGGCCAACAGAGGATGAGATGGCTGGATAGCATCACTGACTCGATGGACGTGAGTCTGAGTGAACTCTGGGAGTTGGTGATGAATGGGGTCGCAAAGTGTCAGACACGACTGAGCGACTGAACTGAAACTTTACCTTAAGATGAACTTAGAGTTGCCATATAGCAGCTAAGTATTAATAACAGAGCCAGGATTCCAGCAAACATCTCCGGAATGCACCCATGCATTCATGTATTTAATAAACCATAACTGACTGCCAGGAGCCAGTGTGGAGAATCCTGCCCATGGCAAAGGTCATGAGGAAGAGGGCTGACGGGCAAAGGCGAGATCAGGACTCAAGGGATCCTCTGGACTTGCTCAAGCATCTACCCCCAAACCAGAATCTGTCTGTCTTACTATTTTATGCCTTTCATCAACTCCCCTGACATTAACAGGGGGCTGCCCTGACCACCTTTCTCTGGAAAGAGTTAACTTAGGGCTCTCGTTGATAAATCTGGACATGAAAGGAGTGTTTCAAAACCCCTGTTAGCATTCTAGCTTACTTGGCAGGTTTATCCAGACTCTTGCAACATTGTTGGGTCTATGCTTGCTGCCAAGTTCTCACATCCCTTATCCATTGTGTTCCTGGGAGTGCATATAGTCAGGATGTAGTAGAAACAAGTAATAGCCTTAGCATTAGCAACATTAGACCTTGAGTTTATAAGTTCTTTCTTTGCTGTAACCCACTAAATCTTTGTTCCATAAAAATGTAACTCTGTACTTTAAGGGTGACGTAGGCTAGGAATTTAAGAAGAAACATTTTAAGGGAAAATTATTGTTCTGCCTGACCAACCTTTATCAAAAAGAGGTCATAAAATATCAACAGGCCTCCAAGCCAGAAGATAATGTACAAAAAATAAGACTCTTGCAGGAAGGAACCTGATATCGATAAAAGTTATTACTGATGGAATGTTGAGTTGATTCTGCATTTTTCATCTTGCTGTATGTATAACTCAGGGTATAAAGGCCCTGAGGAAAATAAAGTAAACAGGCCTCACTCACCGAAGAAGCTTGGTCACCCCATGTCATTCTTTCCTTATCTTTCTTTATTCGCAGATGTTGTCCATCCTGAGGATATCCCTGGACTCTGCTGAGGCTGGACCTCTGCAACTGACCACCTATTAAGTTCTTGTTAGTGCTTCAGTACTGGAGATACAGCTTAGACCTAAAATTTCATTGCTTACACCAATTTATATGCTGATGCAATTTCTTCAGTGGAAGGGGAAAAGGTAGCATTAAAATCAACATACTGAGAGTTGCTTAAGACATTATGTTGTAATGCATACGCATGTAATAGAATAAAAGAATAATGGAAGCAAGGAACACATAAACAAGTCCTCAACAGGGAGCGGCAGAAATCCTAAGGAACAAGTGGTCAATTCTACCTGGAAGAAATTGGAGAATTAAAAATAAAGATGCCTTCCTAGCATAGATAATATAACAGTGGGTTATGCTAGTGAGGGATGAAACTTAGTGGCAGGAGGGAAGAGTGTAAAGAGAGGCACGAAGATCATATATGAAAACATCAGACCTTCATGGAGGCTATACAAGGATACAGGCTTCCCAGGTGGCTCACTGGTAAAGAATCTGCCTCCAGTGCAGGAGACGCGACTTCCATCCCTGGGTGGGGAAGATCCCCTGGAGAAGGAAATGGCAACCCACTCCAGTACTCTTGCCTGGGAAATCCCATGGACAGAGGAACCTGGCAGACTACAGTCCATGGGATTGCAAAGAGTTGAATACAACTTA
The DNA here is from genome assembly GCF_014754425.2 of Oryx dammah. NCBI lineage: Eukaryota > Metazoa > Chordata > Mammalia > Artiodactyla > Bovidae > Oryx > Oryx dammah. The sequence continues at coordinate 70,254,529 of NW_024070201.1, forward strand.
GCAACTGAAACAACAACAAATATAAGGATACATGATGAATTATAACAAACAATTCCTTTAAGAATATGTTAGCATTTTATCTCAATACTGTGATGCTGCTTCTGAACTTCAGAGAACTTTTCTTTGGTCTTTAAACATCAATTCCCCTCATACCCCTACCATTAATTGTCATTCAAAAAAAATACCTCTTTGGCTTAAAATATATGGAAACTCCTGTCAAGAAATCCTAGTTAACCCCTAAACTAGGAGTTAAAAACAAATATAACAGTATCTCAATAATTTCAGAAGCCCAGAGGAGAAAAATAATTCTGAAGAGGGTGTGTCTGCATATACATTTGTGTAAAAATATGAATATTATTTTATTTTTCTGTAAAAACTACCAAGGAATTAAAATCAAGAAAACCCTTCCCCTTGACTGTAAGTATTAGAAATAACATATATATTTTGTTTTGGAAGACTGAGTTTTGTCGAAATCAGTTCTTATTTACACTATGAAGAGACAGGAGGATCGGATATCACTTTGGTAAATTTAAAAAGTCTCTTAACATTATGCTTCATATCGTCCCTCAGACTAACCCAATATCTAAACCACATCTTTCATAGTATTCATGAGGTTTTATTATTCACTCAAGAAATATGTCTTGAGAACATTTTATATATAAGTTATGAATTTAGGCACTACCATGGTGTACAATTTCAGGCACCAAAAGTGCATTCAGAATCTCCAACACATCTTTGGGGCAGTAAGACAGAACACAAATAAATAGACTTATTTGGTCACTAGCATATATTATTTGCTTCAGCAAAAATTCACTCTGGCAAGAGACAGGTCTTGGTTGAACCAAATACCCTTGACTACCTCTTAGTGATAGAAGATTAAATATTAACCACTCCTAGCTGTTAATAAAGTTCCTCCATCACATTAAATATTATACAAACTCTCTCATGTCAATGTAGTAATTTTTCATATCTACAGTTTTCAATCTTCTGGCCTCAGGACACTCGTATATTCTTAAAAGTTATTGAGGACCCCTTTGCAAACTTTCATTTGTGTGACATATCAATCTATAATTATGATATTAAAAGTTAAAGCTGGAAATTTTTTACATATTTACAAATTTACTTATGATAATTAAAAACTCATTCTATGTCAGCATAAATGATTTATTTATGAAGAATGCATGTTCCAAAACAAAAAAGTAATTATAGTTATTATGAAAAGTAGCATTTTTTTTAGTTTTTGCATAACTCTTTCAAGCCTACATTAATAGAAACCAATTATATTTTCTTTCCTGCTCTCTCATTCAATTTGCTGCAATAAAGCATACTGCCTCTGAAAAACTCCTTTTTATACTTGTGAGAGAATGAAACCAAAAAGAAAATGTTTCAATATTATTAGGAAAATCTTTTTGATCTTGTGGTTCCCCTCTGATACACAACAATGATATCATAGAGACTCCAGGGATTCCTGGGCCACAATCTGAGAACCACTACTTTAGTTGCTATGCGGTAGAGATTAGAACTCTTTCCATTTGCAGTGTAAGGGTCACATTCTGTAATACACGAAGCTCCTGATACCTAAAGTTCCTGTGTACTGAGTCACGATGATGGTGGGGCGGAGGCATAACTATTTATACAACTAAAGTACAAAAGGCAGCAAAACAGCTTGCCAGTTTTGATGGAAAAATAGAGAGAGAGACCCATTCCCTGTTCAAACTGCCAACTTCCACCACCCTGGGGAACCAGCAGCTCCACCTGTAATTCCTTGCTTCCTCTCAATTCATTTCCCCACATAACTCCAAGAACATTCTTTTCTTTTAGAAAATCTGATCATGTTACCCTCTCAAAACCTTTCAGAAGATGACCTTCATTCTATCTTTTTTTTATAAAGATTGATGGATTGATTGATTTTGGCTGTGCTGGGTCTTCCTTGCTGTGTTAAGGCTTTCTCTGGCTGCGGCAAATGGGGGCTGTTCTGCATTGCGGCGTGCGGGCTTCTTGTTGCGGTGCCTTCTCTTGCCACGGAGCGCGGGCTCCAGGCTGGAGGAGGACCGTAGTTGCGGCTCTTGGGCCCTAGAGCATGAGCTCAGTAGCTGTGGTGTATAGGCTTAGTTATGGTGTCCAGGTTGGATGGCATCACCAACTCAATGGACATGAGTCTGAGCAAGCTCCGGGAGTTGGTGATGGACAGGGAAGCCTGGTGTGCTGCAGTCCATGGGGTCACAGACAGACACGACTGAGTGACTGAACTGACCGGCTTGGTTGCTCCCCAGATGTGGCTCTTCTCAGACCAGGGATCGAATTGATGTCCCCTACATTGGCAGACAAATTCTCAATCTCTAAACCACCAGCCTTCATTCTTAACAAGTCTTACAAGGTTGGGTGTAACTGGCCCCTACTTACCTCCCCAACTTCACCTCACTTTCTTGGTTCCAGTAACACTGCCTCATTTTAATTCTTTGACTGCAGGCTGCTTCTCATTATGGAGCTTTACTCAATTTTCTTCCTTTTACCCTGAGGGCTCTTGCTTCCTCTTGTATCTTAAATACCTACTTCTCCTTCAAATCTTTACTTAGCTGTCATTTCTCAGGAGACAGTTTACTTTCCTCTTTCCCCCCAAACTAGGTCAAATCTAACTGCCTTACCATAATCTTCTCTCAAGGTCGGAACTTTGTTTATCTGTTTGGTCATTTATTTGTTTGTGCTGACCACCATCTTCTTAACGCCCAACAGCTTTGTCTGGCAGTGAACAAATATTTAATAAGTGGCTGAATGAAGAAACCAATGAACATATGGTGCATTATCAAAGCAAGCAATTTCGAATTGGATAGATCTGAGTTTGCATCTTTCTTTGCCACTAATTAGCTAAGTCTACCTGGACAACTCACTTCTTTGAGCCTCAGTTTCTTCATCCATAAAGAGTAAATAACAACAATCTATTTACACAACAAATAATAATTGAATATCCCTACATTTTTAGTGCTGTGGGTAGAGCTGGGGATTCAGTGGTAGAAAGTTAGAGATAACTCATATACTCATTGAACTTAAGTTCTCACTGGGGAGACAGATAGGACACAAGTAAATGGACAATAAACAATTGTGAAAAGCACTGTGAAGCATCCAGGAAAGGGGCTGAAATAAAGTTATCGGGGGGGAGGGGTACCTGCATTACACAGACAGGTGAGGAAAGACATGCCTGGTGAAGGAAAATTGAAAGTGAACTCCGAATGTTGAGAGTTTGTGAGAGAAAACATTCTAAGCATAGGAAATAATATGGGCAAATGCATTGAACCCGCAAAGAAATTTCAGGCAGATGAAAAAAAGTGACAGTATAATGAGTGTGAGAGAGCGTGGCATCAAATGACAGTCAGGGCCACAACTCTGCAGAGCTCTCTGGGCTGCCACTCAGGATCTCGCGGGAGTCAGCTGAGAATGTGAAGGAACCCCGAGGAAGGAGTTGGCACATGAGGAGTGCTCAATACACAGAAGCCGTTAGGATCACAATTACCATTTCACTAATCCCAAGAGGACAGCAAAAAGATAATAAAAAATACTGGAATTTGCACAGTCCTATAAAGAGGTGGCTTGGTCTCCATTTGAAGAGAATCTTGACTTGTTGAGGTCTCTAGAGAATTGAATTTCACCAAAGTAATTAGTGACCTTTTCTATTAATGGTATTCATTTTCAGAAAAATGTCCTGGGAGAAGGAATATAATGTTCAAGTTAACATCTCACAAATCTCATCTCCTCTCCTCTCTCTCATACACACACATGCACACATGTACGTAGGTTATGGTTTTATTTTTTTTCTTTTTTTATATATAATCATGATGAAGTGCTTTCTCCCTATCCCCAGCCTCCAAGGTCTGGGAGGCAGGTGCCCACTCTGCCAAGGTTTTAAAAATGGTCACATTAAATATGCATTTGCTGTTGAGTTTCTCAGATTGCTTAGGGACTATATCTTTTTCAGAATAAATCACTTTCAACAGCATATTTAATATGAGATGAGAGTATCTGTCCTGCTCATCAGGGTAATAATTTTTTCAAAAGTCTGGAATTATCCTGGGGGTATTCTCAGTGATATTCTTTTCTTATTGGATATTTTATCAATCTGGTGATTTTTTTTTCTTGAGATGCTGAGTTTGATCTTATGATATTCTGCCTAGTTGACTTGATAATGATTAGGTGACAGATGCTAAAAAGCATATTAAAAAGCAGAGACATTACTTTACCAACAAAGGTCCATCTAATCAATGCTATGGTTTTTGCAATAGTCATGTATGAATGTGAGAGTTGGACCATAAAGAAGGCTGAGCACTGAAAAAATGATGCTATTGAACCGTGATGTTGGAGAAGACTCTTGAGATTCCCATGGACAGCAAGGAGATCCAATCAGTCCAACCTAAAGGAAATCATTCCTGAATATTCATTGGAAGGACCGATGCTGAAGCTGAAGCTCCAGTACTTTGGCCACCTGATGCAAAGAGCCAACTTATTGGAGAAGACCCTGATGCTGGGAAAGATTTCAGGCAAGAGGAGAAGGGGACGACAGAGGATGAGATGGATGGATGGCATCACCGACTCAATAGACATGAGTTTGAGCAAGCTCCGGGAGTTGGTGATGGACAGGGAGGCCTGGCGTGCTGCAGTCCATGGGGTCGAATGAGTTGGACATGACTGAGTGACTGAACAACTACCAGGTGACAAGGTGTACACCCTCTGTGTTATAATTGCCTTCACCTCTGCCCTCCACTCTTTCCCCTCTTCCCAGTCACAGACAGTAAGTCACTCAGGATAGATAGTTATGTGGCAGTAACAACCGCAGAATATCAGTACTTTACACCAATAGCTTATTTCTCACGCCATCACAGGCTGGCTATATTGCTTCCCATTATCTTCACCCTGGAATCCAAGTTGACTAAGCAGCCTTCACCTGAAACAGTGCTGGTCTTGCATCAGGGAGAAAGAACACAGTGATGTATGAGTCAGATGATAAAGCAAGCTGCCCAGAAGTCACACATGTTATTTTCACATCAATTGTCCAAAACAAATTACATGCGCAGGCCGGCCATCAGCAGTGCAGGGAAGTTTAATCCTCTTAAAAGGAGGGGTAGTAAATATTAGTGATCAATAAAAGAGTTTAGTACAAGCAGGCTTCCCCAAGGAACAGTCTATTCCTCCTGGAGGGAGAAGATGAAAAAATGATTCTGCTTAGGATGTGTGAGACCTAGATTTGCCTTCTGGCTTTGCTCCATGATAACTATACTGTCTCAGACTATTTTCAAATTTTTGGCACTTGGTTTTCTCATCAGAAATATAGCAGTAATAATAGAACCTCAAAGGATCATTGCTAAAAGTAGAGATGATGCATATCAAGCAGAGCAATCCATAAAATTGTTTAATTCATTTTAAGTTTTATCTTGAATCTCTTGATCTGTTTTCTTTATTCCAGTTCTCTATAACACCCACTGAAACCTGATTTTGCCCCATCATTCTTCTGCTTCATTTAAGATCCTAGTGACTACCTGTTTGCCAAAAGGACACTGCTTAGCCTTTAGCCTTTTTGACTTATCATTCATCATCATTGACTACTCCCAAGATGAAATTCTTTCCTTTCTATCCAAGGCTTACAACTCTGCCTACTACCTTACCAACAGCTTCCCTTTCAGCCCCACTTCTGTTTCCTTCTCATGCACAGAGTGCCTAGTTGGCCCAAGGTCCCAACCTGGGCTCTCTTCTCTCTATACCTCTCCCATGTGAGACAGTAGTTTGTAAAAGTAGAACTTTTAGAAGTTGGGAGTCCTGAGCCTTGATCTGATCTCTGCTACTTGCTCCTCTATGACTTAATTCACCATTTCTTCATGAGCAAAATCAGGATGCTACTACTTACTTAAAGATGATTTGTTGGAAACATGAAATGAGAGAATATACATGTGGTGCCTAGCTAGCACTGTGCATAGAGTATATTAAGCATGAACCCCATTTTAGTTTCCTCTTCTGTCCTTGCTTGCCTTGAGAATCTTCTGCAAGTCCTATCACTTGATGCAGAGTATTGTTCAAAATCATACCTACTCACTTTTCTACTTGAGTGTTTCAGGAGGAATAATGTCAATATTGACTGAAAATCCCATCATCTCAGACTACCTGCATTATGAAAGACTTTCAGGTGAAAGCATACATGAGAGAAAGGAAGGTACCACTAACTGTATTTACTTCAGATCTTAACGTAGCATTAATTCCATAGTGTAGTGAGCAGTTAAGAGTTTGAGATTTATAGCTAAATTTGATTTGATTATTTTGTTTTGACTATTGACTCAAACTTCCTAATTCTGAGCAAGTCACTTAGCTCCTCTGTACACACTTTCTTCATCTGTAAAATGGGTATAATGATCATAATAATCTTATTGCACTGTTGAGAAGATTCAATTTGTTAATAAAAGCAGTGGGCTTAAAAGAAATATGTGACATATAGTAAGCATTCAGTCAATATTAGTTGTCAACATTGCTAGAAATGACATTTCTGGGAAGAGAGATTTTGCATTTCCTATCAAAATACACTGTATCGTGGCCCTACTAGGAGCTACCCCCATTCTTCTTCAAAGATTTCTGTGTTTTCTACCTTCCCTCCTTACTGTTTTCTCTCTTGCGACTCAGAATGGAACAGTATTTGTTCCTGGCCTCATAGGGATGTCAGGAGGATTCATGAGATAACATCCATAAGGCACTCTGAGCTCCCTGGAAGCAAGGTGTTTGATAAATAAAAGGTTATTACCACTGCCAGTGATATCTTATATTACTCTTGCCTTTTTCAGCCCAGAGGGATCTCAAAGTAGTTTGCAAAACTTGAAGCACAAACAAGAATCATTCAACAAAAGCTGAGATGAAGCAGTCATTGCACATACAGTCATTGATTCTTTAGAGCCTACAGCGATCTAAACCCACTGGTTCCATCAGGGGCATAAAAAGCACTGAGATTGATTCAAAGGGTGCTTTGAGATATAAACTACTTAGAGGTCAGTCCTCTGAAGAGAAGAGGAGACAGATACTGGGTCAGAGACTCAGAATGATGTGTAAAATTACCAGTCAGTAAGAAAAACCAGCAGGTCAATTTTCACACTAAACAAGGATGAGGCCTGGTTTGATACGGAATTCCCTGTTTTCTGCTCCGTATTCTTGCAGTCTTATGTGGTGAGTTTACCTTCCATAAAACAAGCTATTTTAGTGCTCACTCAGTCATGTCTGACCCTTTGCAGCCCCATGGACTGTAGCATGCCAGGATCCTCTGCCCATGGAATTTTCCAGGCAAGAATACTGGAGAAGGGTGCCATTTCCTACTCCAGGGGATCTTCCTGAGCCAGGGATAGAACTCACATCTCTAGCATCTCCTGCATTGGCAGGCAGGTTCTTTACCACTAGCGCCACCTGGCTGTTCCTTTAAGACAGTCCAAATTAAGCAAATAAATCCTTAAAATAAGCAAATATGACCCTAGTCTTTCACAATGAATCCTATTCCAGTTTAGCATTATATCAGAAATTAACCTAATGTGCACTACTCTTGAATCTAAAGTTTTCTCATCTAAACTGTTGACATAGCTCGGGCTTGAACTCTTAACTATGTCCACTAATCAAATGTAAAGAACCCCACTAAAGCTATCCTAGTGACCAAACCTTCGCTACACTTCCTCTCTTCATTCCAGCCTGCTGCTTTGACTCTAGGCTTCCCTGGTGGCTCAGATGGTAAAGAGTCTGCTTGCAATGCAGGAGACCTGGGTTTGATCCCTGGAACTCTTGACTCTGAATTTTAATCCTTTGATTACATTTATATCACATGATCCACTGGGCCTGATCTTTAATTTTCAACCACTGTAAGTCAACATTCAGACCAGGGGCTGAATTGCTAGTTTATTCTGGCCTCTTTGCTCTGTGACATACAGTTAAGTACTCCGCAATGAAATATACTACAGGAATATCCCCTAATCCTGTGACTCAAATCATACCATAAATATCAAATGGAAGTAAGTAAAATGTTTACAGCTGAACATATCCTATATGTATAATTAGAAGAGTCATTTGAAGATAGTAAACTTTTAACTTTAGGCTTCTGATTCTATATGCCTCATTAAACCTGCCTTCTCATATCTACATCACAAATAATTTTTGGAAACACAATATTGGAAAAGAAACAAAATGAATTAGTACCATCTCCACTAGTTTTGAAAGTAAACTATTCAAGTAGAGTAAATTTAAAATTTTGGAAATAAAACATAATGGGATGAATAAATAACAAATGGGATTAATATTGATTACATTTGGAAATAAAAATTACTCAGATATTTACCTTACAGCCTATACCAAAGATAAGTCCCTAAAGATGCAAGATTTAAAAATAAAAAAATAAAACCTTAAAAAATTCTAAAAGAAAATATTAGACAATTATTTCATCATCTCAGAATGGGTGTGGTTTATTTTAGTAAGACATTAAGTCTAGGGACTATATAGAGAAAATTTTTAATGTTATTACAGAAAATAAAAAAGCCCATGGCCATCACAGTATATAAATTTTTTAAAAGAAGAAAAAAAAGTAATTTAAATGTAAAATAAAATAGAAAGAATTGTCAGAGGTAATCCAGGCTTATAAGATAACAAGAAAACTTATAAAAATCCAAGAAGAGTCTGTTCAGTGTCTGTGTCTCCATTCCTGCCCTGCAAATAGGTTCATCAGTACCATTTGTCTAGATTCCATATATATGTATTAATATAAGATATTTGTTTTTCTTTTTCTGACTTACTTCACTCTGTCTTATAGGCTCTGCTGCTGCTGCTGCTAAGCTGCTTCAGTCATGTCCGACTCTTCACGACCCCATGGACTGCAGCCTACCAGGCTCCTCCGCCCATGGGATTTACCAGGCAAGAGTACTGGAGTGGGGAGCTATTGCCTTCTCTGCTTACAGGCTCTAGGTTCCTCCAATTAAAAAATAAATTTAAAAAATAGACCCCAGAAAAAAAAATACTAAGAAGAAAATGAAAAAAAGAGAGGTAGAATAGGGTTGCAGACTATGAAGTATGACATAAATACAAGATCTTTGACATCATTCATAAACAAACTCTATGTAAATTAAAGCAATAATGAGGTACCATTTTTGAAGAGGGTTGATGAGATTGTAGGGAAAAAGGTATTCATATAAATATGAATAGATTAGTATTTATTCATAAATAAATTTGTACATAAATTAGTACAATAGTTTTCAAGGTAATAATTTTCCAGTTTCAAATTTTACATGGGTTTGTTTCCTTTCACACAGCATCTTCATTTCTAGTAATCTATCCTAAAGATACATCTATACAAACAGATATGAATTGAGAAAAAAATTACTTATTAAAACAAGTACATATTACTTATGTATACAAGTAGAAAAAAGCTAGAAATTTCTTTAGTGTACATTACTACTTGTTAGAAATGGTACAGAAATAAAAGGTCAAGTTTTAATGTTGAGTAACATTTTAGTATTTTCTAATGTTGAGTGGTAGTGTATGAAAATATGAAATAAGCATGCAGAAGAAAAATCAATCCCATTTTTGAAAAGACGTACACACACATACATAAGTATGTATCAATATGTGTACTGGGTGTGTACACATAATATAAAAAACATTTGGAAAGATATAAACCAAAATGTTACCTTTGGGGCATAGGATAGCAGTACTCTTTCTGTTTTTTTAAGAGGTTTTTTTTTTTTTTCAAATTTTTTATTAGAAAATTGTTTTCTAGAATCGATGAAAGATATAAAAGAAATCAAAGAAGAGCAATGTGAGCAAATTAGAGAAGAGAATAACATGAAAATATTTGAAATAATGGCTCTAAATAAATACTTATGGAAATTTAGGATTAGCATTACACTTTGAAAGTGAGATTATGGTAAGATTTCACCTATTTCTTTACAGTATCTTATTTTAGTTTTGCTTTACAGTGCCACTCAACATTAGAAAATACATTAAAACCTGACCATAAATATTGTCCTGGAGACCGAACTCAGTATGGTGTTAGCCACCATGACTAAAGAATTTATGTTCACCATGGGGCGGCTTCTAACCTTTGTGACCTCAAGTCTCTTTTTTAAGATCATAGTGATAGTGTCGTCTCTCATTACATTTGTGCAATTTAAGAGTGAATCAGAAACAGTGCCTGAACTTGTTTCAAAGCAAGTACTATAAAAGTATTAAATTAACATGGAATTGAGCAGATGGTGCAGTAAAAGTACCCAAACTTCCCGACTCATTTGTTGTTCCCAATTCTTTAGGATTAAATGTTAACTAACATAAATAACTGTGACATATTTGCCTGGTACACAGTAAACTCTCAGCTTTTGCTTGTTTCACTGAATTAAATTGATCAGAACTTTTTTCTGTATATTTCATGTTGCCCCAATAATCTGAAAAGTCTTGAACCACAATCACTACCTCAGTCATATAACCTAGAGATTCATTTATGGTAAGATCACTGATGCTTCGAATTGAGTCCCTCTTCCTGATTCACATTGATTATTATTTTAATATTAAGTGCATTACCAGTGGCCACTGTATTCTATGTGAACAGTATGGGGAAGGAAGGAAAGAAAAAGTAGGAAAAAAGAAAAATCTTAGTAATAGAATGTCAACAGTATAAGCGAGTTTGGCAAGAGAAAGTAGGACCCAAGCCATCTTCTTCTGCTGCTGCTGCTAAGTCACTTCAGTCGCGTCCGACTCTGTGTGACCCCCATAGACGGCAGCCCACTAGGCTCCCCCTAGCTATTTAAATAGATGTCAATTAAAACAGCATATATGCTGTAACTTGCTTAATTTCTCAAATTATATTTTCTTATTTCCAACATGGGCACAATAATACCTTATGTTCCATTTGAAAATTAAATAAAACATAAGAGAAGCACCTGGACCAGTGAGTGGTACAAAGTAGGCACCCAAAATATCAGTAATGTTAACAACATTTATTCCTTTATCCCAGTGGTTCTCAACCAGGGGTAATTTCGTCCCCTAGGGAAAACTAGGAGACTTTTTTGGTTGTCACATTTGGGAGGGTGCTTAATGCTGGCATAGAGTGGGTAGAGACCAGAAATGCTGATAACATCCACAGTATACAGGGTGGGCCCACAAGAATGATCTGGCTCTAAATGTCAACAGTGCCAAGGTTAAAAAAGAAAACAAAAAAACCTGCTTTACTCCCTAGTTTTTGAAATCCATTATCTCATGGTCTGAGACAGTCAGGGGGACTTAGAGAGCACATATACAGACACAGGTTAGAGAGATTTCCTTAGAAATCTCCCCATCTTTTCCTCAAGCACTACAACTCTCTATTGGGGTGCCCTGTGTTTACCATTCCAATTATATCGCCCCTTTGCCACAGCACCTCCAAGCCCTTTCCTTCTGTCTCTGGAGTGTCCATGTCCTTCACTGTCGTAATGACTGCATGCCTTCCCTCCCTAAGGCCCCAGTCTGTCTCCTTATGGTCTTTAAAATCCAATTTAACTGGGTTGAATTGCCCTTCGACTCCTCCACTCCTCTGTAATAGCAAGTCCCTTTAATTCTCTCTCACATTCAGTCCCTCCTCTCATTTCTACTACTCACTAACTGAAGTCAATGTATTACCTTTAATTTATTTGGGGACTCTAAATAACACACCATAGAGGTTAGCATTTATAGCATGTATTCATTTTTTTGCTATCCCGTTACAACACTGAAGTTAATAAAATTGACATCTAATTACAACTAACAAGCATTGTCTTATTAAAACTAAAACAATGAAGAAAGCAGTGAAGATTGCATTACCCATGCAATGCATTCTCCTACAGGAAATACTGGTTACCAAGGCTAGGGCTCAGTGGCCCCACACGAGCGGGTCAGTGTCAGATACCAAGGGACAGGAAAGAGACCTGCAGCTTCACTGAATGTTTTAAACAGACTTGCAATCCTAGAACACACCAAGACTGAAGAACACTTTTAGGATTAGATTAAAGAAGCCAGAGTCTTGTTAGTATCAAAATACAAAGGGAGGACTCCTGTGAAGGAGATGACATAGGCCAAGAGGGAGAGATATGGAAGAACCAAGCAGAATGTGTGAGACAAGCTTCAAGAACTGTTGAGAAAAATCAGAATCGCTGCTGCAAGCAGGTCTGTGTTGCTCGGGTATCTTTCCTACAGTCTAATTGTTGAATGGGCTTCCCAGGTCACGCTAGTGGTAAAGAACCTGTCTGCCAATATGGGTAGATGTAAAGAAACTTGGGTTTGATCTCTGGGTTAGGACAATCCCCTGGAGAAGGGCACAGCAACCCACTCCAGTGTTCTTGCCTGGAGAATTCCCATGGACAGAGGAGCCTGGCTGGCTACAGCCCATGGGGTTGCAAAGAGTTGGACACGACTGAAGAGACTTAGCACGCACACATGCAAAGGTGTTGAATGATCTTTTGCTTTGTGTTAAAAGCACAGTCAGAGCTTAGACACAGAGACTCTCAGTGCAGGAGTCAGAGGAGACATACCGCTCCTCCCTACATCCAGGAGGGCATGTTATGAAACCCTCTCTGGTACAAAGAAACTAAAAGAGAGTGTGAGCTCCTGGGTTTTCAACAAGACAAGGTTTATTAATCAGAAAGCAGGAAGGATAAATCTGCTTTAGATTATTTCAAAGACCCAAGTTCTGTGTCCAGGTTCTCCAACAGGAGAGATAAGGGTAGCAGCACCTTATACTTCTACAAACTTCAGACAGCTGTCACATGAGTTGTTTCATTTGATCCTCACCAAAACCCATGAGATCAGAGGTGCAGGCAATCACAGTCCCAATTTAAAGGATTTGGAAACCAACACTCTGCATATAGCGACTCTAACTCACATGCAGAGGGCATGAGCAGGACTATAACTCAATCGACAGCTCTTAAAAATCATTCCCACATTTCTAGCTCTACTTGAGAAACCATACATTCAACTTGTTAAGTGGGCAGACTCTGAACATTACCTGGCTTCAAACCCCAGTACCCCTATTAGCTAGGTATCAGACCTCATGGAAGTTGTTTAGCTTCAGTGGGCTCATTTGTAAAGTGGGTTAAATAACAAGACTTACCTCATAGGGCTGTTGTGAGGATTAAGAGTTAATGTATGCAAAATGCTTTAAAGCATTTCTAATGTGTTCTTTATGAACACCCAATAAGCCTTAAATTTTCCTTTTCTTTTTTCAAGCTTTACTAGTATAATGTAATTTAACATGCAAGCTTTCATGCTTACAAGGGAATGAATAAAATTAGCCTTACGTCATATACTGTTAAGAGAACTGAGATGCCAGTGACTGTCTGAAAGTGAAAGTCACTCAGTCATGTCAGAGTCTTTGTGACCCCAAGGGCTGTAGCTCACCAGGCTCCTCTGTCTGTGGAATTCTCCAGGCAAGAATATAGGAGTGGGTTGCCATGCTCTTCTCTGCCAGATTGCTCTGGCCCTACAGATCCACGTGACCAGCTCACACTTCCTTATGATCATCACACAGAATTCACCTTCTCGGTGAGATCTTTCCAGGACATATCATTTAAATAAATATAAATGTTCTCTTCCTGTATCCCCATCTCTGTTTTACTTACTTTTCAAATTTTGTGTTTGCATTCTCTGTTCATTGTGTAGCTTCTACCATCCTTTATACACACTTGAATGTAAGCTTTTAAGGACAAGATTTTCTTGGTCTGTTTCATTCACTGCTATATCTCCAGAACCTAGAATAGTGCCTGACATATAACACATGCTCAATGAGTATTTGGAAACAGAATGAAAGAATGAATGCATTGGTGTGGTAAAACCAGATGCAGATTTAGACACAGATCAGGTGGGAGGTAATTATAGAAACAAAGGAATGCTTTGATCAGAGCTATTTTGGACTAGTTCACCAAAGAAAAGAAATGTTCCCATATTGCTCGTCCTTCTTTATTGCAGCACTGATGGTTGGGGTCCACGTACATCTATCAGAATGGTCCTTTGTTTCCCATCTGCCATTGTTTAAAAAGGATGTGTGTAGCATCCTTGGAAAAGTCTGAGATTGACAGGCCTAGAGTTGATCTGGGCAGGATCTAGGAATTCCTGCTTTCTCTAGCCTCCAATGCTATCCGGTCATTCTCTACTGTGGTAGACAGAACAGGTGTCCACACCCCAACCTCTGAAACCTGTGAGTATGCTGTGACACCCAAGAGGACATTTAGGCTGCAGAGGGACTCAAGACTCAGTTAACTTGAGTCAGGAGAGAGTGTTCTGAAATATCTAGGTGGGCTCCATGTTATCACAAGAGTCCTTTATAAGTGAAAGAGGAAAGGAGTCAGAGAGAGAGAACGGTAGCAGCACTTGAGGTCAGAGTGATGCAATTGCCAGCTTTGAAGCAAGAAGTCATAAGCCAAAGACTTCAAGTGACCTCTGCAAACCAGAAAAGACAAGAAAACGTATTCCCCTAGCATCTCCAGAAGGAACACAGTTCTGCTCATATCTTGATTTTAGCTCAGTGAAATGTATTTCAGACTTCTAATTTTCACATATGCAAAATAATAAATTTGTGCTGTTTGAAGTCACCGATTTAGCAGCAATTCATTGCAATAGCAATAAGAAACTAATAAGCCTACCATCATTTCTAACCAGTACCTTCATAATTAGCCCTACCATCAAGTACAAAAGACAATCCAGCCTGAAAATGCCCTACACAGAATTTGACAGAGAGAAAGGCAATCTTTGCTTGCTCTGTCATTCAATTTACATATGCCCCAAAGGGTGAGATTTGAGTCCCTCCTTTCATCAAGTACATAAAACAAATGTTATCACCAGTCGTAAGTCTTAGTGATAAACTGAATTTTCTATATTCCAAATGCCATCCAAATAACGACTCTGACTAAAGCTTTGTTTTTCCCCTCTCTCTAGATACATATTCTGAAAAGGTAGCTAGACTAAACTAGTAAAAAAAAAAAAAGTATTTCCTTCTTTTAGCAACTGACAAAACACGCATGCTTTCCACTCAAAAGAATTTAGATTAAAATGGCACCTTCCATGAATTACGATGGTTTGACTTTTTCTAATTTAGCCCAATTTAAGTAAATTCCTACCTCTTGCTTCTAATTATACCATTTTCCTCTCTCTCTCTCTCTCTTTTTTATGATCACTAGAAGACTAAAGATCAAGAAAAAAGGAGTTAGCACTTGAAGCTGGTTTTTTTTTTAAAAGAATGTGTTTTTCTCAATTCAAAATGGGAAAGGCTTTCAACAGCAGGTCTGCAGATTTTCGAAAATCCTAATTAGACTGAATTAAATGACTAAAATGCTACTAATTACTTTTTAATTTCAAGAGAGATGTTTACAAAGCACAGTGTAATGAGTAATACAGCACTTCAAATGATTACTAATGTTGCCATTTTGTCTGACTTAATCTCAATTAGTATAAATCACATTGTCATCATTGTTAATTGCCATTTCTCTCAAGCAAAATGCTAATTTCTCTTTATAATCTTACAATTTGTTGTTTGTTTTCTTCAAAATATTCCATTTGAAAGGCCTAATAAAGAGAACATTTACAGCCCCCCTATTTTCTGCAGTTTGAAGCAATTGTGTTTGTTTTTATCCTATTTGGAAGGTAGTGGTAATTCCTACTTACTTTTGAATAAAATGAAACTTTTAACTTTGTTGTCATGCCAAATGTAAACTAATGGGTAGTTATAGGTCCATAGAAGAGTCTTTCTCCATCTGAATGCCAGGTAGAGTTCCATTAACGATTTCTAAGAGGTGTCATTTATGTTTCACCTCTCTGAAGAAATTCATTTTTAGAAAAGAGGAAATAAGTTTTAATCAAAAGAATATAGAAATGTTACAGGTTTTTCCTTTAGTTTCTTTCTGCTGTTCTTCTACTCATGTGGAAATAAAATCTTTCCCTTGAGGCAATTATCTCATCAACCATAGACTATTGGTTTTTCATTCCTTTGCTATTGTATATCCTGGGGAAATTTCCCCCTATTTTTATTGTCATCATAAAGAACCTTAAAAATCATGAAGGTACAATATTTCTCAAATGAGATTTTAACCTTTCGCCAACATTTTAAGAGCTCTTCTAAACTTAAAATCATTTTTCTTGGGGGAAAAAATGTTTAGAAATTAGATATTAACATTTTTTTTTCTCACACAAATGTTTTTTGCTTAAGTCTTTAGTGCAAAAGTATCTCTAAAACTTAGTAGCTTAAAAAACAATAGTTTTCCACTCACAATTTTGCGGGTAAGAATTTTGGGATGGGCTTGGCTGGCTGGCTTGTCTGTGTGCCTTATGCCATTGCTGGAGGCAGCCAAAAATGTAGGATCGACACCCAGGAGGGCCTCTTCTTGCATACATCTAACAGTTTAGTGCCTTACACAGTGCCTTACTCCACACAGCGACTCAGCCTTCAGAACCTGTTCTCTGGGGTGGATTTCTCAAAGCAGGATAGCCTCAACGTAGATGGACTTCTTTCACAGAAAATCCAAAAGACTGATAGAAGCTTCATCTTACAAATTCCAAGATGTCCCTCCATCCATGCTTTTTATTTAAGCTAGTTATTAAGGTCCGCACAGATTCAAAGAGAGGTCAATGACGCTCTCTCTCAAAGGGATGAGTAGCAAAGTAGAATCTCTCCCCTTTTAATCTACCAGAGTACCTACAGCTTATATGCAAACTAACAATACAATGAATGATTTAAAATGCAAACAGATATTCACGGAAAATCTTGATAACATCCTTTTTTAGTATAGCTGCCTACTCTTTTTCCCTCCACAATCTAAAATTTACATGCTCCATTGTACCATTCCCAATCAAATTCACATGATGAAGGCTTGACCCCTGCAATGTGAAGGTATTTGGAAATAGAGTCCTTGGCGGTTTAGCCACTGAGTCACGTGACCCTGTGGACTGTACGCTGTGAGGTCCCTCTGTCTATGGGATTCTCCAGGCAAGAATACCAGAGTGAGTTGCCATTTCCTTCTCCAAGGGATCTTCTCAACCTAGGAATCAAACCTGGATCTCCTGCTTTGCAGGCATATTTTCTTTACCAACTGAGCTACAAGGGAAGCTAATAGAGTCCTTAGGAAGTAATTTAGTGTAAGTAAGGTTGTAGCTTCCCTGGTGGCTCAAACAGTAAATAATCTGCCTGCAAGGCAGGAAACCCAGGTTCAATCCCTGGATGGGGAAGATCTCTTGGAGAAGGAAATGGCAACCCACTTTAGTATTGTTGCCTGGAGAGTTCCATGGAGAGAGGAGCCTGGCAGGCTACAGTCCATGGGGTTGAAAAGAGTCAGACACAACTGAGAATACACACACACGAGGTTGTAAAGATTGGGCCCTAATCCATAAGACTAGTATTCTTATAAGATGACGAGCTCTCTTGCTCTTCCCCTCCTCCCCAATCCCACACACTCAGGAAAGGCCATGTGAGGCTACGGCAGCCCTCTTCAAGCTAGGAAGGAAGGTACCATTTGATCTTGGACTTCCTGACACCTAGAACTGTGAGAAAATAAATTTCTGTCGTTTAAGCCACCCAGGCTATGATGTTTTGTTACAGCAGCCCAAAGTAACTAACGTATTTGAGATCCTATTTGATTAACATGATAAAATATAATTTGGGGCAGGTATATTATGTTTCTTCATATTACATTTGGTAGTTGCAGAGTTCTGTTGATTTTGGCTTCTTCAGGATTCATTTCTCCTCCTGTTAATAGCAAACTGATTTTTTTTTTTTCTTTAAGAATTTATCCTTTTCCCTTTGGATACAGTACTCTGGGACCATCAACCAAAGACCCCTTTATTTATTTATTTTTGGCCAAGAAGTAGATATGTTACTTGATCTAGACCAATAATGCTTCTCCTGTAGAATTTAAATCATAAGAAATGTGGCACAAAGTTGAAAATCATTTGGTCTACAGGTTTCCTGATGTTGGTACCCTGCAACATCTAATACTTAAATCTTCTCTAGCACTTTTATCCTAAGCTCTCCTAAACAGGGTCTTTCAGAGTGTTTTCTCTGACTTCGTTAGCCACCTTTTAGTCTTGATTTGTAGCTGCTACTCACCACAGCACCCCTTTCTATTTCTTCAAAACAAGACCAACGGATCCTAACAGACATCAAAATTGGAACAATGAGTGGTGCGTCCTAAGTCACTTTAGTCATGTCCAACTCTTTGTGACCTCATGGACCATAGCCTGCCAGACTCCTCTGTCCATGGGATTCTCCAGTCAAGAATCCTGAAGTGGGTTGCCATACCCTCCTGCAAGGGATCTTCCCAACCCAGGGATCAAACCCATGTCTCTTACATCCCCTACACTGGCAGCCAGGTTCTTTATCCCTGGTGCCACCTGGGTGGGGCTGCCCATAAACATTAGAATGTAAGCTCAATGAGTGCGAGGAGACAGCAGTCATGAATCATTTAGCATTAGCTATATAATTTCAAAATACATTGAATAAACACTGCAGACATTCAAGAAAAAGATCCACAGTCATAGTTAAAGATATATAATGGGTATAATCAATATAAAAAGGGAAATATTAAGTCAGTATTCAGGTTAGTTAAATTAATATCTTAAAACTTAGTATCACCCTTATATTTCTTTAGCCTTTCATGAAGACATTTTTACACGTACTCATTCATATGAACTTCTCCTTGCCTCTCTAAAGTAAACCAGGTAAGCAAGGAACAATGCAATCTGAGGAAGAGCTGTAACAGTTTAGAACTCAAGTCTCCAGGTTTCCAATTGTAGTCTTTTCACTGTATGTCTGGTAATGCAGTTTCTTGGTCTACCAGCCAGCTCACTACTACAGAGGACCTGAGCTTTCAAAGCAGTAGATATGTGTTCCTAAATGACAATTTAGTAGATAAATTCAGAGTGTGCTTAGCTGCTCAGTCGTGTCTTACTCTTTGTGACCCCATGGACTGTAGCCCAGCAGGCTCCTCTGTCCATGGAATTTTCCAGGCATGCCCAGGAATTCTCCAGGAATTCTCCACTGGAGTGGGTTGTTATTTCCTTCTCCAGAGAGTCTTCCTGACCCAGGAATCAAACCCAGATTTCCTGTACTGGCAGGCAGATTCTTCACCACATGAGCCACCAGAGAAGTCCTCAGAAGACCTTGGGCTTCCCTTGTGGCCCAGCTGGTAAAGAACTTGCCCACAGTGCAGGAGACCTGGGTTCGATCCCTGGGTTGGGAAGATCTCCTGGAGAAGGGCAAGGCTACCCATTCCAGTATTCTGGCCTGGAGAATTCCGTGGACTATATAGTCCATGGGGTCACAAAGAATCGGACACGGCTGAGTGACTTTCACAAATTCACAAAGACATCAATTAAATGACAACTAGAGGTTATTTGTTCTAGATCCTGACCTATAGTGAGTGTTCAATACAGGTCGTTATTACTGTGTGTGTGTGTATATGTACTCAGTCATTCAGTCGTGTCCAACTCTTTGTGACCCCATGGACTGTAGCCCTCCAGGCTCCTCTGTCCATGGGATTTTCCAGGCAAGAATACTAGGGTGGGTTGCCACTTGCTATTCCAGGGATCTTCCTGACCCAGGGATTGAACCCGCGTCTCCTGCGTTGACAGACAAATTCTTTACCACTAATGCTACCTGGGAAGCCCAGCAATTACTGCTGCTACTACTAAATACCATGAAAACTCTCTATTATTTCTAAGTTGACTTTT
Organism: Oryx dammah; assembly: GCF_014754425.2. Lineage (NCBI taxonomy): Eukaryota > Metazoa > Chordata > Mammalia > Artiodactyla > Bovidae > Oryx > Oryx dammah. The sequence continues at coordinate 70,274,236 of NW_024070201.1, forward strand.
CTTTTATCTTTGTTCTGAGAACGTCATTTGCAGTATTCAGATCACTTGTTGGTCTCAAAACGCTCTTCTAAATGAGATCTCAACTGCATAACCTTTATATATGGTAGTACATTCTGACAAACCATTCATTAAATGGTAAGAGACAATACAGAGAAGGCAAAACTTCAATAGTTGGGCAATTGCTGTGCTTTGTTAAATACCATAAGGTTACTTTCCATCTCAGTTCTGCTGATTTGATATGAAAGAAGCATCCCCAGACAGCACCACAGCATCTGAATTCCACCAGAATGACTGGCTTTCTCTTGCAGACACAACTACTTGGTACTTTGCAAAGTCTGGTCTTTAAGACTGATTCTAGAGCCAGGTTGTAACAGCAGTTGGGGTCTAATAAAACCAGTGATATTTACTCCTTAAAGCAGTCCCTCTTTCCAGGGTGTGCTTTCTCTGAGGATTGATGGCCGTTTTTATTGTCTGAGCTTGTAAAATGCAAAATGATTAAAGGTACATCTATTTTTTCAGTCCCATCTCTGTCATTTCTTTAGTCAACAGAGGCAGAGTCCTAGCAGTTTCACATATGCTTACATAAAAGGTCAAGTTTAGCCATCAGTGCTGAAAAAAAAATCTTAAAGGGCAAGATTGCTGCATGGTAATGAGTTTGAGGAGCACTTTCAGGCTGATGATAAGCTAAAGGACTTGTGATCTTTCTGAAAGCTCCCCATTTCATTTTTCTTCCCCAGCATGAGCCTCACTAAACAGATCCATTTCCATATCATTATAGAGCATGAAAAGGAAATTTCCTCTCCAGAGCCACAGCTTGGAGTCATTCTATTAAAGTCTTTTCCATCTTCCCAGGCCCCATTGCCTGTTTCTTTGACATTCCAGGACACCTCTCAGCTTTGAGTTCCATTTGATTTACTCTCACTGCGGGCTGCCAAGGTCTCTCACCCTTTCCTTTCTGAAAATCACTTCTGTTCACTTCTTCTCTGTCCCATATCAAGCTTTCCAATTGCACATTTCATTTAGGAATTTTAATGTGGCAGGAGAAAGAGCTCAACAAAACTGTTGTGGGTGGGAAGTGATTGAAGTGCAATCGTGAAATGAATGCTCAGCATAGCTTATACTAGAACTTCAGGCAATAGTTTACTGAGTGAGCCATCTCTGCCCAGAGGTGGCCTCATTAACCAAAGAATAAACACACACATCCCAACGTTCCATCTCCCCCCTGGAGAGAAGGCAAACCTGTAAAGAGCATCTGCCCCACCTGTCCTAGGGAACAGGCTGCTGTTATCCAGGTCATAAGAAGCAAGCTTGGTCCGGCATAACTTGGACATGATGGGAACCGAGTTGGGGCAAAGAACCCAAAATCATTAGAGAGGAAGTAAAGCCAAGCTTCTGGAGAAGGAAATGGCAACCCACTCCAGTGTTCTTGCCTGGAGAATCCCAGGGACACAGGAGCATGGTGGGCTGCCGTCTATGGGGTTGCATAGAGTCAGACACAACTGAAGTGACTTAGCACGCATGCATGCATGCAAAGCCAAGCTTCAAATCCTAGGGACAAGTAAGAGCTGTAAATGTGATACAAATCCAGAAATTAGAAGCTAGGGAATCAAGTGTGTGAGACAGGTATTTGCGGGGAGGAAGGAGATAAAACATTCTGGGTTCAAATTCCAGCGCAGCTACTGACTGACTCACGGGCTTTGGGTAACTCTGAAACTATTGTAAACCTCTATTTTTTCACCATTTAACTGAATTCAATGTTGTTATTGTTTTGTTGTTAAGTCAGTAAGTCGTGTCCAACTCTGAGACCCCATGGACTGCAGCACGCCAAGATTCCCTGTCCTATACTATCTCCCGGAGTTTGCAAAACTTCATGTCCGTTGAGTCTAAGTCAGTGATGCTATCTTCCTCTAATGTTAAGATGAGGATTAAATGACATAATGGTACTTACTGGGATGAATATTATTTAAAATACTAAACTCTTATGCAAATAAAGACCAATCAATGAGAATAAGCAGAAGCTATTTAATTAGAGCTTGTTCTACCAAGTGGATCAGCTACCATCACTTCCATTTGGCAGAGACTCCAAGGCATCCAGAGCAGTGGAAAAGCTTTCTAAAGAAAAAAGGGAGACTTCAGGTAAGCTCTGAAGTCTGTTGGAGTGTACAAGCTAGAGGGGACCTGACTAGAAGTGGCTCATCCTATGCAATTAGTTAGACAGTATATTCAGCTATTTCTGATTGTCCCTAAGTTGGAAGCAGGGACAAATATCATAAAGGTGTCAATTATTAACCAAATTCCAGCCATTTGAGGCCAATTGTTACAGGGTCATTTTTTAGCCAGAGATAGTGGTCTGACTTCCTGCAAGACTGACTTATAGTAGGCTGGCTTCTAGGCTGGTTACTGCAGATCATGGGTTAATGTCCTGGGACACTTGCTTCAGACTATGGGTAAAGGTTCTGTCTTTACACATGATTGGGCCAATGTCTGTTTGTATATCCAGTGTGTACACTTCTGCAGTTTTCACTTCTCTTAAGCAAATGACTACCTCGACCTCCCCCACCAAATCTTACCATCTGTTTCAAGGTTTCAGGGAAAGGGTAGAGATAGGCTGCAACAATGAGGCTATTGCTCAACTTTTATTTTTAAATTAAATTGTAAATGTATTTTAAATTACTCTAAAGACAGTAGTCTCTAGAATATCAGCTTTTGCAAAGACAGAAAAGAGATTTCTAATTTCCAAAAGACTGCTTCACAGGTGTGATCCTAAATTACTCAGATCAAGGAAATCCTCATGACTCAATGTGAGATGTCCTTTTGCAGCTTTCTTCATGGAAAGATAATAAAAAAAGACAAAGAAGAAGAGAGAAAGCTTGTGCCAAGTCAGTTCAAAGAAACCTTCCAGTTTCCACAGGCAGCCTACGGTCATGAATATGTTTGTTGAACTGAAATCCTATGATACTTAATGGCATCTAAAAGATTCTCAGGGCTTTCCAAGTGGCTCAGTGGTGAAGAGTCTGCCTTCCAAGCAAGAGATGCAAGTTCGATCCCTGGGTCAGGCAGATCCCCTAGAGAAGAAAATGGCAACCCATTCCAGTATTCTTGCCTGGGAAATCCCATGGACAGAGGAGCCTGGAGAGCTATAGCCCACGGGGTCGCAAAGAGTCAGACATGACTGAGGGACTAAACAACAACAAAGACTCTCAGCTCCTTGAACACCTGAAATCTTGCTATTAATAAACCACCCTGTAAAGTGATGGCATTGCTTCTTCACTTCTTCTTTACAAAAAAAAAGTCCCGTCTTTATCATATTCAGTCCTTTCTATGCATTACATTTGGGAGACATTTACATAGAAGCTAAGAAGTCAATCAGGATGGTGAACAGGCTCAAAGCTATGTCGTATAATAATGGAATAAGGATTTCTTAACTTCAGCACTGCTGACATTTTGGACTGGGTAATTCTTTACTGTGGGACCTCTCTTGTGTACTTTTTAATGCTTAGCAGCACCCCCGGCCTCTACTTTCTAGATATAAGTGGCCCCTCTCCCCAGTTATAACAGCCAAAAATGTCTCCAGACATTGCCACGTGTCCTGAAGTACAAAATTATTCCCAGTTGATAACTACTGGAAAATGAAGATTCCTGTACAGAATTCCTGAAGAATTTGTTAAAGTGATTGACTCCAAGGATCCACTGTGGTGATTGTGACCCCAAAGGACTAGAAAACAGTGTGTCTTAAGAGTTTCTCAGAGCTCTGATCATCAGATAGTTTGGAAATCACTTTTTGGTTACTAATCATGAATAATAATTGACTCAGTTCAGTTCAATCCAGTTCAATTGCTCAGTTGTGTCTGACTCTTTGCGACCCCATGAATCGCAGCACACCAGGCCTCCCTGTCCAACACCAACTCCGGGAGTTCACTCAGACTCACGTCCATCGAGTCCGTGATGCCATCCAGCCATCTCATCCTGGGTCATCCCTTTCTCCTCCTGCCCCCAATCCCTCCCAGCATCAGAGTCTTTTCCAGTGAGTCAACTCTTCGCATGAGGTGGCCAAAGTACTAGAGTTTCAGCTTCAGCATCATTCCTTCCAAAGAAATCCCAGGGCTGATCTCCTTTAGGATGGACTGGTTGGATCTCCTTGCAGTCCAAGGGACTCTCAAGAGTCTTCTCCAACAGCACAGTTCAAAAGCATCAGTTCTTCGGTGCTCAGCCTTCTTCACAGTCCAACTCTCACATCCATACATGACCACTGGAAAAAATGTAGCCTTGACTAGACAGACTTTTAAAGTAATGTCTCTGCTTTTCAATATGCTGTCTAGATTGGTCATAACTTTTCTTCCAAGGAGTAAGCAAAGGGACCTTAAAGCCATCTTCAAATATTTAAAAATTTACCTGTAGACATGAGACTCAACTTTTTATGAGTAGCTATAAAGAAAAGAGAGCTCAAAATAAATTAAAAAACAAAATAACATAAAAATAATTCTAATAGAACAGTAATCTTTTTTAAGTGAAGTATAGTTGAGTTACAATATTGTGTTAGTTTCATGTGTAGAGAACAGTCACTCTGTTTTTTGCAGTTTATACTCCATTATTGGTTTTTACCTGTAGATAATGAATATAATCCCCTGTGTTATATAGTATGCTATTGTTGCTTATCTTTATATATATATATACACACACAAATATATTAGTTTGCATCTGTTAGTCCCAGGCCCCTAATAGAACAGTAGATATATTTTTTTTTATAACTGAAGGCATTTAAAGAAAAGTTGAATGACCATTAGTCAAGAAAGTTGTAAAAAATAAATAAATAAAATAAAATCAAGGAGGATTTTGAACAGTGACCTTCAAGGCATATTATAATTCTGAAATAATATGATTCTATTTAAATAAATTATGCCTTGGTACAAGTTAAAATATTGGATCCTTTCCATCTACATTGAAATAAAGGAAAAGGAATTAATGTTACTTCCATCTAAATCACAAGTTCTCAGTCCTGGGTAGACAGCAGAACCACCCAGAGAGCTTTCAGAAAATACGAATATTTGAGCACATGGGGAGTGAGAGTCACTGGGTTACTCCACGACAGGCTCCCCTTACCTCAACACGCAGACATCAGTTTATCATTTTTCATGTTCAGATGAGAGCTCTGAATGTAAAAGATGGCACAATTGGCTCAGGCCACAAAATCTCTGAGTAGTAAGACAGACATCTAGTTCTCTCTGACTTTAAAGACCGGTTCTCTTCCTCACGAGTCCCACAGTGACTCACCGAAGAGAAGAAAGGAAGAGGAGATAGTTTTGAACAGCTGCTCTCTTCCAGGCCTTTGGTGCGTGACCTCAGAAAACGTTAAAATGACCTTCATCTTTTTTGACAGTTTTGTCTCATGCTAACCGAAGAGCAGAACTAAAACAATGAGAACCAGAAAAGACGGTTGTTACTGAAAAGGGAGAAAAATTATACTTAAAATAAAATTTAGTGAGCCTTAATTTCCCAGAGAGGAGCATGTCTACTGAGAAGGGGTGAATCACTCTACCATGTGACTGAGGAGTCTATTACCAGGCATGTTGTTGTTGTTTGGTCACTAAGTCTGGTCTTTTGCAACCCATGGACTCTTCTTGCGAATCATGGGCTGCAGCCTGCTAGGCACCTGTCCATGGATTTCCCAGGCAAGAATCCTGGAGTGGGCTGCCATTTCCTTCTCCAGGGGATCTTCCCGACTCAGGAACCTGCGTCTCCTGCACTGGCAGGCAGATTCTTTACCGCTGAGCCACCAGGGAAGCCTGTTACCTGGCAAAGTTTGCACAGATTCCTTCCACTGCTGAAAGTCATGATCCACATTTCACAGACGCAGTTCACACTTCCAGTCTTAAGGTGTCGCCCCAACATATGAATTTTAATCAGACTGAGGAATTAGCTAAGATTTCTATCATATCCTAAGCCAATGCTGATTTGACCCCCAGTCCTGAGGTATTTCTCATGATGGATAAGGATCCAGGTTGCATTTGATAAGATCATCTATGATATAGATGTGGAGGGGAGATGGATGGGGAGAAGGCAGAGGGGATCAAATTGATAAATTAGTGTAAACTTGAAAAGAACAAAAGAACATAATTCAGGACTAACAATAATCAGATAATGTATTAAGTGTCATATGAAGTATCAGAAAATGTGCTAAATACTTTATATACATTTAGCACAATTGATGGTTTCAAAAATGCTTCATGTTCTTAATGGCTAACTTGTGTGGATATAGAACAGAAATCAAACTAATACTGTAAAGCTATCATCAATCAATAAAAAATAAATATAATTAATAAAAAAATTCTTTGTGCTATAATTCCATTGTACACCTAAAGAAATGGAGTCAAAGGTAACTACTTGCCCAGGGTCACACAGACTGTGCATGTGGATGGAAACCAAACCTTTCTAACTTCAGCATATGTACTCGCAATATGTACCCGCCCACTCTCTGTTTTGTTCCCACACAGATCTCTTCCATTTTCAAGCACCAGCTAATGATTGACTGTGTGGAGATGTCAGGTAGGGATCCCGTGGTTTCATTCCATTCCAGTTCCACCCACTCTTTTAGGTTTTGTTAGTGGAGTTCATCATTAAAGCTAATTTGGATGCCCCTGTGACTTGTGGAACCTTCTAATGAATGTAATAAAAGTGAGGCAGCCTTCGCATTTGGGAATGCTCTTGGCTCTTGCATTCTAGCTGATTCCAGAGATTGAGCTCAGCTCCTGAGAAATCAGGTTCAGAGGCCTTTAGTCTGAATATGACTGAGCAGATGGGCAAACTCTAAGATCCTGAATTTGTTTCTGCAAAAGCAAGGCAGCTGAAACACAGGAAGGGTTTGAACTGGACCCAGAGTCATTTCGATTTTCTGCTTGAGCATCCAGGCACACTTGATGTTTAGTCAGAACGCCAGAGTCCCTGATGCTAAGAGCTGGCACCCACATAGGCAGGGCCACAGACTACCCAGCAGTGGAATTTCAGGACAGCTAGGAAAAGAGGCCTCAAGTGATATGTTCCTCCTGCAGCTGAACTGAAACCCTCACGCTTTACCTTGAGGCTTGTTTTCTCTTAAAATTCAAATAGCTTCTTGTTAGCCTGCTATCAAGAACCAGTCATGCCCAGGAAAGTTCATTTAAAGCCATTCTAAACACAATCCTTCCATCCTTGCTCCAGACCTCACCCGCCAAAAAGGGGACAGTGACTCCCTTTGCTGTTGCTTCACCCATTACAGCCTGGAACCCTGGTGCTCGTGGGGACCCCCTGCTATCCTGCTGTGGATCTTCTGGCTTCCTCTGCCCCCCACGCTACCTGCCTTTCATGCTTTCCACCTTGTTCATCTTCAAGGATAACTTTTGACCTCCATCCAGGCCCTTCTTGCCATGTTGCTGACTCACACTTCCCTGAGTAAGCATATTCTTCATTTTCTCACCTCTAGACACCTCTGCTTGCCCACTTCTTGCCTCCAAGTGATAACAAGATGGTGAAGAATAACATGAACCAAAAGGTGGACACTTCACAAGGACCAGAGGCTTGGGTAAAACCTGAAGGCTGAAGCACCAGGGAAACCAAACTAGATTATCAGCCTTGTATTTAGTGTCTACCATGGACAGCTTAAAGTGAAAGACAGACCAGGAAAACCACCACGTCATGTCTGCCGATGGCAGTGAAGGTACTAAAATCTGTGCATCTGGTGGTGGTGTAACCCTAGTAATAGCAGTGAGAGCAGAAACATGCATCTTTCTTCATACTTCATGAATCACTTTCAGTCACAGGGCGCTGCTCAGTGTTGTGTTCAGTTCTTCCAAATCTACTGTGAGGTAGGGATTGTTATGCCCATTTTAGATATTATGCAGTTGGGGTCCAGAGAAATTAAATGAATAAGGCAAAAAAAAGGTAGGTGGCAATAGAATCACAGCGGGAGTCTGAGGTCTGCCTGAGTCTACCTAGAAAGGTTGATGGTGTATCTCCTGACCCTCTGCTTTGACTGTTCCCTTTGACATGAACTGAATGATGGTGATAATGGGTCAGGCCGCAGGTGCAGGGGTGTGTAGGAGCAAGACAAGGAGGGTGGAGCCCAGTCCCCTTACTTTTTCTGGCTATGTGAATTTGGTTAAGTGGCTTAGTTCTTTCATACCTTTGTTTCATATTCTCTTTAGTAATAATTGCACCAACCTCACAGGATTCTTCTATTAAAGAAGATAATACAGAGATTATGGCACTTGGCTCTCACTAAACCAACATTAGCTGCTGTAATTATGCATGCTGTTGTTATTTATTAATGTGATGATGATGATGGTGATGAAATTCCTTTAAGATCCTGCTGGACTTGGGCTCTGTGAAGGAAGAATACATCCAATGCAGGGCAAGTATGGTTTCTGAGACCTGAGAGCAATTTCAGAATTTAACCAGAGACTTCTTTTAAAATACTAGCTTCAAGGATAATTTCTCAATGTTTCCACTGTCTTCAGCACTCCTGAATGACAGGGCCATATCCAGAAGGAAGAGCAGGTGTTCCAGATGTACCAAAGTCCATACTGTGATCAGGGACAACAGCCTCTTCTCCATCCGTATCTTCCTGATTCTCACATGTCTGATGTCCTTATATAGTACAGATCTGCTATCCAAGGTGGTAGCCACTGATCATTTGTGGCTATTTGAATTTAACTTAATTAAAAAATAAATAAAATTGAAAATCTTTCTTTCTTCTCAGTTCTCACTAGCCACATTTCAAGTGATCAATACCCACAGGTCACCAAGGGCTACCATATTGGATAAAGCAGAAGAGAACATTCCCATTATCATAGAACGCTCTGTTGGCCAGTGCTGGTTTAGACATGCCAAAACCACTTTTCATTAAAAAAAAATGTTAGTGTTAATAATATTCTGATATTTACTTTGCCAGAAGATATATATTGTGTTTTTTATAGTAATTATCTTAATCTTAATTTCCATATGAAATGCAAATAAAATCTCTATCCATTAAGATGGACACTACAAAAAGAAAAAAGTGTTGGCAAGGATATGGAGAAAATACAGAAAAATGCACTTCCTTAATGATTTGTGGGGCTTCCCTGGTGGCCTAGTCAGTAAAGTACCTGCCTGCAAAGGAAACTCAGGTTAGATCTCCAGGTCAGGAAGACCCCCTGGGGAAGGAAACGACAACCCAGTCCAGTATTCTTGCCTGGGAAATCCAATGGATAGAAGAGATGGTGGGCTATAGCACATGGAGTCACAGAAGAGTTGGGCACAATTAAGCAACTAAACAACAACAATAATTAGTGATCATCCTTTCAAGTATTTTTTGGCCATTTGCGTATCTTCTTTGGAAAGATGTCTATTCAAGTCTTTTGCCCATTTTAATATCAGAATTGTTGTTATGTTTTATTTTTTAACTTTTATTCATTTTAATGCTTTTTTTTTTTTGCTGAGTTGAATTTCTTTGGATTCTTCTGAAGCATTATTATTTTATTATTTTAATTGAAGGCTAATGACTTTACAATATTGTGGTTTTTGCCATACATTGACATAAATCAGCCATGGGTGTACATGTGTTCCCCATCTTGACCCTCCCTCCCGCCTCCCTCCCCATCCCATCTCTCAGGGTCATCCCAGTGCACCAGCCCTGAGCACCCTGCCTCATGCATCAAAGCTGGACTGGTGATCTGTTTCACATATGATAATATACAGGTTTCAGTGCTATTCTCTCAAATCATCCCACCCTCGCCTTCTCCCACAGAGCCCAACAGTCTGTTCTTTACATTTACATTTGCTGTCTCGCAAATAGGGTCATCGTTACCATCTTCTATATATTCTGAATCAATCTTTTCAGATAACATGATTTATAAATATTTTCTCCCCTCTGTGAGTTGCTTTCTTACTCTGTTGCCTTTTCACTCTTGATAATGTCTTTAGATACACAGAAGTTTTTTAGTTTTCTTGAAATGCAGTTTGTTCTTTCTTTGTTGTCTCTGCCTTTGGTGCCAAATTGTGCCAGATTTGTTTGAAGTGTCCTATTTCATTGCTGAATATACTTTTCCTTGATCAAGAAGGTAGATTGGTTAATTATAATAGTAAGGAACCATGATTTTTATTCCACTTACAGTGATCTTTAACTGTGGGAAAGTAGCTTGGTTTTCCTTCCCTGGACATAAAGAGTAGAGTTAAGATTATGATTAGCATACTGGCTCGGGTAGAGTTATACTGCCAGAAGATGTGGTTCAAAATGCATCTGAGGAGTAAATTTCTAATGTTAACCTAATCAAAGATTTAATATTGATATGTCTGCATATTCTTACATATGTAGTTATTGAAGTTGGATATAGGAGCCAGAAAGTCCCAGAACCCTACAACCAAGGCTGGGAAACCACATTTGTCTGGTTCTTGTCAACTCATAAAACATCAGCAAAGAAGGAACATTATGGTGGTCACCTCACCAATTTAGTAGCCATAATCATTGAGTAAGCGTAAGAATAAGAATGCACTGCTTTATAAGTTTAGTAATGATGACATATAGGCATAAGTTGCTTTTAAAATGTTGAAGACTACTACATGCTACTTACTGTTGAAAGTACATGAAAGATTAGATCAAATCAACCTGAGTCCTGGGTTTCATGGAGTTTATTATCTGAAAATGATGATGGACAGAGAGAATGAACACATCAGTTCAATTCAGTTGCTCATTCATGTCCAACTCTTTCTGACCCCATGGACTGCAGCATGCCAGGCCTCCCTGTCCATCAGCAACTCCCAGAATTTACTCAGACTCATGTCCATTGAGTCGGTGATGCCATCCAACCATCTCACCCTTGTCATCCCCTTCTCCTCCTGCCTTCAATCTTTCCCCACATCAGGGTCTTTTCCAATGAGTCAGTTCTTTGCATCAGGTGGCCAAAATATTGGAGTTTCAGCTCCAACATCAGTCCTTCCAATGATATCCAGGATTGATTTCCTTTAGGATGGACTAGTTGGATCTCCTTGCAGTCCAAGGGACTCTCAAGAGTCTTCTCCAACACCACAGTTCAAAAGCATCATTCTTTAGTGCTCAGCTTTATAGTGCAAATCTCACATCCATACATGACTACTGGAAAAACTATAGCTTTGACTAGATGGACCTTTGTCAGCAATGTCTCTGCTTTTTAATATGCTGTCTAGGTTGGTCATACCTTTTCTTCCAAGGAGCAAGCATCTTTTAATTTCATGGCTGCAGTCATCATCTGCAGTGATTTTAGAGCCCCCCAAAATAAAGTATGTCACTGTTTCCATTGTTTCCCCATCTATTAGTCATGAAGTGATGGGACCAGATGCCATGATCTCAGTTTTATGAATATTGAGCTTTAAGCCAACTTTTCTCTCTCCTCTTTCACTTTTGTCAGGAGGCTCTTTCGTTTTTCTTCACTTTCTGCCATGAGGGTGATGTCATCTGCATGTCTGAGGTTATTGATATTTCTCCTAGCAATCCTGATTCCAGCTTGTGCTTCATCCAGCTGAGCATTTCACATGATGTACTCTGCATATAAGTTAAATAAGCAGCATGATAATAAATAGCCTTGACATACTCCTTTCCCAATTTAGAACCAGTCTGTTGTTCCATGTCCAGTTCTAACTGTTGCTTCTTGACCTGCATACAGATTTCTCAAGAGGCAGGTCAGGTGGTCTGGTATTCCCATCTCTTTAAGATACATACACATACAGTCTCTATAATATATTATGTATATATACATAATATATTTTTAATAAATATAATATAATAGTCTCTATAATATATAAAAAAATATAATGCTCACATACAGTCTCTATAATGAGAATTATAAAGCAGGAATGAAGGAAGTGAATGGTTGCACGTGTGTCATTCATGATAACCTCTCTGATTTTTTAGTAGAGGCTATGACATTTAGGAGTATGTGTGAGTTCAGTTGCTTCAATCATGTCCAACTCTGTGACCCCATGGACTATAGCCCACTAGGCTCCTTTGTCCATGGGGATTCTCCAGTCAAGAATACTGGAGTGAGTTGCTGTGCCCTCTTCCAGGAGATCTTCTCAATCCAGGGATCTTCCCAGCCTAGGGACTGAACCTATGTCTCCTGTGTCTCTTGCATTGCAGGCAGATTCTTTACCCACTGAGCAACCTGGGTCATTCTGAGATATGTGGGTCACTTAGGAGTAACCCATATGGATATCTGTAGGATGAATATTCCAAACGGAAGCAGTAAGTATAATACAAAGGCCTTGCAGAGAAAGTTTACTGATTGTAGTAAGGCAACAGTAGAGAAGAATGAATAAGAGAAAAAATGGAAGGAATTATAATTAAAATTTAGTTGTGTTTATCACATATGAAAGCCTGTCTTCATCATTAGAATTTAAAGCCTATGAGAACATGAACATTTATCTTTGTACACCTCTGTCTCCAGGGACTAAAAAGATCGCTTGCACAAAAGTTACATTAATGAGGTAAGTTTTAATTTATGCACAAATGAAAGCAAGGAAGGAGAAATAAATAAGGGATGACAGTGGGTGGCCAAGAGATGACAGTGTGGCTTGTCCGGTTTTCCCATGAAGAGAACTTTAGGACAAGGATTTCAAGGTAACCTATGTAGGATCCATAAATTGGTACAGCCAAGGAAACATCAGTCAATGTGACAACACTTACCTTCACCCATTTAAGTAACTTCCCAGCATAAGCCTGGTTTATACATTCAGAAGGTATAAAACACATGATTGCAGACTGCAGTAATGACTCAGTTCTTCACCCATCCCCAGATCCATGGTGGTCCTTTGCCATGAAACAGTTTGTTTCTTTCCCTGTACACAGGGTGACCTGCATTGCCTCTGGTTTTGGAGTTTACCTGTGTGGTTTGCCTAAGCTTAGAGAATAAGGTGAGATTGACCATGTGCCAGGTCTGAACTTGGGTTTCAAAACACATGGAACAGAACTGAGTCACCCCAGTCATTCCAACAGAGACAAGCCAAAATCAGCAGGGCCGCCTATTCAGCCCACACTGAACACATGTTAGTCGCTCAGTTGTGTCCAACTCCGCAATCTCATGGACTGTAACCCACCAGGCTCCTCTGTCCATGGAATTCTCCAGGCAATATACTGGAGTGGATAGCCATTCCCTTCTCCAGGGTATCTTCCCAACCCAGGGATCTAACCCATGTCTCCTACCCTGCAGGCAGATACTTTATCATCTGAGCCATCAGGGAAGCCCACTGAACACATATTCATGTGTAAGAAACACTTTTTATTATATGTCACTGAGCTTATGTGGTTGTTCATTTAATGTCAAACCCAAACTGAAAAACACAACCTTTCAAATTCCTTCTAAAATGTTCTTCAAGCTTCTCTTTATGACAAAGAGGAACAATATAAAATCGCACAACAGGAAGATCTTCCAGTTTACAAGAAATGCTATGATGAGCTATTCCCGCCCACCCCTGGTAGACACAGCCACCTTATTAGTCAACTCTGAAGGTCAAGTCCTTGGTTACCTTGACATTTAAAAACGTATTTTATTTTCTTCTCAAATGGCTCATACACGATCAACTACTGCTATACATTTTAAGGGAACTGGGGTATTCTTTGGAAGGAATGATGCTAAAGCTGAAACTCCAGTACTTTGGCCACCTCATGTGAAGAGTTGACTCATTGGAAAAGACTCTGACGCTGGGAGGGATTGGGGGCAGGAGGAGAAGGGGACAACAGAGGATGAGATGGCTGGATGGCATCACCAACTCGATGGAAGTGAGTTTGAGTGAACTCCGGGAGTTGGTGATGGACAGGGAGGCCTGGTGTGCTGCGGTTCATGGGGTTGCAAAGAGTCGGACATGACTGAGTGACTGAACTGAACTGAACTGAAACTCACCTCTACTTTTTATACCATGGGAATGTATTTGACCAGAAGATAACAAGTATAACAACTAGAAAATAAAGTGATTTTCCTACACAGCCTTAGAGTTGCTATCATCAGACTCCTTAAAGCACACACAATACCCATTTCAGCAAAACTCCTAGTATTTGCAGTTGTTTCCCAGTAGCTATCTATATGTTCAACTGAGCTCTGTTCTGCACTAATAAAAAATGATAATGAATGCTTCTATATTTTTCAACAACTTGTCTCTTATAAATTGTTTAAAGAATATATCAGCCAGGGTTCTTGCCTACAAGCAACAGAATTCTGTTTACTAAATTAACCAGAAATGAAGGTTTGGGGAAAATATTTAATATTAGGCAGGTAGATGGCTTAATTCACAGAGAAGAGTGTGCTAGAGGGTGAGTTTGCTCAGAACACCACTGACACTGAGTATCTGAAACCACCGCTGCCTGCATCACAGCACTTGGACCCTGGATATTCCTGCTGTGGCTGGAATGAGTTCTCCACTGACTTCTTCACACCACTCACTACACAGTCAGATTCCGAGGTAGTAGCAAAATTTTCAATCTTTTCTAAAACTTATAGAGCTACTGCTTCAAGAAGCTCAGCAAACCCCAATCTGAATAAATACTAAGAAGACAACAAAGCACAGCATGACACAATTTCTACAAAATAGTGCAGAAGTATATGTGCACTAAAACCCTCACAAATCAGGGAACTCTTTAGTTTCAATAAAACCAGAACAGCTGTTGCCCCACCTAAGATAGCTGGGGAAATGAATATCTGATTCTTTTGCTTTCAAGAGCAATATGTAGGTCCTTGTTTACTCTTGAGACAGGTATATCAAATATTTCCCCAAATATAGAAAGAGAATATTAAAAAATAACAAACATGTACAACACAGATAATATTTTATTTATCTGTCAAGAAAAATAAACATGAGATTTCCAGGGTAGGTATTTTCCTAACTATCTGATGCATAAGAAACTAGGAAATCATTTATTAACTCATTCAACAAATGTTTATTGAATGTGCCAGGCATCCTGTTAGTCACCTGGGATGCATATGAAAAAGACAAAATTCAGGAGTGCATGTTACAGGCAGGGTGCTTTAGGTAAATGAATTTGTTATATCGGGTAGTAACATTTGCTATGAAGAAAAAATAAGTAAGTAAAGAAATTGTGATTAGGTGAGAGAATGAAAATGGTAGTCAGAGAAATACACTCTGAAGAGATAACAACAAAACAAATCTTGAAGTGAGGGTACAAGCATTAAAAACAAGTTGAACAGGAGTATCATGGACAAGAGAGAAGCAAGAATAAAGAAACAAGTCTGAAGCAAACTTGGTATATTTTAAGAATAGCAAAAAGGGGATTTCTGTGGTTGTCCAGTGCTTAGTACTCAGCATTTCCACTGCAAGTTCAATCCCTGATTGGAAAACTAAGATCCCGCCAAAAAAAAAAAAAAAAGAATAGCAGAAAGACAAATTTGCCTGAAACAGATGGAACAAAGTCAAACGAATATGGGATATTGAAGAAAAGACACAGTTATAAACCAGATCACATCTTATAGGATATGGCAGATATGCTCTATACACAAATTCAAAGAGCTCCAAAAGGAGCATTTGAAAGTATTAAGCTGAACTACAATTAAATTTAAGCTACTCATCAAAAACAAAATTCCCAACAAAATTGTTGTTGTTGCTGTTTAGTCGAGAAGTCATGTCTGACTCTTTTGTGGTCCCATGGACTGTAACCCACCAGGCTCCTCTGTCCTTAGGATTTCCCAGGCAAGAATACTGGAGTTGGTTGCCATTTCCTTCTACAGAGTATCTTCCTGACACAGGGTTTGAACCCATGTCTCCTGCTTGGCAGGCAGATTCTTTACCAGGGAAGTCTGTCTCACAGTCAATAAGGAAAACCAAAAATATCCAAACCCTTAATATTATATGCATAGTGACAAGTATTTCCAAAAAATAGTGACATGCAAAGAATCAGACAAATGTTACTATAAATATCAAATTACTCACAAAATATTATTTATAAATAAAGAGAAATCAGTAAGTAAGATCAGGCCCCAAGAAAACAGAAATGACGGAAGGAGAAGACAAGGGCTTTAAAACTGCTATTGTAAATATCATCAAAGATGCGAAGTAAAAATATGAACCCTAGCAAATAGAAAAATTCAAACTCTGGGAAATAATCAAAAGAACATGCCGAGCTAAAAGACATGATGCATAAAAGTGAAAATTCATTAGAAGAGCTTAATGGCAGATTAGATTCTGTAGAAGAAAAGACCAGTAACCTTGAGAACAAGGCAATGGAAGTTATATTTGAAATAAAGGACAAGAAATAAAAATGTGAAAAAAATGACTTGAGTTTCAGTGACCTGTGGGTGGTCCGGAATATGAGAGTACAAGAAGTAGAGAAGAGAAAAAGGAGGAAAGGTCAATTAATATTTGTCATCAGTGTATCAAAGGTTTCACTCTTTTAAAACTTCAGAGCTACTGTCTCAGGAAGCTCAGCAAACCCGTCTGGATAAACATTAGGAAGACAAAAAGGCACAGCATGATGAGATTGCTACAAAATAGTGATAAAACCACAGACTCAAGACACACTGTGAACCAGAGCAGTGTATATACATAACAAAAGATATCCAGACATATCATATTATCTCATAGTAAAAATACTGATAGACAAAAGCAAAGAAAAAATATAAAGAGCAATCAAAGAGATGTGGAAGGTGGGTATGTTAATTATTACTTTAAGAATTTTAGAAAATTCCAGGCAGGATGAATAGAGCAAAGGTAGGCACATGTGCATGCGAGTACCCAGACACACACATACATTTAGATAGATAATCATCACACCACAAGATTTCTTTTTTAATCTTGAAAGTCTCAAAGAAAAAAGAAACATTAACTACAGAAGTACAATGATAAGAATTATAGTAGATTCGTCATTCAAAACTATGCAAGAGAAACAAGTGATACATTTAGAATATAGAGAGGAAAACACTATAAGCCCAGAATTCTATATCCCGTGGAAATAACTTTCAAAAATAAAGTAGATTTTTCAGGTAAAAAAAGACTAATAAAATTTATTTTTAGGAGACCTGGTATGCAATAAAGAATTAGCAACAAATAGTTGATTCATAGGTGTTCAAACCATGCACATTCCAAAGAAAGGTCTGGCTCCTGGGTGATAACCTCTGAGTTCTTGGAATACTATTCCTGATTAGAGGATCTGTATACCCAGGGCCATGAGCCATGCCAGATGGTTTATGCTAATGATGTGATCTTGATGGGGGCTTTGCAACACACTATATCAGTTTGACCTCTGTTAGGGCTCAAAATTGAGATTGAGTAACCAAGTACAGTCATGTGGGTCCATGCCTACTGACTCATTCTCAATAAAAACCCTATACCATTAAGTCTTGAGAGAGCTCCCTTGGGTGGCCATACCTTAGAGATGTCATTACACACCATTGCTTGAGAATTAAGCACTGTCTACAAAACTTTGCTGGATGAGGATAGTTTCTACATATTGATATGAATATTAGTAGCATGTATGTTTTGACTTTATAAAATTTTACTGAGCTGTGGATGTATTTGTATATATTACAATTGATAGATAAGATGTATAGATAGATAATTACTTTAATAAAAATTCATAAAAATATATTATAGACATGCAACTGGGGGTTGCCTATGAAGACAGATGTTGCTAAGACAGCAAGATTATCATGCTGCTGTGAGTGTTTCAGTTTACAGACAATACAGCATCATGGAAAGATTGTAAGTTTGTAAGTCAAAAGGAACTTGATCACTTTTTAATGGCTAGTGACCTTATGGCAGAAAGTGAAAAGCAACTAAAAAGCCTCTTGATGAAAGTAAAAGCGGAAAGTGAAAAAGTTGGCTTAAAGCTCAACATTCAGAAAACGAAGATCATGGCATTCAGTCCCATCACTTCATGGGAAATAGATGGGGAAACAGTGGAAACAGTGTCAGACTTTATTTTGGGGGGCTCCAAAATTACTGCAGATGGTGATTGCAGCCATGAAATTAAAAGACGCTTACTTCTTGGAAGAAAAGTTATGACCAACCTAGATAGCACATTCAAAAGCAGAGACATTACTTTGCCGACTAAGGTCCGTCTAGTCAAGGCTGTGGTTTTTCCAGTGGTCATGTATGGATGTGAGAGTTGGACTGTGAGGAAGGCTGAACGCCGAAGAATTGATACTTTTGAACTGTGGTGTTGGAGAAGACTCTTGAGAGTCCCTTGGACTGCAAGGAGATCCAACTAGTCCATTCTGAAGGAGATCAACCCTGGGATTTCTTTGGAAGGAATGATGCTAAAGCTGAAACTCCAGTACTTTGGCCACCTCATGCGAAGAGTTGACTCATTGGAAAAGACTCTGATGCTGGGAGGGATTAGGGGCAGGAGGAGAAGGGGACGACAGAGGATGAGATGGCTGGATGGCATCACTAACTTGATGGACGCAAGTCTGAGTGAACTCCGGGAGTTGGTGATGGACAGGGAGGCCTGGCGTGCTGCGATTCATGGGGTCGCAAAGAGTCGGACACGACTGAGTGGCTGAACTGAGCTGACCTATGTGTTCTTAGGTAAATTTGGGGGGTGGGCTACGCTGCTTCAAGATGCTGTGTTTCTTTCTTCTGTACAAGTCAGCTATGTGCAGGTTATGCTATGTTAGTCGCTCAGTCGTGTCCAGCTCTTTGCAACCCCATGGACTGTAGCCAGCCAGGCTCTTCTGTCTATGGAATTCTCCAGGCAAGAATACTGGAGTCAGTAGCCACTCCCTTCTCCAGGGGATCTTCCAGACCTAGGTACTAAACCCAGGTCTCTTGCATTGCAGTCAGATTCTCTACCATCTGAGCCATCAGGGAAGCCTCGAGTCAGCTATAAGTACACACATATTACCTCGCTCTTGAATCTCACTCATAATCAGTTTCCTCATTTGTAGTGGTGAAAAGCATATTTTCCTTTTAGAAATACAGTGAAGAATTAATTAAATAATATCTATAGAGTGACTCAACAAAGACTAGTACAAGCCAATGATTCATGCAAGCAATCCTTTTTCATATTGCTGTTAGGATGATGGCAAGGGAAGGGGGAAGGGTGAGGATGCTGAGAATATTTCAGTAAATCTAGAAACACAATCAGGTGAAATCCTCATTACCATTACCTTATTATCTGTGTCCACTCCCTCAGAAACTCCTTTCTCATGAATTTTGGTCTAAGTTGGAAGCAAAAAATAATTACATTGGTAATGAACGCAGTACATTATGAACATATTTATGCAGAGACAAGGAAAAATAACTATCAAGAAACTGGAACTATATCTAGAGCTTTTGGCATTTGAAAAAATTATCTTATATCAGTACCTTCCAAGCCATTATGGTCATTGCCAAATTTCTTCTTCTTGGATTTAGAAAACATCACAAGATACTAATCATCTTTCTCCCAATTCACAGAGGAAGGTGCTGTTAAAACTGAAGCTTCAGTAAAATGAGTATATTTACCCCCAGAACATGGGAAGTCCAGACCTAGGAAATCAGTGTTGCCAGTAGTCAGACTATCTGTCTGAAAATTTCACGTCATCCTTTGAGCTTTCAAAGATGTAATTCTTCACTGGCAAAATATGGAAGAGAATGCCTACTTCTCAAGGACAGTTCTCATTTAAATATCCAGTCCTGCAGATTCCATAAATGCATTTCTACAGTCTATTTTGTGTATCCTAATTTGGAATTAACAAAATATGATGAGTACTCTGAAGGAATTCTATAGGAGATGATAATTAGGAGAATAACCTAAATATTAAGTAAAAATAGATTTTAATTTAAAAAATATTGTGGTATAACAGTACTGATATTTATGCCAGGATGATCTTGGGAAATTACTCTATCCTGCTGTGAGTTAATGAGCTTTCATTTCTGGCATTTCAATCATTTAATTCTTCAGTTGCAAGACTCATCAGAAATCATTGTTCTCATCATCTATCCCCCTTACCAAAAGAGAAAACAAGCTCAAGGAAGGAAAGTGACTTGCCTGAATTCACATAGTCTGCTAGTACCAAATCTGAAACTAAAGCACTTGAGCTCAGTTCAAGCGCATTCTCTAGAACTCTAACAAAGAACAGAAAGTCAGAGTTCTGCCTACCTAGTCAGAGGAACTGGATTCAAGTCTTGCCTTGTGATTTTTCAGTAGGTACAGCTTGAATGAGTTACTTATTTTTAAGCCTGACTTCTTTCGTCAGAGAATGGCACCCATCTTAAGGAATATACTGATAGAAATAAAAACTCTAACACACTACCTGGAATATTGCAAGAGATCGATAAATATGAGATGTTAGACTATTCACTAACAGCTTCACATTCAAGAAGGCAGTTTTGACAATGATGATGCCAATGATCACTGTGAATAAGCCAAGAACAAGCATTGCCATCTGTTTTTCTTACTACTAATAATGAATCAGAAAAGGCTGTTTCAAAATAAATCAATAATTTCATTCTTCCAGCTGTAGATGTTGCTTACATCATGTTTCTAAATTTACTTTCGGTTATAAATAAGAGTTCACAATTGGCTCAGAAAAATTGTGGATAGCTATGAATCATTGCCTTCAGGCTAATATCAGAAAGTTTTCTTAATAATTTTCCAGACCTTCTCAGTAAGGTATGTCTGCCATTTAGAGAATGTAGTTAATTTTTGTGTATACATGTATATGTTATTTTTATGGGGTACTGTACATGGGAATATATAGATCTTTTGCTTTATGTCATTCTTTAATGAGGGAACATGATTGAGTAAAAAGAGAATTGTTTAGGTTCGTTTCTATATCTTCCACCCACTGGCTGTCCTAAACTTTGACTTTCATTTGTGTCAGCTGGAAAAGGGAGATAAAGCCACCTACCTCCCTGTTGTGAAGAGCAGTAGGAAAGACCCACAGTCTTCTCTGAGGTTCCCTTCTTTTCACTTCTTGGAAAAGGGTAAAACGATATTCAATGATTAAAGGACATGGGGAAACAATATGAAAAAGTTACTATGGTGATAATAATCAAAAAGATGATGAGATGTTTCTTAGTCTAACTTAATCTATGGCCATTTACCTTAGTGAGAAAACTAATCCTGCACACATTTCATAAGAGCTGAACTACACATGAAAATACTAAAGCAAAATGTTCATTGTTCATGGAAGCAAATGAAATAACTAAAAAGACTGCTAATGCAATAATAATGTCCACCAATGGAACTTCCATGAGTAGAGTTTAAATTAAAAAATAATCATCCGTCCTTAACAAAAACCACTCTTCTACATGGTATGTGGTTCTCTCATGTAGCCTGAAAAACCAGTTTATGGAACAATCACTTGGATTCCTGTAAAAACATGAATTTAGATATGGAAGGCAGGAGGAATGGAAGAGAAATAAATGGGGCAAAATAACTGATTTGTTTAAAGACACAGCCTGGCTCTTAAAATTAAATACTTCATGTATTATGCTCCACATTGATTATTTTTAGAAACATTTATTGAACCAGGTACCAGGCGTTGAACTGGATGCCAGGAATACAGAGATTAATAATATTTCCCAGACTCTCAGGGAACTCACAGTCTAGTGAAGCAAATGAGGTGATGAGAAGACAGTTCCACTACATACTTCCAGAGCATGCTAAGTGCTACAGAAACAGACTGTAACATTACAGGAAAGACTCCAACAGAGACACACCATGTTCCTAAAACATGTGAAAGAAGTTAAAAGGATGGACAGAGCTCTCAGATAAGCGTATGGGGAAGCATGCCATTCTGGAAACCAGAGTTGTCACAGGTAAATCTAGATTTATTAGAGTGATTTACTAGATTGGGATTCTGGTGGTTCAGACAGTAAAGAATCTGCCTGCAAAGCAGAAGATGCCGGTTTGATCCCTGAGTTGGGCAGATCCCCTGGAGGAAGGCATGGCAACCCACTCTAGTATTCTTGCCAGGAGAATCCCATGGACAGAGAAGTCTAGCAGGCTATAGTCCATGGGGTCACAAAGAGTTGGACACAACTGAGCGACTAACACTTCTTTACCTTTGCTTCTTTACTAAATTAACTAGTTTAGCATGGACACAGAATTAGAGTAAGTAGGGAAGTTTGGAAATGGAGGAGGGTAAAGAAGTCAGCAGGGACAAATCATAAAAGTCATCTTATGCTAAGTAGTTTGAATTGACTATTTTTCTGAGGCTGATAGGGATGCATCTAAAATACATATTTTTTTAGAAGTAGAATTATATAATTAGGTTTACTTGGGGTAGAATATGACTCAAAGCCATCTGGGACAGTCCAGCTAAGTTCAAGTCCAGATATTGGAATAAAAATGAGGGGTGAATACAAGGGTTGAGCAGTTAAAATACCCAGAACTTGGTGACCAATGAGACAAGAAAAATGAAACAAAGACTTGACCGCAGGAATCATTCAGCTCACCTCCTCCTCTGATTAATTCAGCACACCTTTATGTCATGCCACAGAATACACTTTATGCTCTATCTTGTTACATCTAGATTATGCTGTGTAATTAAGGTATTGCTTTTGCTTTTCCTCAAATATACCAAATACAGTCTGACCCCAGGCTCAGTGCATTTGCTAGAAAGATGATTTTTTTCCCAAAATAATTGCAAAACTAATCTGATAATTTAATTCAACTCTCCATTGCTATCTCTCAGATAGGACTTTCTTTTTCTTTTTTTTTTTTTTTTAGATAGGACTTTCCTAATTACCTGAAATAAACTCTCCTGCCCAGTTACTCTCTCAAAACATGTTTTTTAAGGTATTTATTAATACCTGAAAACTAAATCATATAAGTATTTGCTTACTTGTTTACTGACAGTCACTCCACCAGACTTTAAGCTCTCCAGGCCCAGAGACTTCCTCTTTTATGGCCATATTCCCAACACCCAGAATAAAACCTACCACAAGCTGGCAGGTGGTCAACACTCAGTTATTGAAAACATGAAGCCTTTATATGTCTTATGCCTTTCCAGTTAGGCAGGAAAACTCCTTAACATTCTCTGATGTTTGAGTCAGAGCTGTCACTGGAGTAAATCTAGATAAACTGTCCTATTTTCAAGATAAAGAAATAGCATCCTAAAAAAGTTAGAAAGGCTTTATGATCCCTTTAAACTCCAAAATCTAGTTCCTAGTAAAGTTCAGGATTTCTGACTCCTAGCACATCTGTTTTCTTTTGAGCATATTCTCTCTCCACCAGTGTCTTCCCTGGTGGCTCAGATGGTAAAGAAACTGCCTACAATGCAGGAAACCAGGGTTCAGTCCCTGAGTTGGGAAGATCCCCTGGAGAAGGGAGTGGCAACCCACTCCAGTATTATTGCCTGGAGGATTCCATGGACAGAGGAGCCTGGCGGGCTACAGTTCATAGGGTCGGCAGAGAGTCAAACATGACTGAGAAACTAACACTTGCAGTTTTCTTGCTCTACCATGGTTAGAAATTATACATTTTATTTTTTTCTCCTCCAAAGTACCTATAACCGTACTAGGTACACTGGTACGTGAAACATTTACTTCTTATTGAATAGACAATCAAATGTATTCAACATCTCTCACTCTCAATAATGAAACCAACTTATCACTTTCAATTCCATCTGAAATTCTGACCCTTTTTCTCTTAATAATAAGTGTCTGCAGTTTCAATTAGAGGAACAATATTGCCTTTTCTTGAACACAGATAATGTCAGAATCACCCTTACTGGCTTTCCATGGCTTGGGGGTAGGGAAGAAAAATAAAATTGGTTAAAAAAAAAAAAAAAAGTCAGGTTGTAGCTCTTCATAAATAGAGAGAACTTTTGAATAGAATGAATTTAAACTATTAGTCATGCATAAAGCCAGTAGAACATAATCTATCTATTAAGCCTCAGAGTCCTGAATTGATGCTAGAATAAAAAGACATTGATAGCTATTACTTCACACCTCAACAAACAGTGGCATTTAACTCCCCAGCTGTCAGTGGTCACAGCAATTTTTTCACTCCAGAGTTCCATATCTCCTTCAATGTTAGCTTAAAATACTTTCCCAAAGCGTAATATATTTCTCCCCCTCCCACTGCCACCAACACACAAAAGGAGCATTTTGATTATCATATCCATGTCAGACAGTAATATGTAAATATGTATTAGCCATGTTTCAGGGGCTTTCCAGGTGGCACAAGCAGTGAAGGACCCGCCTGCCAATGCGGGAGATGTAAGAAACCTAGGTTGGGAAGATCCCCTGGAGGAGGCCACGAACCCACCCCAGTGTTAGTCCTGGAGAATCCTAGGACAGCGGAGCCTGGTGGGCTACAGTCCATAGAGTTTCACAGAGTAAGACATGACTGAAGCGACTTGCAACACATCAGCCATGTCTCAGAAGCTGTTAGAAAATAATATTATTTCATAGATTTACCATTTTATGATCTCAATTCCACTACCAATACTTCCTGCATTTGACTTGTGACCTCTAGTTTTCCAGGTTTACTAGTTGCTTTTCTAACAAGTCGCATTTGAAACAACAATAAATAGCACAGATCTGAATGCTTTCACTTTCTCTTTCACTTTCTCTTTCACTTTCACTCTAGGTTCTTCAAAGTACCTCAAGATTATTCAAACTATTTAATCTCTTCCTCCCACTGTGGGTAAAGTGTGTTTCCCTAGTTCATGTGTGTAGATCTGGACCACGTATCTCACTTCAACCAGTAAAACAGCCGTGGACAGGATGCAAAGGTGTTAGTCGCTCAGTCGTGTCTGACTCTTTGAGACTAAATGCACTGTAGCCTGCCAGGTTCCTCTGTCCATGGAATTCTCCTGGCAAGAATACTGGAGTGGGTTGTCATTCCCTTCTTCAGGGGATCTTCCTGACCCAGGAATCAAAGCCAGATCTCCTGCATTGTAGGGAGATTCTTTACCGTCTGAGCCACCTACCCATCTCTAAATCCTATATCTCACACCATCTGCCTGACAGTAGAGGATGCTAAAATGTATAAATTATGGCTACTCATGTGCATTCCCTTCTTAAACCCTTCCTGTATGAACAGTCCTGCTTTGATAGGGAAAAAAATATGCAATTTACATGCAGGTCACTCCTCCCCAGTCTGTACTTCAGAGGTATGTAACTATGCCCTACTAAACCGAAGTTCTACACCACTTGGGCCATAGTGATTGGCTCATTGGGTACATGATCCAAATCTGGTCCATCAGGGCCCATCCTGAGGCCTTTTCTGAAGCTACAGAGATTGAGGTGCTCTGTCTTTTCTCTTGATTGCACATTAAAAGTGCAACGCAGGGATGGAACCAGGGTCTCCTGCGTTGTAGGCAGATTCTTTACCATCTGAGCTACCAGGAGAAATGGGGCATGTGTGCACGCATGCTAAGGCTCTTCAGTTGTGTCTGACCCTATGTGACGCTATGGATTGTAGCCTGCTAGGCTCCTCTGTCGATGGGATTCTCCAGGCAAGAATACCGGAGTGGGTTGCCATGCCCTCCTCCAGGGGATGTTCCCGACCCAGGGATTGAACCTGCATCTCTTATGTCTTCTGCACTGGCGGGTGGGTTCTTTACCACTAGCACCACCTGGGAAGCCCTCAATGGGGCACAGAGATCTACAAAGTCTTCAGTCCTAAAGATCCCTGCCAGCTCTATATGACAGATGTCAGTGTTCCTTCAGCCACTAGGAGATACCCATAGTTACTGGTCATCCCCTGGACTAGATTAGGTTGGTAGCTCCTTCTGAGTAGGTTTTCCTACAAACCAGTTAGTAAGAGAAAGGTCAAAACCCAAACTATTTCTTTCCAAAAGACCTAAGTACCTTTCAACAGACAAGGTTCCACCTGCAAATACTGCTCAGTCATGTTTTGAAAACAATTTCATTTTCTGGTATATCAGAACTTCTCACTCCCTTGCTTTCAAACACAACAGTCCAACCACACTCCTTTCTGGTCTCTTGATCCCTATTCTAATCTGTCCTAATCTCATCAAGCAGTGACTCAGAGGGAGATGTATATATTGAGTGTATCGTAGGTGGCATCCTCCTGGGGCAGTGAATCAGTGTATCAGTGAATGTACTGTCCTAGAAACTCTGCTTATTTCTAACTACTTGGAGCTCATCAGTTTCAAGTAATTGGTCTCTTGGTATTTCCTACTTCCTACATTTATAATAATCAAATTTCCCCAGGGTGCAGCTCAGTTAGACAGATCATCCTTAGATCAACTTGTGGATATTGACTTTGGTGCCCTCTTTTACCTCCAAATAAGAATGCCCTCCATCCCATAGGTATCATGAGGTCAAAATATTTGTAAGCTTTTTGGCAGAATTCATCAGTGCGGCTTGAGCCTGAGCAAAGTTAATTTCTGATGAAAAATGGGATGATGCAAAGAAGTCATAAAGGGGGCACTTGAAGAATAAGAACATCAGGAAATAATTTAGTCAATATTTTATTTCCAAATTGTTCCATGTTCTATAATCTATGCCATAGAAACTATGACTCAAATGTTTATTCATGTACTTTTAAAGGCTGTAGGACTCATTTTATGCAAGCCCCTCATGTTATAAATAAGAAAATGGAACTCTTTATTTGATACAAGCTAATACCATGGCCAAATCATTGCAGAGAGGAAGCAGTAGGTACCCCATGTTATTATGGCCAGTGCTAGCTTGCTTTTTCTCCATAAAATTATACATGTTTAAACTTAAATAGTGTAACAGAACAGGTGCATATAGAAACCCACATAAATCCACATGCACATGAACATAGGGTAGGTTTAAATTACTTGGAACCTTTTCTGGGGTGATTTGCACTCTCTTGGTTCTACCCACCCACATAGCTAAACCTCTTTAGTCCCTGCAGTGACATTATTCTCTCTCTCCTGTTTTTGCAACATTCCTGAATTAGTATCATCTGAGAGCACAATTAAAGTGCCACTTATTCTCTTTTATATAACATGAACTGATAAAAGTGGAAAAGTTGAAAATTCCTAAGTGCAGTTGGTTTTGTCTTCAGGCTCCTTCCTCAGTACAATGGAGAACATAACTGTAGTGTCCCACATGGTCTTAATATTCTTTCCAGAAAGATGACGCTATAAATCCAAAGTAAAATCATGTTCTATGAAACAGAAATCTTATTTTGGCAAAGGGGGGAGAAGAAATGCTGAAGACACAGCATTAGAAGCAGGCAGAGAAAGCAATAGTCAAATTCTTGTATGGAGTCCAGGGTGTATGTGGAAATGAATGGAGACACCAGCCTATCTCCACTTAAATTCAAATTGTTGAAACTACGGGAGTGGGTAGGGGAAAGGGAGGAATGGACATATTCATATACTAACGCAGGGAAAGAAATGATGTCCCTAAGATAAAAATCCCATCAAGATTAAAAAGAGAGAAGAGTTGTGGGCTAGTTTTCATATTGAATATGTGTTTTCACTTTCCCCCTCCAATTTGACTTTCAGATATTTCATCCTTTGCCCTTTAGAATGTTGATTTAGTACCCAGTTGTGATCATTCCACTTTACAAACTTCTTTTGACATTTTTACAAATTAGTTTTTCAGATAGGAAAAGGGTTATATTTTCTTACAATCTGTCTTTTAAATGGATTAAAATAGAATGACCTGTGGGAGTCCTGGTGCTGGCGGTCACTCCCATAATGAGCAAGTCTCATAGGAGATCAAGCTAATTGGGAAGTAAAATATTTCCCATTGCCCTGAGGGAATTTAAATGTGATGATGTTACATTAGTCATAAGGATACTTCCATAGCAATTAAGAATAACAGTAGAAGCAAGATAAAACAAACACTAACTCTGGGTTATATGGTATTTCCTGAGATGAATAGCTATCTCAAGGAAGATAATTCTAATAAAGGAAGGGTTTCTAGGAGTAGAAATCACCCACTGTCTTTCTTACAAAATTAAAACTGAGGTACACTTAAGATACTCAGATGACAATTGCCTACCATTTATGGAGTCCCATAGACAGGCATGCATTCCTCTGAGAGGTCAAGATTTCAAAGGAGAAAAAGCAACATTCCTACTCAGGAATTTTAAGAAGAAAGGAAATGTAGTGATAAAAGTGATAGTCCCATATCAGGAAAGGCTCTTAGCTGGGTGCCACTCAAGACTGAATGTTAGCCAGGCAGCCAATGGTGCCTTCAATGACAAGTAAGGATTTCAAAGGTCATTATAGTACAAAGGGCAAGACTCCGTCTGGGAATCAACCACCATCTCTTTCTGTTTGTTTGTCCTTGCAGTTTGAGTGCAGAAGAAAGGACATCAAGATGATACTGAGAACATAAGTAAAATAAGGGTGAAACTGGAACATCTAAGACGGTCACAAATTTCAGAAGAGACTATCCAAAAAAAAATAAAATAAAATTTCTTGGGGATAAGATAACAGTTATTCTGTTTCCTAAGAGTTTTGAAGGGGATGTGGAGATACATGAGTCACGCCTGAAGTTTCATATTAGGCTTCTTAGTAGTTTTATGATGACTGAGAATATGAAGAGAAACTAAGGCAGGAAGGCCACTCCCTAGTTCCACACAGAAATGACTTTCATCCACACTAGTCTCTTTAGTCTTATGGTAAAAGGTATGAAAGTATGACAGTGGCTTGTGGGCATTCCTAGGATGGGTCAACCATTAAAGAAGTAATTACCTAAGTCAAGAAGTCTTTTTATTTAGATGTATATCCCCAAGAACAGCCAGAACCTCAGAGGTGACCAGTCTGAAACAACAGACCTATTGCTTTATTCCAGTTTTAAACAGTGAGCTTCACTGATGCCCAGCACTAGCTGCTCTTCTGGGAAGTTCTGGGTTGTCAGAGGAAATCAAGAAAAGACAGAACTGCCTTATAATAATGAGTTGCAAGTGGACCGATCTGAATATGTCAACATGCTTCTGGGCATTGTTTGATATTTACAATTATATCAGAGGTAAATTTTGATAGTAGGATCAATGAGAAATAAATCATCATTAAGTAATTTATCCATAATTTTAAAAAGGATCCAGGTTCACAGATTTCTATATATGTAAATGCATCCATGAAAATGTTTGTTTATATTTGATTTTGTTTGACCTTAGCATTGCACTTATTCTATAAGTGTCCTAGGTCACATCATGAGAAGGACAAAAATTTTGAGAACCCCCAAACAGTCACTACCTTTTATGTCATTCCAGAATTATACTAATGGCTAAAAAGCATAATTATTCTTACAGGCAAACTGGGATCATTGTTTTCCTTATTTGGTGTGTGTGTGTGTGTGTGGAGTAACTGACTCTTCTAGATTTAAAGTCTTTGGTTCTGAGTCTAATGTCTTTCCAACTCTATAATAATGTGTGACTCATTATGTGTTGTTGCTTGGACTTATATCTTAATCTGATTACTTAGATTTCTTAAATTAGCATCTAACAGATTTACCTAACTCACAAAGAGAAACATTTTTCACTCCAGAAACTCATTAAATTTGGCATATAACCATTAAATTCTTCACTATCATGAGCTAAACTAATCATAATATGAATTTCTGGAGTACAAAATGGATAGCCCTTCATTTACTGTACTGAAATATCCTCAGAGGTGCAGGGAATAATGTGTGCAATTCATATTATGATTAACACAGGTTGAGAAAATTTTTCACTGATGAAACTCTTCCCCTGAATTAGAGCAAACTCAAGACCAGTTACATAATGTTGTATTATTGCTACAGTACTAATAGATATGCATCCAGAAGAATTTCCATGGATGAGCAGCAAGGCCAAAGTAGTCTCAATCAAGGAAATGTACCAAACACATTCCTATGAGACATGAAAATTACTGTTAAGCTTTAGTAAAATATATGTCTTTCCCACATTGCACTGATTGATTTCAGCAGTATTATTCAAAGTGTGGTTTGAAGACCTTTCACAATTAACTAACATGAATGTTTAAGTCATTGTTCCACCCCAGATCCAGGAATCTTTGTCTACTGGTCTTTAGGAATTTGCATTGTAGCAAAATCAACATATCAATTCTACTACAAAATAAAATTTGAGTACCACTGGTATGAAGAACATTACACTAATGGGAAAGGTAAGAAAAGGAATATAGGAAACATGTGTTAGTTCAGGTTCTCCAAGAAGCAGACAGCAAATAGGATTAAATATGCAAGAATTTTTTATTTGGCAAAAAGCCTGTGAGACAAAATGAAGAAGAAGCAATTGATAGCATTGAACTTTACCTAAGCTCTGTGCTCCTGGAAAATTGTGATGGTTAAGAAACCCAACCCCTATTGTGTTCTAAGAAATGGCTTCCTGCAAAAAATATACCCTTGACTTAGATAAGACTGGTGGATGAACAGTCTATGCCAAAATTTTATTTATGACAAAACCAGACACAGACTGCAAATTCCCATTCTTTGCCACCTACATTATTGGCTCAACTGTTACCACTGTCCAACTGGATAAAACACCCATTAACCTCACTTCCCTGGTGGCTTAGTGGTAAAGAATCTGCCAGCCAATGCAGGAGACGTGGGTTCCATTCCTGGGTCAGGAAGAACCCCTGGAGAAAGGAATTGCAACCCTGGTGGTTCAGAGGTTAAAGCATCTGCCTCCAATGCAGGAGACCCAGGTTCAATCCCTGGGTCAGGAAGATCCCCTGGAGAAGGAAATGGTAAGCCACTCCAGTGTTCTTGCCTAGAGAATCCCATGGAAGGAGAAGCCTGGTAGGCTACAGTCCATGGGGTCGCAAAGAGTCGGACATGACTGAGTGACTTCACCCTTCACCCTATTATTCTTACCTGGGAAATTCCATGGACATTGGAACCTGGCAGGCTACAGTCCATGGGGTTGCAAAAGAGTTGGGCATGACTTAGTGACTAAACAACAGCATTAAAAAAAAAAAAAAAAAAAAAGCTCTTTTCTGCCTGACCCTGTAAGTCTCAAAGTCAGAAAACTCTCCATATTTCAACACTTCCCTCCCCTTATTGCAATAGTCTTTTTGAATAAGTTTCTCCTTATGCAAGTCTGGATCTATTTCTTCTTTGACACAACTAAAGACCGGGGAAAGCCAACACAACGAGATAGAAGTCTACCCTAAAGGAAAGAAGGATGGGAGGAATCATCTTTGAGTTTTCTACAGTCTGAGGCAAGTTAGCCATCATATCAAAACACATCTCCCAGTAACAAGTCTGCTTCAGAGTGCACAGCTGGGGCACTTGTAAGTTGAAGTTTTCAAAGCATACACTCATGGCTGTTATAGTGTGTTTCAAATTATAATTCTGGAGCCCCTTAGGACTCCTCCTTCCACCACATTGAACACAATTCCAGTGGTGAGCCACTACGAGAGATAGCTGTGTAGAGTTGCAAAAAGTGAGAGACCTCTAGGTATGGATACTGCCTTATGTGAGCCTGTGAATATGTTAGGACGCGAAGGGAGAATGAGCAATAAATTGTGAGTTTCTAATGGGAGACCATCAAGCAGATGCTTCTGGTGATTATAATTTATCTTCTGCGGCTGAGAATACTGTGGGGAAAGATATGCTTGTTTGAACTTCTGCTGTCTCCAGTCAATGTGCTCACTTTGAGAAAAGCACAAACACAGCAATACAGATGGGTAGTGACACTGTTGGAATCCAGTTTTTGTAAACCTGGACAGTTCATTTTGCCCTGCTGGGATTCGTCATCTGAAAGATAGTATCTATTTATCACTATACCTCACAGGGATGTTGAAAAACAACATGAGGTACCTATGAAATGTTTCCGTATTCTTAGGAAAAAGACACAGCCTGGATGCAGATTTAAAGTCAGCTTGATTTTTTCCTGAGATGAAAGGGAGACATTGTTTTGCATGGTTTTGAGACATGGTTTTACAGTTCACAGAAACTGTAGGCCCTTTTTGAGTTATTCTGTGAAGCTCAAGTCTTAAAGGTAGTAGTTAGAGATGGAAGGAATATAGGAAGAGAACGGGAATAGTGCTGAAGGAGACAGTTAGATTTGTTGGCTTCCTCCTCTGGTGCCTGGAATCGTGTGAAGTACAGACTTGACCACACATGGCGGCCGTTCAGCTAAAGCATAAGCGCCCTACTCATAAGTGATTCTGCTGTCTGGACACTGACTCTCTTTTTTTTTCAAGATGATGACTTTTTTTCTTCCCAAAACACATTAAATACATACAGTATAAAAGTAACTGAGATCTTCCCTGTAGCTCAGATGGTAAAGAATCAGCCTGCAATGCAGGAGACCTGGGTTTGATCCCTGGCTCAGGAAGATCCTCTGGAGAAGGAACTGGCAATCCACTCCAGTATTCTTGCCTGGAGAATCCCACGGATAGAGGAGCCTGACGGGCTACAGTTTGTGGGGTCGCAAAGAGTCGGACACGACTAGATGATTAACCCACCCACCCATAAAAGTAATATTTCAACATTATGGCTTCAGGCAAAGACATAGTCACCAATTTACTTGAACCAAAGCTTCCAGTTAGAGAATATCATAAAGAATAAATTTGATGAGTTATATTTTGAATAAACTTAAATGAGTTTGTTTTGCATATAAATGCTCAGCAAGTGCAATAACAAGGCAACACCAAGACTCCTCAGTCTGCGCTGCATGAATGGTGTTCTTGTGTTTCAAAGCACCACGGTTGTAGCTTTTATTTTGGCATAAAAGAGTTTGTTTTCTAAGCTATCAACTTATTAAATGTAGATTGAAGGTAGAATCACTAAAATCCCTAAAAGGCTAAACATTTGTTAGAGAAAATAGTTTTAAAAGAATGAAGTTGTATTATATATATATATATATATGTATATATATATATCTCCAAAGGAAATGAGAACAGGATATTGAAGAGATAGCCAAACCCCTATGTGAATTCTGCTGTTCACTGCAGTATTCTTCACAATAGCAATTTATAGAAACAACCTACATGTGTATCAATGGATGAATGGATAAGAAGATGTGAGGTATACATCTCTATATATCTATGTATCTGTGTATCTATCTATCTTTATTGGTGTTCAGCTGTGCTGGAGAATTGATGCTTTTGAACTGTGGTGCTGAAGAAGACTCTTGAGAGTCTCTTGGACTGCAAGGAGATCAAACCAGTCAATTCAAAGGAAATCAGTCCTGAATATTCATTGGAAGGACTGATGCTGAAGCTGAAGCTCTGATACTCTGGCCATCTGATGTGAATGCTAAATCATTGGAAAGGACCCCGGTGCTGGAAAAGATTGAGGGCAAGAGGAGAAGGAGGCAACAGAGGATGAGGTGATTGGATGGCATCACTCACTCAATGGACATGAGTTTGAGCAAACTCAGGGAGATAGTGAAAGACAACTGATATGCTGCAGTTCATGGGGTTGCAAAGAGTTGGACACAACTTAGTGACTGAACAATGACAAGTTGCTAACTCATCTCTGACTCTGCAACTCCATGGACTGCAGCCCTCCAGGCTCCTCTGTCCAAGAATACCATAGTGGGTTGTCATCCCCTTCTCCAGGAGATCTTCCTGACCCAGTGATCGAACCTGCGTCTCCTGCTTTGGCAGGTGGATTCTTTACTACTGAACCACCACAGAAGCCCTATCTATATATTTATATGCAATTACATATAAAACTCAGCCATGACAAAGAGGGAAATCCTGCCACTTGCAACAATATGGATGGAATTTGTGGGCATTATGCTAAGTGAAATCAGCCAGATAGAAAGACAAATATCACATTGTATCACTTACATGTAGAATCTTTTTATAAAAAGTCAGACTCATAAAAATGCAGAGTAAAGTGGTTGTCAGAGGCTGAGGCATGGGGAAAATAGTGAGAGATTGATAAAAGGGTGAAAACTTTCAGCTATAGGAAAAACACAAGGACTGAAGATCTGCTGTAAAACACGTGACTACAGTTGATAACACTGTATTGTTAATTGAAATCTGCTGAGAGAGTGTAAGTTAAATGTTCTCATTCCCCAAAAATTGTAAGTATGTGAGGTGAAGGATGTGTTATTGATAATTAACTTGACAAGGGAATCCTTTCAAAATGTCCATGTATATCAAATCATACAACATTCACTTGAAATTTCTTACCATACTGTATGCCAATTATACCTGAAAAAAGCTGCAATATAAACAAATATAATGCACTTGTAAAGAACAACTCTCTGCACGTTATTTTACAACTATCCATTACACATCCAAGTTTCCCTGACTTCTTCAGTAACTAAATCTATGTAATATTAAATTTTAACTACAAATCATGGTAATTTTTTTGCATATACTTTTTATTACTTTTTCATTATGCAATTGATATATTCTTCTATTTTTGAAAATCATCTTAAATTGGGAGCAAAAGTTTCATAACTTTCCCATTGAAATTAATAAAACTATATTTATATTTAATAGTTTTCAGCTGTAGGCAGGGTCATCAGGAATGAATTTAGGTTATTAAGAAAATGACCTATCATGAGCACTCTTTCATGGCAACCTCACGGGTATGTATTACCATTATCAACATTATAGTTTTAATCACCATTGGCATTATTACCATCATCACATAATTACTTTAATTTTTATCACAATTCCCAGGTAAGGAAACTGAAGCATAAAGTAGTTGTGGGATTTGCCTAAGATCACACAGTTAATGAATGACAGAGCCTTTGTGTGCCTGAGAGCTAAGTCACATCAGGCATGTCCACTCTTGGTGACCCCAGGACTGTAGCCCGCCAGACTCCTCTGGCCATGAGATTCTCCAGGCAAGAATTCTGGAGTGAATTGCCATGTTTCCTTACAGAGGATCTTCCTGACCCAGGGATTAAAGCTGAATCTCATGTCTCCTGCATTGGAAGATGGGTTCCTTACCACTAGTGCCACCTGAGAAGCCCAGAACCATGATTCCATTTAAAATTCACCTGACTCCGAGATCAATACTGAGGGCATTCAAGTCAACATGAGCAAAACTTCACAAGGAGTCAACCAAGATCTTTAGTTTCGAACTCTCCCATATAAAAAGCTACATGACATAATTCACACTTTGAAAGTTCACTAACAAAACACTGAAACAATTACAACAGATACTGTAGAAAATCACCCAGTTTAGTCACTCAAGTCATGTCCGACTCTCTGTGACCCCATGGACTACAGCATGCCAGGCTTCCCTGTCTATCACCAACTCCCGGAGCCTACTCAAATTCATGTCCATTGAATCAGTGATGTATCCAACCATCTCATCCTCTGTCATCCCCTTCTCCTCCCGACTTCAATCTTTCCCAGCATCAGGGTCTTTTTCAATGATTCAGTTTTTCACATCAGGTGGGCACAGTTTTGGAGCTTCAACTTCAGCATTAGTCATTCCAGTGAATATTCAGGACTTATTTCCTTCAGGATTGACTGGTTGGATCTCCTTGCAGTCCAAGGGTCTCTCAAAAGTCTTCTCCGACATCACATTTCAAAAACATCAGTTCCTTGGTACTCAGCTTTCTTTATAGTCCAACTGTCACACCCATACATGACTATGAGAAAAACCATAGCTTTGACTAGATGTAACTTGGTTGGTAAAGTAATGTCTCTGCTTTTTAATACGCTGTCTAGGTTGGTCATAGATGTTCTTCCAAGGAGCAAGTGTCTTTTAATTTCATGGCTGCAGTCACCATCTGCAGTGATTTGGGAGCCCAAAAAAATAAAGTCTGACACTGTTTCGACTGTTTCCCCATCTATTTGCCATGAAGCAACTGGACCAGATGTCATGATCTTAGTTTTCCGAATATTGAGCTTTAAGCCAACTTTTTCACTCTCCTCTTTCACTTTCATCAACAGGCTTTTTAGTTCCTCTTCACTTTCTGCCATAAGGGTGGCGTCATCTGCATATCTGAGGTTATTGATATTTCTCCTGGCAATCTTGATTCCAGCTTGTACTTCATTCAGCCCAGCATTTCACATGATGTACTCTTCATATAAGTTAAATAAGCAGGGTGACAATATACAGCCTTGATGGACTCCTTTTCCTATTTGGAACCAGTCTGTTTTTCCATGTCCAGTCCTACCTGTTGTTTCTTGACCTGCATGCAGATTTCTCAGGAGGCAGATAAGGTGGTCTGGTATTCCCATCTCTTGGAGAATTTTCCACAGTTTGTTGTGATCCACACAGTCAAAAGCTTTGGTATAGTTAATAAAGCAGAAGTAGATGTTTTTCTGGAACTCTCTTGCTTTTTCAATGACCCAACAGATGTTGGCAATTTAATCTCTGGTTCCTCTGCCTTTTCTAAATCCAGCTTGAACATCTGGAAGTTCTCGGTTCATGTATTGCTGAAGCCTGGCTTGGAGGATTTTGAGTATTACTTTGCTAGCGTGTGAGATGAGTGCAATTGTATGGTAGTCTGAGCATTCTTTGGCATTGCCCTTCTTTGTGATTAGAATGAAAACTGACCTTTTCCAGTCCTGTGGCCAGTGCTGAGTTTTCCAAATTTGCTGGCATATTGAGTGCAGCACTTTCACAGCATCATCTTTTAGGATTTGAAATAGCTCAACTGGAATTCCATCACCTCCACTAGCTTTAATCATAGTGATCTTCCTAAGGCCCACTTGACTTCACATTCCAGGATGTCTGGCTCTAGGTGAGTGATCACACCATCATGCTTATCTGGGTTGAAGATTGTAGAAAATAACTTATTATAAAGGAAATAGAACCTTGGGAGCTTCTGTAGTTGTGCTGTGTGAAGTGTAGAGGAGGCTGAACAGGAGCAATCCAAGGCCACAGACTTCAGCCAAGATGTTTGCTTTTCTGTGGGATTTATATATTTAGATTTTTGCATATTTTACTTGAGAAGGGGGTCGCATTATGTTTTTTTGCACAAAATGATTTTGGAAATTATTTGCAATAAATGAATTGTGATACTCAACTCAGAAAGTCTGGGCTTCTCTGATTTGGGGTTGTTTCCTAGGGCAGTGATTCTCAACCTAGCTACACAGTGGTGGTTAACAATGAACTCAGGCTTTTATTAGAAATAGCTAAACCTGCATATGAGTGAAACATTTCAAATCTGTTCAAAGGTATCCCATTCATTATGTCAACTATTATTTACCTGAATTTTCATACATTTTAGTAAGTGGGAGATAAACATGGATGAATAACAGTTAACTTTATATGGGTGACAACCATTTGGGAATCTAACAGAAGCTAAACATTTTCTCACCATAAAAGCACATATTCTAATACCTGACTTGTGTGTGTGTATATCAGTTTGTGTGTGTGTGTGTGTACACTCATGCACATTCAGCTGACTGCTCAGGAACATCCACAGCAGTAGGCTGTATTTGTGAATACAACATTTGACCACCACTGAAATATAAATTTATTTTTGCACGTGCTCTGATAGTTGAGATGGAAGAGACTCTTCCTAAACAGGTATAAATTGCTAAGCTCACCTGAGTCTATGCACAACTTTGCCACCTTGAAAGATTTCATTCACCATTTTCCATCAAGCTTACAGCTGGGGGTGGCAAAGTGAAATCTGCTCATAAACCATCTAATTTCCCCAAACTTGTCAACAGTTATGGTTTCAGACTATACCATCTACACGAAACTGAGTGTTATTCTTCGCAGGACTAATAACAATATTGTGCCCAGAGAGACACAGCGCAGATTTTTTTTGTCAATTAATTCTTACTCTTTTGAAAATATCTCATTGGTGTCATTTCTTTTTCCTGGGAAGAAAACCAGGTGGGAATCCTTTCAGTGTTGTTCCTTTCTAATTTCCTCTTAATGTGCGGATAAACAAATTTACTGATGAGAAAGAATAGAACATGGCAATACTCAGTATGCAAATATACAGCTAGTGAGGAAATCCCACTAGTAGAAAGCACTGCAATGGGCTTGGGTAGGGAGTGGGCATTGGAAAGAGGATATATGGTTTCTTCATCCAGGAGAAAAAGAGAAATAGTGAAATTAAACATGATAACTATATGTTATTAATTGGTGTCATCAAAATCCAAAAGCTACCTTATCTTTTAGTTGCATGTGTTATTCAAATTTGTCCTATAAAATGTATCATTACACTTTTCCTCTTTCTACAAATGTTTTTCATATATGAAGAAAAAAGAAAACTACTTGTTTCTATTATTTCAGGTTAGATCCTTATTTAAAGCTCTGCCATATTTGATAAGCCTCCTACAATGGCAGGGACACTATCACTCCTTTCAACCCTTAGACTCTAATTTCCACCTCATCAACATAAACTCTAGGGAAGATCCCCTGGAGAGGAAAATGGCAACGCACTCCAGTACTCTTGCCTGGGAAATCCCATGGACAGAGGAACCTGGCGGGATACAGTCCATGGAGTTGCAAAGAGTCAGACATGACTTAGCGATGATCAGCAGCAGGAATGGCACAATCTGCTAGGCCTATATGGAACACAGTCTTTCTGTTTCTTACTTAAATTCCACATCAATATGATATATATTATTGTTTCCCCTTTCAAAGAGAAAATAGGAGTCATGGTGTCAGAATCATTGCTTTCTGTACAAGTCCTTTGTGCAACTTATAAACTAGACATTTTAATTCAAGCTACTGAAAGACTCTTAACTTCTACCTACTGTGAAATATCCATAATATAGATTATTTTTAAAGAATAAGACACTCTACTGCCATCATGCCATAGAAAGAGACTGAGAGAGCATTACTAATTCTGTAGTCACTCAAACTTCAAACAGTTTCTGCATTGAGTTCACTAACTCAATGTTTACTGTCCTGTAGACAATAGTTTGCTTGGCCAAGCTTATGTCCTTTGCTCATTCCCTCAATAAAATATGTAGAGGGAAGATCAAGCTTCCTGCTATTGACTTTGAGTGAGACATCAGGAAGGGACAGGGGCCAGGACAGCGCTTCTCACTTTGCTGCTGTTCGGTCTCTAAGTTCTGTCCAGCTTTTTGTGACCCCATGGACTGTAGCACACCAGGCTTCCCTGTCCCTCACTATCTACCAGAGTTTGCGCAAATTCATGTCCACTGAGTTGGTGATGCTCTCTAACCATTTCATCCTCTGCCACTGTCCCCTTCTCCTTTTGCCTTCCATTTTTCCCAGCATCAGGGTCTTTCCCAATGAGTCCACTCTTCGCATCAGGTGGTCAAAGTATTGGAGTTTAGCTTCAGTATTGGTCCTTTCAGTGAATATTTAGGGTTGACTTAGGATAGATTGTTTGATCTCCATGCAGTCCATGGGACTCTCAAGATTCTTCTCCAGCACCACAATTCAAAAGCGTCAAATTCTTCAGTACGCAGCCTTCTTTATGGTCCACCTCTCCTTTCCCACTTAGGCAGCACATTAAGATAAAGGGAGATCAGGTAGCTAATAGGCCAAGGGTTGGATGCTGAGCAGTCAAAAAGATAACATCAAAAGTCTTTCAAAAAGACTGTGGTAGTTGATGTTTTTACATACAGATTTCATTTCATTCTCACTGCAACCCTTTGTGATCAACACGAGGAGGAGAAAACTGGGTTGCAAAGGAGGAATGTGTTCAAGGTTACAGAAATACCATTTGATCAATTTATGATTTTAATCCAGACAATATTGACTCCAAAGCCTATTATTTCCCCCAAATTCAGCAAGGTGAGGAATGTGAAATTCCATGTAGGTGACTCATATTTCATTTTGGAATTTTCATTTCTTGGAAGCAGAAACAAAAACTACAAATATCTTCCTGATTATCTAAAGGTCTGGGTATATATTTGCTTAATCAATGTTATTTATTATTTAAATGATCTCTTCAGTTATAAAATAAATATATAAATCTAACTCATAAACAAAAGTAAGAAATTATTTTTCCCTCTATGCAATGCCTTTTATTTGTTCTAGAATATTCTAAGATATGATGAGAGAGGTTAGTAAGCATACAAGGAAAATGATTCTATAACTTGAATCCCTTAGAGATGAAAGGGAGAACAAAAGGTCTAGAAATGCAGCAAAAAGAGACAACATCATCAGAAAGACTGAAGACGGAATTAAAGTATAATAATAAGGTTGGAAGAACTGATGTTGAAGCTGAAACTCCAATACTTTGGCCACCTGATGTGAAGAGCTGACTCACTGAAAAAGACCTTGATGCTGGGAAAGATTGAGGGCAGGAGGAGAAAGGGACGACAGAAGATGAGGTGGTTGGATGGCATCCCCGACTCAATCGACATGGGTTTGGGTGGACTCCGGGAGCTGTTGATGGACAGGGAGGCTGCAGTTTATGGGGTCGCAAAGAGTCAGACACGACTGAGCGACTGAACTGACTGAACTGAAGGTAAGGGATTGCCCTGACACTCCCCCAAAAGAAGGGTGACTAACAGACAAAAACTGTTTCTAAACTGTTTTCTTTAAAGGCACAATCTCAACAGGAAAGGAACAACGGTACTCACATTTTGGAAAAACATAGCTTCAAAAGAAAAAAGTTCTATTACCGAAAAAGAGCAAACTTATATGTCAAGACTAAACTGTAGAGGATTTAGAAGCCACTTGGTCTGCAGAGATGAGTCTGAGCTTTTCAGAACTTAATTAATGAACTTCACAAATCACTAGCAATTAATTTGAAAGGTTATCTTGATACACAGCAAAAGGGAAAAATTGGGTATAACATCAACACTTACATAGTTAGGGGATAGAGTTCATGGACTCTTCATAAGAATATGATAAGCCATTATCAGTGAAGCAGTAGGATATAAAAAAACATTTGCCTGGAGAACATCATCATATTTCATAATCATTCGTACCTACAGATTTTTCCTAGAAGGAATGATGCAGTCTCTAAATATAAAATATTATGAATCCTTATGTCACGGCCATTACTTTTATGTATCACTAAATTAGGCTTAGATAGCTTTGCTCCACAGACACACAGAGATAAATAGATGGGATTTTATGTCTAGCGCATGCCCAAAATGGCATCATCTGAGTCATCCTAGGAAAAATCCTGACTTTACAATTTAACTTATGTTTTTTTTTTTTTAACACTACTGTCCCTACCTGGGCAAGTCTACTTAGTCTTTTTTAAAATTCCTTAAAGAGTTTGGCATTTATTTCCCAAGCATTTGGAAAGACAGTTCTTTAGAGCAGTCTTTAAAGTTAGACCTCAACTCAGTTACTTGATGCCTCTGAGATCATGGGCAAGTTACTTGAATCCTCAGATTTCTGGTTTCCTCATTTGTCGGTAGGAACTGTAAATACCTGCTTCACTGGACTGGACATAAGTCCTACATCATAGGATTTGATCATGTATTACAGGGAAAAATCTTAGCCACTGAGATTTTTCTAGAGTTAGGGAAAGAGATCCAGACTGCATACCAAAAGATCTGGGTTCAAGCCTTGGTTATGCAACATGACAGTTATCTAGTTTTATGATATTACTTTTGTTAGACTCGGAGTGTGTGCATGCTCAGTCACTTCAGCTGTGTCCAGCTCTTTGCAACCCCATGGCCTGCAGCCTGCCAGGCTCCTCTGTCCATGAGGATTCTCCAGGCAAGAATTCTGGAGTGGGTTGCCAGAAGATCGCCAGGGGATCTTCCTGACCCAGGGATTGAACCTGTGTCTCTTATGACTTCTGCACTGGCAGGTGGGATCTTTACAACTGGCACCTCCTGGGAAGTCCTAGCCCCAGGGTACACATCTCTAAAATGGAACTGACAGCAGCAACTTTATGTCGTAGCCAACGGTTTTGATAATATATTCAAATGATGGATATGGAAGTACTTTATAAACTGTAAAAGTGTTAGCCACAAATTCAAGGTAACATTAATGCAAAGAACAGTGACTATTCAGCAGACACATATTTTAACATCTGTGTTCTCACCAGAAATCCAATTATTACATTTCTATATTTACTATACCTACACTAATATTTTATATATATTTTCAGTGGTATTTTGTTCTCTGTTTCTTATCACATCTTCGCCAAGTCAATAAGGCACATCCTGAAAGAGTGAATTCCTAAAACCTATGGCGTATTAGAGTTGGAAAGAATGTAAAATACTATTTATATATTTTTATATGTTTTTCTATAATGTATGAGGAGACTGAGTCCCAGAGATCCACTTATTCAACAGAGCAAGGTAAAAATATGACTTGAATCAGAAATACCAGTTTTGTGTAACTTTCCACTACCAAACTATTCAAAAATATGTTTTTCCCCCCCATGGGACTGTTGTAGTATGAAATACATGTTGAAATAATAGGACATCAGTCAGAGTTTAAAAAGTAATTTTTGGAAATGAAAAAAAAACTCTGCAAGATTAATGTACTAGATAATAGGACTTGACCTGTACTCAGGGGAATTTAATCTTTTCTCTTGAGATGACTTGCTTTCCTCTCTCCAGTTAGTTTGCCTTTTAAGCTAATTTTGTAGCTTCTGAGGTTACTATTTTCATCTTCCAATTTGTAAGCCCCTTTCCATTTTCCAGATCATTACCACTTAAGATGTTCTGATCATTCTTCTTGAGAATTCCTGAAGTAATT
The DNA here is from genome assembly GCF_014754425.2 of Oryx dammah. NCBI lineage: Eukaryota > Metazoa > Chordata > Mammalia > Artiodactyla > Bovidae > Oryx > Oryx dammah. The sequence goes on from NW_024070201.1 coordinate 70,316,605, forward strand.
AAAAGAAATCCTCCGTTGGGTCCCAGGCCTTGGGCAGTACTCATCAAATGCTTCAGGGCTGGTGCGAGGCTCAGAGCCTTATATATACCCCGCCGGTGCAGTGCCTCATAAGACACACTCTCACTCATTCATCTGACAGAGACTTATCAAATGCCAACAGTGTCAAGCACTGTGTTCGCCACTGGGCCAGCCTCCCACTTAGAGAGAGGGAAACAACAATTACAGTGTGTCCTGATAAGTGCTGTGATAAAAGCATTCACGGGCTTTTGTGTGAAGCCCAACACCAGAGGGCCAGGCAAGAAAGGACTCTGCAGAGCTGTCCGACCTTCACAGGGTGCTTCAGTGCAAATCCTGGCAGAGGGGTGTTCGGGAACTGCATGGTGTTTCATATGTCCAGGGAAAGGGTGCTTGCCCTTCCTTTTTCAATAAAATAGCAAACCTTCTTTATTTTACTTCCTAAATATATTCAAAACCTATCCACTTCTCTTTCCTAATACAACCACTGTTGTCCAGACCTTCACCATCTCTTAACCTGAATTATTTTCCTTGGCATACTAATTGTTCTCTGTCCCCACTCTTGTTAAGGATAATTTATTCTCTTCTTAGCAGCCAGGTTAAAAAGCAAATCAGATCATGCTCAAAGCCTTCATTAGCTATCCACTGAACTTAGAATAAAATTCATCTTCCTTGACATGACCTACCAGAAGCTATGATCTGGACCTTTCCTCTTTTTTTTTTTTCCCCCCCTGTTCAGTATGTTCAGAACAAATAATCTGTATTCTATTTCTAAAATACAATATATCCTTTCTTTCACACCATAGGGACTTTATACTTATTGTTTTCCTTGCCTGGAATGACTTTATCCTAAACATTTGCAACAGTGAGAATTTCTTACTTGTAGTATGAAAAGTCCCATCACCTTCTCAGTGAATCCTCATCTAACAATTCAATCTAATCTTATCTGCTCAGATTATATCACATCACCCTCTTTTTTGATACAGTAATTACCACTATAGAGATTCATTTATTGATTCATTTGCTTATTGCTTGTTTCACTGTGCTAGAATACAAAATCTTGCTTATGTTGTTTTCCATCATTTCCCAAACGCCTAGAGAGTATACGGCACACAGGAGGGAGGTCCTCAACAAGCATTTGCTGGATGAAACGTAGAAAAATGTAGTGGGCCAGCACTAGAGAGAAAAGCCTGGAATGTGTTGTACTCACAGTGATAAGCAAGATGGACCCTCAGCCAAAATGTGGTTCAGATGTCAATACTGATGATGCCACGAAAACCAAGTGGGTATTAAAATGTTTATTAAAGATACAATGAGACCTCTGAGAGAGGACAGAGAAGGGTTCCCAAGCTGGCCCAAAACTGACTTGAGAGACCAAGGTCTGGAGACTCACGTGGGGGTTTTCACTGTGGTTAGGATGCAAGGCTGGGTAAGGATTCTCACACGTGGATTGCGGCTTACATGGACTGAATCTTACGTCAACCAGGGGAGGCAGCACCCAGGCTCTCTTACAAGCTTGACCAGATATAAGCAGAAGGAGAAGAGGGAGGGATGAGGATTAATACTTATTAGAAATTCCACCACTAAAAACTGGAGCCCGACTCTATAGTAGAAAGTCATCCCAAAGTGTTCAGACTGTATTAAAAGGTATGCATGGGAGATTCTTGAAGTATTTTAATCATGATGAGATTTATATTTTAGAAGTATTGATCTGGCTCAATATTTGCAGAATCAAAATGCACGATGATTTCTGCAGTGTGGAGAAAGTATCAGGAGCATGACACAGAAGATCAGGAGAATACTTAGGTTATTGCAGTGACACGGGTAGAGATGATGGGAGCTCTAAAACAGACATTCTTGGAGGCTCTGAAAAGATAGTGCAGAGGCACAGGGAAGACCCTGAGAGGCATGCAGTCCTTGTGTGGTCAGTTGCTCAGCTGTGTCCAGCTCTTTGGACCCCATGGGCTGTAGCCTGCCAGACTTCTCTGTCCATGGAGTTTTCCAGGCAAGAATACTGGAGAGGGTTGCCATTTCCTATTCCAGGGGATCTTCCCAACCCAGGGATCAAATCTGTGTCTCTTGTGTCTCCTGCACTGGCAGGCGGATTCTTTACCACTAGTCTCACATGGGAGCCCCGTAATACAATCTTTAGTGGGAAAAAATTATACTACCAGCTTACACTTCTTCAACATCGTATCTGATTTGGATTCTGCCAAAACAACCATAGAAAGCTTAATAAGCAGCATAAGATAAAAAGGCCCCTCAACATGGAAAAGATTGAACCTATGGCCCATTTTTGAAAATGGAGTCTCTGACAATTACAAGAGTGCTTCGAGTAGGTCACATCAAGGAAAAGAAGTTATCGTAGGGAAGTAACTCATAACTCAGGTGAAGTTTTGAGCACGCTCCAGATTACTTTTGAAATTGATCATTAGTGTTAGACTCATATTTGATCTTAGATACGATCATATCTAAGATATGATCTTAGATACTTGATATTAGATCTTATTTCAAGTTCTGCTTCCTATTGAACTCAGATCTTAGACCCTTGCACTGGGACATGCTGAGCTGTTTTTACATTTACACTTGTATATAAGAAACTCTTAGAAACTTGACTCAAACTTTCCAGATGCTGGCAAGGAAAGTGGGCCCTACTGACTTGTTCACGGTGCTATGCTCTGTCAAAGATGACAAAAAGAATAAAGTTTCAAAAATATTCTGTTTGCTAGTAGTGTTGTGCAATTAATATGTGACTTTAAGCACTATGTCTCTTAAGGGCTTGTATTTTTACTTCTACTGTTCAAATAAATTGTCTTCCTTTCTTCTGAATCATGCCTATAACACTCATGTCCCCCCGTTGCCAGAAATCTGCCAGGTGTTGTCAAGTTAGTTTGTCTGGTAACTTAACTCCCAAGTGTGCCCTTAAAGACCTGTATAGCATTAACCCCCAGCCCCACCCACTTTGCTGAATTAGCTTTTTTTTTTTTTCCTGTAAAGCCATGCAGGAATTAGTAGAAAGACGTATTGTAGCAAGGCAAAAGTCAGTTGGAAGGTATACGTAGTCAGTTTCACCTTCTTCTCATTAAGTGTATTTTCAGATACTTTACTTCACAGATTCATTAAATTTGCTCATTTTCACCAACAGAGACTGATAAAAGCCATTTCGCTATTTTTGTCTTTTTTGCTTTATCTTAAAATGAGTCAGTTGTATTAAACCAGAAACTTCCAAACAATTTAGCCAAGGAAAGATTTTGCTGAAGTTACCATAATCTCCAGTTTTTGAAAGATGAACACTATTAAGAAAACCCCATTTATCAAGCAGCTATCTCATTTCATAATTTTTATTCATCAAAATTATATTTGTACTCTCGAGAGCTTGTAATGAGCTATATGGGATCTTCTTGCCAGGTTTTCCAAAACACAAAAACTCAAATGTTATAAAGGAAAAGTATATATATGATAGCAAAATATGTGTGTTTGTGTGTATAGAAAAAAATAACAAAAAATCATATTACATATATTAAGCTAAAGAAAATTTGCAACACATGTAACAGAAATAATTATTACCATGCAATATACAAGTAACTCATCCAAACTGATAAGAAAACTGACAAACAAATCAAGGGACAACTGATCAGTTCAATTCAGTTGCTCAGTCATGTCTGACTCTTTGTGGCCCCATGGACTGCAGCACTCCAGGCCTCCCTGTCCATCACCAACTCCCAGAGCCTACTCAAACTCATGTCCATTGAGTCAGTGATGCCATCCAACCATCTCATCCTCTGTTGTCCCCTTCTCCTCCTGCTTTCAATCTTTCCCAGAATCAGGGTCTTTTCTAATAAGTCAGCTCTTTGCAGCAGATGGCCAAAGTTTTGGGGTTTCCGCTTCAGCATCAGTTCTTTTAATGAATATTTGGGACTTAGTTCCTTTAGGATGGACTGGTAGGATCTCCTTGCAGTCCGAGAGACTCTCAAGAGTCTTCTCCAGCACCATAGTTCAAAAGCATCAATTCTTCAGCATTCAAATTTCTTTATAGTCCAACTCTCACATCCATACATGACTACTGGAAAAACCATAGCTTTGACTAGATGGACCTTTGTTGGTAAAGTAATGTCTCTGCTTTTTAATATGCTATCTAAGTTGGTCATAGCTTTTCTTCCAAGGAGCAAACATCTTTTAATTTCATGCCTGCAGTCACCATCTGCAGTGATTTTGGAACCTCCCCCAAATAAAAACTGTCACTGTTTCCATTGTTTCCCCATCTATTTTCCATGAAGTGATGGAGATATATTTGCAGGTCACAAAAGAAAAATTTCAGTTGGCAATAAACATAATAACATATCCAACTGGAAAAATCATCAGAACAAAGCAAGTAAACGATGAAATTATATTTCCACACTTAAAATGGAACACACTAGCACACCTCTGAAGACATGGAAAAATGGCTATTCTTATGTGTATATTGCTGCAACTTCTTTATAAATTGCATAGTAATATCCTTTAAAAATAAAATAGATATAACCTTTGACACAGAAATAATAGTCTTAGGTCTCTGTCACATTGAAATAAAAGCACAAGTTGTCAACTCAAAGTACTAAAGGACGTTTTACTGGATCACTGTTTGAAAAGGAGAAAAAACTGGAAATACTCTCAGCAACATCAATAAATGAAGGGTTAAATGAAAATAGATAATGAATGAGAACTTACTGTATAGCTCAGGGAACTCTGCTCAGTGCTCTGTGATGACTTAAATGGGAAGGAAATCCAAAAAAAGAGGGCACATATGTGCACAGATAGCTGACTGACTTTGCTGTACAGTAGACTCATTGTAAAGCAACTACACTCCAGTAACAATTAATTTTAAAAAAGTATAGTAGTTTATTGCTGTGAAAACTTATGCAGCTCCTCGAAAATATAATGCATTAGGGTTATAGTTATTGACTTTAAGGGATGGCCACAATATATTAAGAGAGAAAAATCAATTTTCAAAGTAACATGTAAAATATGATACTGTTTTGTCAAAAGGAATAATCCCCATGAGTCTCTCTATAATTATATAAACTTCTGTGATGTGGAAGCAATGAAAACGGGATAGGGGAAGATTTTGGTTTTTTACAACTTCATGTTATATTAGCAGTTTCAGTAAATAAATCTTTGTTGTTGACTTTCTGGCTGTTGTTTTGTACCATGGGCAAGAAATTTAATAGGAGAAATACATTTAAGAAATAGTTCACAGAAAACTCTCCCTCCATTTCCAGGATTCTGAAGGGGTCAGACACTCCAGTAAATAATCTTGGGTACCTTATCTTTCAAAAATTTAACTCTACATGATACTGGTTTAATACTAACCTCCCCAAACTCTTCAGATTGATGCCATCAGCTCATAGTTGCTTCATCATTTTTAAGCAATCCTTCCATGCAGCTTGATTGAATATAAACTTTCCTCTAAATGTATATTTCCCTCAATTACCATTTGGTCTTTTTTTTCTAACATAAACTCTGAGATTATGGGTTTCAAGTAGAGGATATATTGATTCATCTAAACAGCGCCAGCTTTTATGAGAAATGCAAGCACCCATCCACTTGGCTTCCATGGAAGCAGCAATTTCTGTACAATATCATCCTAACACATTTTTCACAGAGGTAAACAGCAGACCCTGGCTAGGATGATAAGACCCTTCTTCCAGGTGTATATAGTATTTGAGCCACAGAGAACAGCAGAATAGTCTCTTTTCAGTGATAAAACTATAATATAAAATTTGTGAGTTGTCAAAAACTAGGTTTCCTACCATATGAATAAAGCAAAACAGCAGGGAAAGAAAATGAGGCAAAATTCCCAGGAATGGTAAGAGATGAGGAGAGGACTGATGGTACTGGAATCCCTAATTGTTTCTGAGTCCCAGCACTACCCTGCAATCAACTGATTATTCGAGTTTCCTTTGGGTTTGGTATCACTTACAATTAAGAAGGGCTTCCTCAGTAGCTCAGCAGTAAAGAATCCACAATGCAGGAGGCTCATGAGTCACTGGTTTGATCCCTGGGTTGGCAAGACCCTCTGGCGAAGGGCACGGCAACCCACTCTAGTATTCTTGCCTGGAGAATCCCATGGACAGAGGGGCCTGGCGGGCTACAGCCCATAGGGTGACAAAGAGTCGGACACGACTCAAGCAACTGAGCAAGCAAGCACAATTAAGAAAGGCCTAGCAAATATGCATCACATATTTGGAAAGTCCTGTAAAATCTAAGACAGAGTTTGATACACAGAAGATAGCTATACCATAGGTATCTAGTCCATTAATCTGGACACTGACTCACTGGACATGAGTTTGAGCAAACTCCAGAAGTTGGTAATGGACAGGGAGGCCTGGCGTGCTGCAGTCCATGCGGTCACAAAGAGTTGGACACGACTGAGCGACTGAACTGAACTGGAAACTGAGATGAGCAGGGAGAAAGGCAGAGTCCTGAAGACCTAATACCATCAGAGGAAAGAACCTAGGCAGTGGGCAGATGAAGTTCAATATGAAATTAAAAAGAACAGAAGGATTATTTAAAGCAGCCATAAAATAAAGAGAATAGACAATGCAAAGAAGAAAATTATAACAAGGAAACCTGATATTCCACATGAAAACAAAAAGAAAGATGTTCAAAAGGCAATTATATAAGACTAAACTTCCCAGTAAGGTGGCCTAATTTAATGAAGCATAAAAACTAATAAAGAAGGCAAAGATTTTTGAAAGTTAATTATAATTATGCCTCGGAGATATTGTGGTTTGGTTTCAGACAACCAAAGTAAAGCAAACATCCCAATAAAGGCAGTCACAAGAGTTGTTTCATTTTCTAGCCAGTGCATATAAAAGTATGCTTACACTATGCTATAGGCTATTAAGTGTGCGATAGTTATGCCTGAAAACAACATACAAACCTTAATTTACAAATACTTTATTGCTAAAAACTCCTAAACATCATCTGAGCCTTCACTGAGGGTCTTTTGGCTGGTGGAGGGTCTTTTGGCTGGCAGAGGGCCTTGCCTCAGTGTTGATGGCTACAGTTAATCAGGGTTGTGGTTGCAAAAGTTGGATGGTTGTGGCAATTTCTTAAAAATAAGAATGGTGAAAGTTGCCCACATGGATCGACTCTTTCTTTTATTGAGCATTTAGAGGCCACTATAGGATTATTAACAGGCCTAAGTTCTATATCGTTGCGCCCTGTGAATAGAGAGCCTGGGGAGAGGGCAGTGGGGAGTGACTGGATGGTGAAGCAGTCAAAGCACAAAAACGTGCATCAGTCCCGTTCATCATCTTACGCAGGCACGGCTCTTGGTGAGCCGAAACAATAACAATACGCACATGAAAGGTCACTGGCCCCAGATCACCATAACAACTAACAGGGACAAAGTCTGAAATACTGTGAAACTTACCGAAACGAGACATGGAGACGCAAGGTGAGAAAATGCTGTTTGCAAACCGTTATCGACGGACTTGCTTGATTCGGCATTGTCACGAATCCTCAATTTGTAAAAACCACATAATCTGGGAAGCACAAGAAAGCAAAGTGCAATAAAACAAATTATGCCTGTATAGTTGGTTTGATACAGTATATGCTGGGGTATACCTGGCTAGTTTTATAGATGCTGTTACTTGTCTGTTTAAAAAAAAAAAAAGTCCAACACTGTCCTCCTTTTCATCTGCAATCAGTGGAGATTAAGGTTTAGTTGTATGTTCCCAAAGGGATCAAGAACATTTCCGTATATTCGCCAATAAATGTTTTTTCATATCCATTATGAATGTTGATTAAGCACCTACTCTGTGCCATATACTCTTCTAGGTAATACTTGCAAGATACTGCAGAATAAACCAAATTGAAGAGAACTTTCTTTCCTAAAGAAGCTTATCTTCTAGCAGATAGAGAGGAAAGCAAGCACTAAGTATAATGTATGCTTGAAGAACCTAATGCATTCAATGATTATCAGTGTTTTTTAAAAGGGGAAAGTTGAGCAAGAAAGGGAGAATCAGGAAAGCCAGGTCTGTGAAGGCCAAGGAAGATAGAATTTTAAGAAAGTTCCTTAAAACAGGCCTCAGGGAGAGGTGGCATTTGAGGAATGATCTGAAGAAACCGAATTAGTGACCTATGTAGATATTTAAGGGAAGACAGTACCAGGCAGTGTGTGTCCTGGGTCAGAGTGATACTCTTGAGTTCTTACAGAGAAGAGAATGACCAATCTGAAGAGAAAGAGGCAATGAAGTCAGAAGAGTAGCAGGTGGGGAGAAAGCTATTACACGAATGACATACTTTGGTTGAAACGGGGAATCAAGGCAGGACTTTTGAGCAGGGGAGTGGCAAGATTTGACTCAGGATTTTAAAGACTCTCTTCAGCAGTCATGTGACCAGAGTGTAAGGGACAAAGCAAAAATGAAGTGAGAGTACTTTGGAAGACAGATAATGACTCAAAGTGTAGTGGAAGCAGAGGAGATACAGAAAAAACAGAGAAAGAGGAACTCACAAAGTCAGATAAACACACACATCTAGACTGTGGAAGAGAGGTCCTGATGAATATATAAATTTGAGAGTCGTAAGTACAGAATCGATATAATCCTGAGTGAAATCATGAAAAAGAGAGTAGAGAGAAAAAAGAGATAAGAAACAAGGTTTTATTCAAAGCAAGAAGATTGGGGGGAAAAAAAGTGTTCAAAGAAGGGATTTCAGAAACAGAGGTTTTGCCAATGATAGATCACAAACTCCAGATGTCAGAGTGGAAAAGATTCAGCAGTTTAGAGAGAGTGGAGAGTTAGGAGAAACAAAGAGGATACACAGAGCATTAGCGTAAAAAGAACCAGGAGGTAAGCAATAACCAAGCTGTTTCAGGCTTCTTGTCATGACTGACAGAAAGGATAAGGTTCATGATGGTATCAGTGCTGGTCAAGTGGAAGCAGACAGCATGGTGAATGAGAGTACTGTGAAGTCAAGAGTTGTGAGTTTCTGGAATTTTTTTCTTGACCCTTTCCACTGGGGAAGCAGGCTTAGTCCCAGGCTGTGAGCTATTGTTATGGAGGGCATAAATCTAAGAGACATTAGCTAAGAGCATATATTTAGAAGGTACTAAAGTACCAAGGTGGAACAACATGGAATGATGAACTAGCTAAGCAGCCTCCAAACTGAGAGCAGGGTCATCTGACATTTCCTAAACCATGTCCTCCATTAATAGATAATACCAATATTTTATTAAGCTCCGTACCCAGAGTCAGCGTAGACTGACTTCATCTCTGTGTATATCAGTTTCCCTCTTAGGAAAATGTAGATGAAAATAGAGTCTACCACAAAGGGTTGTTGAGACGATAATGAATTGGTGTTCACAAAGAAGCTAGCACAAAGTCAGAAAATTTTTAAATGTCTATAAATGTTATATTCTTGATATTATATATTTCACCAAAATAGTTTTCAGATCTGCCACCCTTCCAATTCTATATACTTTTGCTTCTACTGCTTTAGTCCTGGTCCCCACTGTCACTCACCCTGAACTGCCGCAATGTGTCTCTATGAACACGCCCATGGCGGCTCAGCGGTCAAGAATCCATCTGTAAGGCAGGAGGTTCATGTTCCATCCCTGGCTCGGGAAGAGCCCCTGAAGGAGGAAATGGCAACCCGCTCCAGTATTCTTGCCTGGGAAATCCATGGACAGAAGGAGCCTGGCGGGCTCCAGTCCAGGGGGCTCCAAAAGACATCACTGAGTGACTAAACAACATATAGTCTTTACAGAAATGTCTGTTCAAATTACAGCCCATTTGGCTGATTTGTCTTTATGGTTGAGCTATAAACTGTCTCATTATTCTGGATAAGTGTCCCTTATCAGATATATGATTTTCAAATATTTTCTCCCAACCAGTGGATTGTCTTTTCACTTCCTAAGTGCAATCCTTTGATATAAATAAGCTTTTATAAAAAATTTTTATGAAATCCAATTTGTCTATTTGCTCTCTTGTCACTTGTGCTTTTGATGTCAGAATTAAGAGACTATTGCCTACTAAAGGTTCTGAAGATGTACTCCTCTGTTTTCTTCCAAGAGTTTTCTATTTTTAGCTCATATTTAGGTCTATAAACCATTTTTAAAATATTTTTTGAATAGAGAATAACATAGGGATCCAACTTCATCCTTCTGTATGTGACTATCCAGTGGTTTCTGGACTATTTGTTTTCAAAACAAATTTATTTCCATATAACATGGTCTTGGCATCCTTGTCAAAAATCAATTGACCATAAAGATGTATTTCTGGACTCTGAAGTCAACTTCCCCAATCTACATGTTTACCCCTATACAAGTACCACATTGTTTGAGTTCTATCACTTTTCGAAATTTTCCAGTCGTGAAGTGTAAGCCCTCAAATTGTTCTTTTCCAGATTTTTTCTTTTCTTTCTTTCTTTCTTTTTTTTTTTTTTTACTATTCTAGGTCCCTTAAAATTACATGTGAATCTTAGGATAAACTCACTCATTTCTACATACAATCCAGATGGGATTTTTGCTATGAATTGCACTGAATCTGTAGGTCAATTTGGAGATTACATCATCTTAACAGTACCAATTCTTCTTATCTATGAACACAGAGTGTCTTTAATTTAGGTCATCTTTAGTTTCTTTCAACACTTTGTAGGTTTCAGACTATACATTTTGTATTTTTTAGTGTGGATGGAATTTATTTCTAAGTATTTATTCTTTTCAATGCTACTGTAAAGGGAATTAATTTTGTTTATATGTTTATAGCTAGTATGCAAAATCGTAATTAATTTCTATATATTGAGCCTGTATTTTCCAAAATTTCTGAACTCATTTATTAGTTCTAATAGATTTGTGTGGATTTCTTAGGAATCTCTATGTGCAACTTCATATCATCTGTGACCAAGGATAGTTTTACTTCTTTCTTTTTCTTTGAGATTTGTTTTATTTCATTTTCTTGCTAATTGCTCTGACTAGAATCTCCCGTGGAAGGATGATTACATATGAGTGTGCATCAATGTGTTGCTTCTGATTTTAGGGAGCAAATGCTCAGTCTTTTATTTCTTAGTACGAGGCTAGCTGTGGTATTTTGTAGTTACCCTTTTTTCACATTGAAGAAATTCCCTTCTTTTCCTCATTTATTGAGCTTTATATCATGAGTTTTTTCAAGTGTTTATTTTGCATTTATTGATATAATCATATGATTTTTATCTATTATTCCATTTATATACTGTATTATATTATTTAGTTTTCAGATGTTAAACTAACCTTTTATTCCCAGAATAAATTCCAGTTAGTTGTGGTATAAATTTTGTTTTATGTATGTTGCTTGCTTTAGTTTTCTAACATCTTTCAAAGGAGTTTTGCATCTATATTTAAAAGAGACATTGATCTGTAGTTTTCTTCTTTGTCATGTTTTGATATCAAGGTAACACTGACCTTGATATTCTGTATCAATATCAAGAATAGAGAATGTCTGTATTGACATTTTATATCAATGTATATTCTGCTGTTGCTGGATGGAATCTTCTATAAATATGTTAGGTATAGTGAGGTTACAGTGTTTCATGAGCCTTTCATTTTCTTGTTAATCTTCTGCCTACTTTGTTACGTCCATTATTGAAAGCGTGGTATTTAAGTCTCCTATTTATTATTTCATTTTTGCATGTTCAGTTTAACTAAGGTTTTGTTAACTTTGATTTTTTTCCTTTTTAAAATTATTATTATTTTTTAACTTTACAATATTGTATTGGTTTTGCCACACATCAACATGAATCCACCATGGGTGTATACGTGTTCCCAATCCTGAACCCCCCTCCCCCCTCCCCCCACCGACACCATCCCTCCAGGTCATCCCAGTGCACCAGCCCCAAGCATCCTGCACCCTGCATTCAATCTAGACTGGCGATTCATTTCTTACATGATAGTATACATGTTTCAATGCCATTCTCCCAAATCATCCCACCCTCTCCCTCTCCCACAGAGTCCAAAAGACTGTTCTATACATCTGTGTCTCTTTTGCTGTCTCGCATACAGGGTTATCGTTACTATCTTTCTAAATTCCATATATATGTGTTAGTATACTGTATTGGTGTTTCTTTCTGGCTTACTTCACTCTGTGTAATAGGCTCCAGTTTCATCCACCTCATTAGAACTGTTTCAAATGTATTCTTTTTAATGGCTGAGTAATACTCCATTGTGTATATGTACCACAGCTTTCTTATCCATTCATCTGCTGATGGACATCTAGGTTGCTTCCATGTCCTGGCTATTATAAACAGTGCTGCGATGAACATTGGGGTACACGTGTCTCTTTCAATTCTGGTTTCCTCGGTGTGTATGCCCAGCAGTGGGATTGCTGGGTTGATTTTTTCAAAAAAATATTGCTTTTCCTTTCAATTTTGTCCATTTTTGCTTCACCTTCACATATTCTGGGGCTCTGTTGTTAGGCACATATATATTTACACTATTTGTAAACCACTGGATGTTTTCCTTTGGTTCTTTGAACATATTTATGATAGCTGATTAAAGGCTTTGTAGTAAGCCTAATATCTGGACTCCCTCAGGGACAATTTCTATTGCTTTTTTCCTTGTGTATAGGCACTGTTTCTTTACATGTCTTCTAACATTTTTATTTTTAAAACTTGACATTAAAAATACTTTGGCATATAAATAATTATACTGTGGCAACTCTGAAAATCAGAATCCCCACACCCTGCAGGGTTTTTGTGTTGTTGGTGCTTTTGTTACTGTTTGTTTAGTGAATTAGTTTTATTTAATTCTGCAAAGTCTGTATTCCTTGCTATGTCTGACTACTGATTGAAACCTCTCCTTAATTATCTCAGTGCTCAGTTAATGATTAGACAGAGATTTTCTTTAACCTTGAACCAGGCAGTCTCTCACTCTTTGCTATAGGGCTCTGATTGCTACTAGGGTGCATCCTCAGCCCCTCAAGTTTACAAATCTGTCTCCACCTTTACTTCCTGCTTGTACAGATCTTTAATGTCAGTAGAGGCGAAAGGACTTTTTAGGTCTTTTTGGGTGGGTACACTGCCCTGTACATGTGCACGGCCTCCTAAATCCCCAGGAATATTTCAGAGCTTTCCAAAGCCCCCCATAGACATGTTATACACCAGATTTTTTCTTTATTCTTTTTTTGGTCATTCTCTTGTTTCCCTCAATTGGCAAAATTGCCTTACGCAGTTGTGGTGTTAAACAAATGTCAATGATTATCAGCAGATGCCCTGAAAAAGGAAGCTTTTCCCACTGAGTGATCACTGAGTCAGATCAAAAAATAATAATAATAATAACAGGCTCTGTGAATAGCTTTTTCCAGGGAGCTGCCAGGCAGGTCAAATAGGGACAACTCTCCGAGGATAAGGCTTTTTGAGAGGCTCCATAACCTTTGCATGCCTTCCAAGGGCTGTTAGCCTTCTGGATTTCATAGCTACCATGTTTGCAAGGCTCCCACTTTTCAAAGTTATCCGAGAGCTGGGGAGTGGGAGACAGGAATGAGGCAAGCTAAAACACACCAACTCATTGTTCATATTGAGTTTCGACTATTTTTCTTAACAAAACAGTCCTTAAATTATTGCAAACCTTTGGTTAATTTCAAGTTCAGAAAAGCTGATTTTTGCAATCCTTGCCACTATTTCTTTTATAAAGCAGTGAGTTTTCGATGTTCTTACTTCGTCATTCTGGAAATTCTTCTCCTAAAGCAGTATCTTTAAAAGCTGTCTCAGTATTTAACTCTTCTTAAAATTATGCAATAGCTTCCCTTTAATTTTCAGGTAAAATCCCCAAAGTGACCTACAAAGCCCCCAAATAATTTGGCCCCTCCCTCCCTCTTAGTCTCAAACTTTATGTTCTCCCCCTGGACCTCCTTTTTCAGTCCCTATCATAAACCTTCTTCCCACTGGCCTTTTGCACAAATCATTCTTTCGCCTATAACTCCCTCTTTCCCCATTCCACCCCTCATTCCTATCAACTAATTCCTACTTCTCAGTTCTCCCAGTAAATGCTACCTCCCAGGGAGTCTTCTCTGACTCACAGCTAGATTCAATCTATCAAATGCTCTCACAAGCACCCTGCCTGTTCCCTTCCTAGCACTTATCATAATCGTAACAAAATGCAAGTTGTATATGTGTTGAATTTTAAGATTCACGATGGCAGAGATTTAATCTGGTTCAGAGGTAAATGTTCAATAAACATTTGCTTAAAATAATGAATGAATAAACAGAAGAATAGAATATAAATGCATGGTGCAAATACCTGACCACAAAAGTGGTTCTATTTTGGGGAAAGGTGACAGAGGAAAGGGATAAGCAACCTCACTTTAAAGCAGCTCTGAAGCTTCATGCACACATTACTGCTTCAGTGAGTGCAGCTCCTCAAAATACCTATGTTGAAAATTAAAGAGGATTATAGTCTTACAGTGAAAATCTTTAAGTCCCTCATTTTCTAAATGAACATACCTACTCCAGGGGAGCAAGGAACTTTTTCAAGAGTTGTCAGACTGTAAATTACACAAGGAAAAAAATTTAAAATACCCACGCCCAGATCACAGCTCCAGAAACTGCCATAATTTGCCCTTCACTGTGGTCCAAGAACATGGGTGTTCTTGAAAAGCTCACTAAAATTCTCCCAATGTGCAGCCAGGTTTGGGAACCATTAGAGATAAAAAGTATCTTGTACCAGGTTTGTTCCTATCAACCTTCCATTCAAGGTGCTCCAGTTCGTACAGTGAGGAATGTAACAAGATCTGGGGACAATGTGATAAATGACCACCTTAGAAAGATAGGAAGATAAGCCATGTGGGTGTCCCTCACCCAAAAAGACTAAAGCAAAGGTACTCTTCGCATTGGAAGTAACAGAAAAAGCTTGTCACTGGGGCAAGAGACAACCTGTTTCCTGTTAATAAACTCTAAGGTGGCTTTTGTGGCTGCCTTGATTAATTGGTGACGATGAAATAACCAGTGCTCAGGGATATATGAGATGGCAAAGGATTGTAAGTGACAATCTGCTGTTAAAATTCATCGGCCCCTGCAAAGCGCTGTGATTAATGAAGTCGCTGTGCCTGCCTGGGCTCCGAGGAGGTGGGGCCACTGTGGGAGGGAAGGGAAAACAAATTTGCAAGGATGCTCTCGCTAAAGAGGTTCGGCACCCGGTTGCATTTAATCTATCTGCTGTTCCATTACGCCGGTACCTTCTCCCTCTCGACTGTTCACTGGCGCTGCCATTAATCACAGACTACTGTAAAGAGAAGGAGCGTAGGGAGGAGGGAGGGGAGACAGAGCTCTCCTTCCCGGCTTCTAGCGGGGGAGGATGATGCGTAAGCAGGGGGCCCAGGCGGGGGACCCCTGGGTTATGACCAACCAGAGGAACTTAAAACGGGATTCACAGAGTTGAGCCTCAGCAGGCCACAGCTGGACGCTCCCCGCCTGCTGCGGCCTCTGCGGAGGTTCTTGGTGCAACATCGCCATCTACAGCCAACCCAGCGAACTGCTCCGAGGGAGTCGCTGAGCGCCAGAGAAGGCGCGGATTTCAGATCCCTTGCAAATCCGGTGGTTTTAGCAAATCCCCGCGCTGCCCAGGAAGGCAGGACTACTACACTGGCTTCCATGACACAGGACTCCCTTCCTTACTTGGTGTTTGGCCCGGACAGCGTGTTCTCCTGCACAAGGGTCAGCGACTACCAATGGAAATATGTCATAAAGTACAGGTTCCCATAAAATCAACTGAAGGTCTTTTGTCCCTAGAGAAAAAGCAGCAGCCTGTCCTCATATTTGCAGTTTACCCAGTTAGAACAGGCTGCTGCACTGCATTAGACCTCCCTTTGAAAACAGTCTTCAAAGTTTTCAAAGTCAGGGTTAAAATCTCTTTATGTTGCTATATTCAGCATAAGGATATCTCAGTTCACAGTTCAGTTGCTCAGTCGTGTCTGACTCTCTGCGACCCCATGAACCGCAGCTCGGGCCAGACCTCCGTGTCCATCACCAACTCCCAGAGTCCACCCAAACCCATGTCCATTGAGTCGGTGATGCCATCCAACCATCTCATCCTCTTTCATCCCCTTCTCCTCCTGCCCTCAATCTTTCCCAGCATCAGAGTCTTTTTAAATGAGTCAACTCTTCCCATCAGGTAGCTCAAGTATTGGAGTTTCAGCTTCAACATCAGTCCTTCCAATGAACACCCAGGACTGATCTCCTTCAGGATGGACTGGTTGGATCTCCTTGCAGTCCAAGGGACTCTCAAGAGTCTTCTCCAACACCATAATTCAAAAGCATCAATTCTTCAGCGTTCAGCTTTCTTTATAGTCCAACTCTCACATCCATACATGACCACTAGCAAAACCATACCCTTGACTAGACAGACCTTTGTTGGCAAAGTAATGTCTCTGCTTTTTAATATGCTGTCTAGGTTGATCATAATTTTCCTTCCAAGGAGTAAGTGTCTTTTAATTTCATGGCTGCAGTCACCATCTGCAGTGATTTTGGAGCCCCCCAAAATAAAGTCTGACACTGTTTCCACTGTTTTCCCATCTATTTGCCATGAAGTGATGGGACCAGATGTCATGATCTTCGTTTTCTGAATGTTGAGCTTTAAGCCAACTTTTTCACTCTCCTCTTTCACTTTCATCAAGAGGCTCTTTAGTTCTTCACTTTCTGCCATAGGATGGTGTTATCTGCATATCTGAGGTTATTG
The DNA here is from genome assembly GCF_014754425.2 of Oryx dammah. Lineage (NCBI taxonomy): Eukaryota > Metazoa > Chordata > Mammalia > Artiodactyla > Bovidae > Oryx > Oryx dammah. The sequence goes on from NW_024070201.1 coordinate 70,333,310, forward strand.
ATATTTCTCCCGGCAATCTTGATTCCAGCTTGTGCTTCCTCCAACCCAGCGTTTCTTATGATGTACTCTGCATAGAAGTTAAATAAGCAGGGTGACAATATACAGCCTTGATGTACTCCTTTTCCTATTTGGAACCAGTCTGTTGTTCCATGTCCAGTTCTAACTGTTGCTTCCTGACCTGCATACACGTTTCTCAAGAGACAGGTCAGGTGGTCTGGTATTCCCATCTCTCTCAGTTTTAAGTTTATAGAGTCATAGTCTCCAAGTCGCATTATTCTTAACACCTGAATATTTTCTAAAATGTGATGAATAACAACTCAGTATTTGAACAGCCCTAGATCCTAGCATGTCAGGAATGGAAGGGTCTATTAGGAATTTCTGTTACTCAACAAATTCCTAAAGTGTACTAAAGAGTTTATGGACATCATCTCATTTAATACACACAAAATCTAAGTAATAGAGGAATTCCCAATTTATAGATGAGAATAATTTAGATGAGAGATTTTCAAAAATATCTAGGTAGCTCCCCCAAGGTCCCACAGCTACACATTTCATTCAAACTTTGGTTCAATCAAAAATATAATGTCATCCTCCCAGGCTCCATGAACATTGCCATTCCTCTCTGAAGACAATGGGGCTAATATCCCAGCAAAGGATGTCATCCCAGCTCTGCTAGTATAAGCTGTGTGATTTTGAACCAGTCATTTGACCTCTCTGAGCCTTCCTTATTTTTGCCTGTACACTGATAAGGCTGGGTGAATGAATTAGCTTTGGGATGTTAGAATAGAAGTTGAACTTTTTTTTTTTTTTTAAGATACTGAAAATTGGAAGTGATTCAGTGATTGAAAGTAGCCAAATACAACTGGACTATTAAACCGTTTATGACAATCCAAGGCACTGGTCATCCTTGGACACCCCCGACCCACTTCTCTGCTTCGGGCAGGAGGTCAATTATTGACAAGAGGAAGCATCTTTCCATCCTTGCTTTGACATGCAGTATAAGAAATGGCTTTGAATTTCATGGCCTGAAGAGCCTGTCTGCCTTCCTGCTTCGTAGCATCCAGAGAAAGCTAACCTGCACAAGTGCATCCTGGCAGCACGTGGCCCACCTCTGAGCCCACTTCAGAGGACTACACCGCAGAGCAAGATGTGGGAAGCAGCTGCTCCCTGGCAGTGTTCAAACAATGGGAAAAGTATATTCTAAGAATCTGAATTTTTTTTTTACAATCTTTTTAATGAAGCCACCTTGGGATAGGACATGGTTGACAGCATCTCCCCAGACAGAATGTAAAATATTGCATTCAAACCAGAAAATGACTCATTGATTTGCCCTGGAAAAAGATAAATGTCTATTTGACTCTGTTCTACTCCAGTGTGGACTTTCTTGTTTTTAGTGGAACAGTCTGAGCCAGCCTCCCTAATGAAGCAACAGAGCACGTGAACACGGCAAGCACACGAGGCAGGAACCAGCCCTTGCCAACCACACTCAGCACCCCAGAAGGCCACCCACAGCCGCTGAAAGCAGGCTGCGCACACCAGCTTAACAAGGTTGTCTTCACTACCCTGGTGCAGCGGCAGACACAGCCCAGGAGAGAAACAGAGGTGGCAAATGAAAACTCCGGCGAAGGATGGAGCGGAAGCAACAGCTTATCATTCCCTGCCTCAAGAGCCACGAAAGTCACTACCAGTTCGGCTTTGGCACGAGACAGTTTTCATAACGACAGGTGACTGCCATCTGTAAGACCCTGCCAGACCACATATGCCTAATAATGGTCTCTCATTTTTACCTAGTGCTTTACAGCTCACAGAGGGCCACCGCGTGCCCAGGCTTATCTGAGTCTCTTAACAACCCCATTAAACAGGTGGTGCAGGTACTGACTGCAGTGGCTGCATTTTGTTTCTCAGAGAGATGCTGTCAAGTAGTACTGTGTGTCTGAGTTGGTTCGGCGAGCATGTATGGAGGGTCAGGTCGGTTCTAGGGGCCGGGGGGGAGAGATGCAGGAGCACAGAGAAGGAAGGAGAGAAAGCAGAGGTGAGTCAAATATGACCTCCCTGTCAATGTTTTCAACGAGTTCATAAATCTCAAGAGGAGGCAGATGGGTAAACAGATACCTCTAATTGCATCTGGACAGAACTGAGAGGGAGGTATGCATAACCCTCAAGGGAAATGCAAGGGAGTAGTGATGTGGTTATGATGAGTTTTCTGAATGATAAAAGGAGTTTGAGTATATTTTTCACTCTGAGTTTCAGACTAGTTAACGAGCTTATAAAATATTTTGTTGTTTATTTTCTTGAGACTAACAACAAAACCTCCAGGTAAGATGAGCAAGCACTTTTATCCTTATTTTACGGAGGCTTAATGGCTTGTGCGAGGTAATAGGTCAGGAATTCTAATTTACTAGGGAACTGCTTGAGCTCAGTTTGAATCTGGATTCTAATCTGGTGTTTCTCAAAATTAACAAATCTAAAAACCACTTGGGGATCTTGTTCCCCAAGATCTTGTTATAGATTCAGGTTTATTCAGTCTGAAGTGGGGTCTGAAAGTCAGTCTTTCTAACAAGCTGCCTGACAACACGGATGCTGCTGGTTCATGGGCCCGGCTTTGAGTAACAAGAATCCAGAGTGATGTCCTTGCCCTAGATGTGTGCATTATATGGGGGGTGGGGGGTGAGGGAATCAATACACGAATGCTAGCAATGGTGAATTAGTTTCTGATAAACTAGAGGGGAAGATAGTAGAAAATTTGGGGAAAATCAACCTTAAAATTTAAAGATGGGCCCAGGGTTTTGAAGACCTAACTTAGCTGAAGAGATCTTAGACAAAGCCAGTAGTATGAAACCTGGAGTTCCCAATTCTCCAGGGGTCCAAGAAAGCAGTGGGGAAGGTCTTTGATTTATTTTAGATATTAAAAAAATAACTACAAGAATTGAATATTTACACAGGATAAGGCCTCATTTACCAACGAAAACCCAGACTCATTAAAAAAAGATTTACTACTGCTTTGTTCCTACCGTGGGCTTAATTCTACTGTCTGTGCTGTCTGCTCATATATATGTATGATTAAGAACAGGAAAACAAATTAAGTATTAATAATGCAGTTCAAGTAGTAGACGGAAATTAAGAGGAGGAATACTTGGTAGTGAAAATGTTGGGAACGAATTCAAACCCCTTATTTTATACAGTTGTATTTATTTGTTTCTTTGTTTTATCTTTTGTGGGGTTTGTGCACTGAGTTATTCACTCAGTCGTGTCCAACTCCTTGCAAACCCATGGACTGTAGCCCATCAGGCTCCTCTGTCCATTGGATTCTCCAAGCTAGACTCTGGAGTGGGTTGCCATTCCCTTCTCCAGAACATCTTCCTGACCCAGGGATCAAACCCAGGTCTCCTGCATTGCAGGCCGATTCTTTACCATCTGAGCCACCAGAGAACCCTAGTTTTGCATTAGATTAGGCCCATAAATATTAAATAACTAAGCAAAGGTTTAAGAGTGAGCAAAAAGAAGAGCCAGAATCAGATCCCAATTGTTTTGACTTCAAGTTAATAATAGGTACCATTTATGAACAGCCTATAAAGTGCCAGGCACCTGCGTTAATTATCACATTAAATCATCAAAATAACTGTGAGAAAGTAACTTAAATCACCATTTTATTGCATATGTATATTTTTTATATCACCATTTTATAGGCAAAGAGTCTGAACGTCAGAGACAAGCAGTAACTTGCCCAGGAAAACACAGCAAGTAAAGTCTTTATCCAGAAATAGAGCTGAAATCTCTGCCCCAAAGGCCATTCTTGTCATTGAAATCTCAGTTTCAATTCTTTCCAGTTGCTGTTAGATTCCAGGATCGTCATACTGGGTATTTGAGCTCTGAGGAAAAGTTACTGGTCTATTTATTTGAACCTGGCCTCTTTGCAAAACTGATTGTGAGATCTAGAGGAAGCCTGAGCAGAGTCACCCAGAGTTCCACCCAGAACAATGTTCCCCTCAGCAGCAGATCAGTGTGTTGCCATTTCTCTAAAAAACTCTGAAACTTTCACTTCTGCAGACACAGGCAAAGAGGGGCATATATTGTGGAAAGAGATTGCTGAGAATGCCAACCGAATTTTCTACCTTTTACCCTATGGGTACAGCAGAATAAACACAAGTTTAGGAATCAAATAAATCCAGATTCTCAACCAACTCCCCATTTACGGTACTGACTTGTGATCACTGACAGATCACTGGTCTCTCTGAGCCATTTTTATCATCTGATAAAAGAGAAATAATACCACTTGCTTTACTGGATGGTGGTGAGGATTAAATACCCTTGTGTAGGTAAAGCCTCTGGCATAGGTCAAGAACTAAACCAATGTGTCAGTAGCCCCTATTTGATGAGCTAGCAACCACCTTAGAAGACACTGTTTAATTCTGGCGTGTCTCAGCCGGGCATGGGCTGCCAACAGAAGTCGCCCTCTTGGCTTGAGATAATCCAGCATGAAAAACCTGAGCATTTGTTTATCCAACTTTATTTCAGACATATTCCAAAATACTATGCCTGGTGACCATAGGTTTATGACAGTATCCATTTTGAAAATAAATGTCACTTGGCAACGACCACTAGTGTGACGAGGGTGGAATCACAGTAACCAGCCTGAGCATAATGTCCATTTCTCAGGCTGAGCATCAGACTCTTGTTGTTTAGCCACGCAGTCCTATCTAGCTCCATGCAACCCTGTGGACTGTAGCCCTCCAGGCTCCTCTGTCCATGGAATTCTCCAGGCAAGAATAGTGGAGCGGGTTGCCATGCCCTTCTCCAGAGGATCTTCCCGACCCAGGGATCAAACCCATGTCTCCCCCACTGGCAGGCAGGCTTTTTACCACTGAGCCACTTGGGAAGCCACAGTATCAGACTGGATATCCTAGTTTGGACTTCATTTTTAATCTCTGTCTATTGCCAGCTAAAAATTGTCACTGGACATCAGCTTCTGTAAGGATGACGTCACTAATCACTGCAGTTCCTGACCTTCAACACAGTCTGAAAGAGTTGAAGGAGGAGATCAGGAATGAGGCACTCTGTGCTCTGGAAAAATCTGGCAGAATGGACCTTCAGAGAATTGGATATTTTCTGGAGAGGATTTTATGAACCCGATTGCTTACATCTTCTCATATCTACAAAAGTACTAAAAGTCATTAACGGGGACATCTCTCTCTCATGACTAGGAGTGACCTTGCCGTGACTAGGAGAAAACCTCTACCAAAATGTGTGCTTGACTGCCTATATCCCCCTTCACCAAAATCACATATATACTGGCCTTCCCTTCAGAGCAGTTCCTCGGAGCTCTCTGAGAGGCTGTCTCCTGGGATAGAGCCCATATTTTGCTCCAAATAAAATTTAACTCACAGCTCCCACATTGTGGTTTTTTCTCAGCTGACACTATCAGGGTTGCAAGGTGAAGTCATGTCTCCCCCGGGTTCATCCAGCCCAATCATGTTTTGCTTACCTCACTCAATCTGAAAAAAAAAAAATCAATTTTCCCAATTAGCAATCCAAACAAAGGAAGAAAACATAAACGGAAGAACCCTGTGGTGCCAAACTGGTTATACTGTTACATCTTGGAAAGTAACGTGGCAGGTGCTGAGACACAGCAATGCAACCCTGTTTCACCTGCCTTTATAAAGAGAATGATGCACAAAGATGGAAATATAGATCAATGGAACAAAATAGAAAATGCAGAGATAAACCCACGCACCTATGGACACCTTATCTTTGACAAAGGAGGCAAGAATATACAATGGAGAAAAGATAATCTCTTTAACAAGTGGTGCTGGGAAAACTGGTCAACCACTTGTAAAAGAATGAAACTAGAACACTTTCTAACACCATACACAAAAATAAACTCAAAATGGATTAAAGATCTAAATGTAAGACCAGAAACTATAAAACTCCTAGAGGAGAACATAGGCAAAACACTCTCCGACATAAGTCACAGCAGGATCCTCTATGACTCACCTCCCAGAATATTGGAAATAAAAGCCAAAATAAACAAATGGGACCTAATTAAAATTAAAAGCTTCTGCACAACAAAGGAAACTATAAGCAAGGTGAAAAGACAGCCTTCAGAATGGGAGAAAATAATGGCAAATGAAGCAACTGACAAAGAACTAATCTCAAAAATATACAAGCAACTCCTGCAGCTCAATTCCAGAAAAATAAACAACCCAATCAAGAAATGGGCCCAAGAACTAAACAGACATTTCTCCAAAGAAAACATACAGATGGCTAACAAACACATGAAAAGATGCTCAACATCACTCATTATCAGAGAAATGCAAATCAAAACCACAATGAGGTACCATTTCACACCAGTCAGAATGGCTGTGATCCAAAAGTCTACAAGCAATAAATGCTGGAGAGGGTGTGGAGAAAAGGGAACCCTCTTACACTGTTGGTGGGAATGCAAACTAGTACAGCCACTATGGAGAACAGTGTGGAGATTCCTTAAAAAACTGGAAATAGAACTGCCTTATGACCCAGCAATCCCACTACTGGGCATACACACTGAGGAAACCAGAATTGAAAGAGACACGTGTACCCCAATGTTCATCGCAGCACTGTTTATAATAGCCAGGACATGGAAACAACCTAGATGTCCATCAGCAGATGACTGGATAAGAAAGCTGTGGTACGTATACACAATGGAGTATTACTCAGCCATTAAAAAGAATACATTTGAATCTGTTCTAATGAGGTGGATGAAACTGGAGCCTATTATACAGAGTGAAGTAAGCCAGAAAGAAAAACACCAATACAGTATACTAACATGTATATATGGAATTTAGAAAGATAGTAACGATAACCCTGTATGCGAGACAGCAAAAGAGACACAGATGTATAGAACAGTATTTTAGACTCTGTGGGAGAGGGAGAGGGTGGGATGACTTGGGAGAATGGCATTGAAACATGTATAATATCATATATGAAACGAATCACCAGTCCAGGTTCGATGCATGATACAGGATGCTCGGGGCTGGTGCACTGGGATGACCCAGAGGGATGGTATGGGGAGGGAGAAGGGAGGGGGGTTCAGGATGGGGAACACGTGTATACCCATGGTGGATTCATGTTGATGTGTGGCAAAACCAATACAATATTGTAAAGTAATTAGCTTCCAATTAAAATAAATAAATTTATATTTTAAAAAATAATAAAATAAAATTTAAAAAAGATAAAATGATGGCTTTGTTCAGGGAACTAAAACAAAACCCTAGGGTGTGTGTAGGGGGATGGGGGAGTTGTGGACACAACTTTAATTTTCTAAGACTTCCGGTGCTCAGTGAAACCAACCGATGCCTGATTCTTTGGCTGTATTCAGATTCTCCTTGCACAGCCAGCACCAAACCTCCCATATTCTAACAGACTGATGAATACTGATTGTTAACACTGCCAGTGAAGGACTCCTTAGTCGGCTCTAGGGAACACACGCGTGTGGAATGAATTTTGCACGTTGAGTCAAGTCAGCCCTGGCTGGATCCCTTCTCCTGCTGCCAAGGCAAGCCCAGCAAGGCAGCCTGGACCCCAGCAAAGGGCAATCTGCTACCCAGGTGGCCACAGCTTTCTGAGAATCCCCTGTACTTCTAAGACATGGGTTACTCTACGGAATCAGAAAGGGAACTACAGGTTAGACCTGAGTCAAAAGATATTTGTGATTGAAGTGGATGAAGTGAGTGTTAGTCACTCAGTCAAGTCCGACTCTTTGTGACCCTCATGGACTGTAGCCCACCAGGCTCCTCTGTCTATGGGATTCTCCAGACAAGAATACTGAAGTGGGTTGCCATGCCCTTCTCCAGCAGGTCTTCCCAATGCAGGGATTGAACCTGGGTCTTCCACACTGCAGTCAGATTCTTTACCTTCTGAGCCACCTGGGAAGCCGGATGAACAGTAGGGAATTTAGGAGTCCCTTCTCAAGGCTGTGAAAAACTGAGAGGTTCGCCGTAACTTGCCTTAGCTCACTTCTCCAGTCCCATGACTGCACTTCCCTGCCCTTGTAGCTCCAGCCGGCTGAATTGTTGCTTCCTTGAACTAGCCACGCCTGCTCTCACACTCCTGCTGCTACTGCTGCTAAGTTGCTTCAGTCGTGTCCGACTCTGTGCGACCCCATAGACGGCAGCCCATGAGGCTCCCCTGTCTCTGGGATTCTCCAGGCAAGCACACTGGAGTGGGTTGCCATTTCCTTCTCCAATGCATGAAAGTGAAAAGTGAAAGTGAAGTCGCTCAGTCGTGCCCGAGTCTTAGCGACCCCATGGACTGCGGCCCACCAGGCTCCTCCGTCCGTGGGATTTTCCAGGCAAGAGTGCTGGAGTGGGGTCTGCTCAAAAACGTGTCCTCCAAATACATCCCCTTTTAGTAGCCCTTATCCCAGTGTATTGCAAACGCCTGTTTTTTAACTTCTCTTATCCCTGATATGATGAGTTCTTTGAGCCTGATGGGCTGGATCTTTTTCATTCTTGTGCCTTCAGTGCCTAATAATTTGCACTTATTAATATTTTGACTAACTACTAAATGTCTGAGTGAATGAATAAAAGAATGAGAAAGGGCTGTTTCCAGCCCTATCACTGGTAGGCTCTTGAAAACATATTAAGCCATAGCATTTAATGAGTTCTCACTTGTGCTGGTAACAAGCTAAGTGCTTTATATACAATGTTCCTTTTCATCTTCACACTACTGTGAGATAGTAAAAATTATTAGCCTCATTTCAGTAGGAAAAAAATAATAATTAGAGGCTCTGGAAAGAGAAACTTACACAAGTTCACACATTTAGAAAGCAACAGTCAGGATTCGCATCACGATGTGTTGTCTCCCTGTGATAGTCAAGGTTTGAACAAAGGCTGGGGACACTGCAGGTATAGAATATTTAAAGTTCCTCTCTTGAAACATCTATTTTTCATTCATTTGTTCATCCACCAATTTTCATATCCATTTGGTATTTATTTAGAAACTACTTTAAATGGGGTCTGTGTAAGGCTTCCCAAGTGGCGCTAGTGGTAAAGAACCCACCTGCCAATGCAGGAGACATAAGAGAGGGGAGTTTGATTGCTGGGTCTGGAAGATCCCCTGGAGGAAGGCACGGCAACCTGCTCCAGTATTCTTGCCTGGAGAATCCCATGGACAGAGGAGCCTGGCGGGCTACAATCCCTAGGGCCACACCGAATTGGACACGACTGAAGCGACTTAGTGCACAGGCACACGAGGCTCCATGAGGATGGGAAAATGAACAATACCCCTTATTTTCAAAGAGCTTGCTGTTTAAATGGAAAGATGATTACTCAGCTGCTCTAGAAGTTAAATCCCTCAAAAGCTATGACATGTAATAGAAATTAAAGCAGAAAAAAATCTCAATCACAGCAGTTTTCAACAGACCCTTTTGTCTCTTTCCATTGCCCAAATAGTATCCCACCTGCTCCACCAGCAGGGATCTAAGAAGAAACACCTCTTTCATTTAATCAATTAAAATGCATTGTGATCAAGGTACTGCCTGTTGTCAGGGAGGAGGAAACTTTCCCCTCTACCTTTCTTAAATTTTTCTGGCTTGGACTAACAAGAAAATTAACATAAAACAGATTAAGAGAAAAAAATGAAACGAATTTCAATTTGTGTGCAATTTGTCTCATAGAAATAGGACCTAAGAAGTAATAAAAGCAAACAGCTCTTTTTTGGGGTTGAGAAGGAATACATTTGCAAAAAATTAACAGGACAAAGAAACTTGGATTTTGGGTGCTCAATTAATGATGACTCTACTCTGAAATGGCAACCCACAGTATTCTTGCCTGGAGAATCCCAGGGACAGAGGAGCCCGGTGGGCTGCCATCTATGGGGTCGCAAAGCATTGGACATGACTGAAGCAAATTAGCAGCAGCAGCTGCTACACAGAGTTTGGGTTTGGTGTGGTAAATTAAAGAAGAAACAAGATCAGTTTATACAGGCTTTGAGGACTGAATTCCCTGCCTCTGTTACTAAATGTCCTTCCTTCTCTAGATTCAGGCTGTGCACCTTTCACAAGGGAGGTTTATCTCCTGCTGTCCGTGAGGGTCAGAATGTACCTTATTCATCGGCCGTTTCTTACATAAGTTTACATAACTTTAATTCAAAATAATCAATATACCATTGTGGTATATTCCAGGGCAGTCTACCCTGAGCACCCAAACATTCAGTGACTTCTCATTATTAAGCAAAAACCTCTGAGCTCATTAAGAAGCTGTAATCTGGTCCCACCTACATACCCAGGTTTATCTCCTTCCCCTCTTTTAAAAGTCCTGACTGGCTGTCACCATTTTAAAAATATACCCTGTACCCTCCTGCTTCTGCATTTTTGCTCCAGTTACTTGCATTGGGGTGAGATTTATTCTTTTCATTTAGGATTTTCTGCCACCTGTACAATTTCTCCTGGATTCTCCTAAAACATTTTTCTTCATAAAGATATCTCCTTTTTCATACAACTTTGTCAGAAAATATTGCATTCTCCTAGGTTGGAATTAACTGTTTATATCTCAGAGTCCTGTTCTAGACTATGAACATCTTAATAACCATGATAGCTTCTCATCTATCTCTATATCCTCAGTGTCTAATACAATGGAATGTGCTGCATACTTGGTGAATGTCTGCTTAAATGGATGGACCAACTGGTCTTGTGTAACGTCCACTTGTTCAGACATCCTATTTCCCATTCAGTTTGGAAGCTTTGTGAGAGCTGAGATGGTATGTATGTTTTCTCATCTTCCACTTTCACCTCACCATAGTTTCTAGTACAGCCTTTGTATACAGGTCACCAGGAAATATTTTTTTGATGAGTGGAAAAAATGTCCATTTTATGAGAGGAGTGATTTCATCTAGTTTACTCATTGCTGTGTTTCTTTGTGTCTACCCATGGTAGATAGTCAATAAGTGACTGTAAAGTACATGGATTGTTGTTGTTTAGTCGATAAGATGTGTTCGACTCTTTTGCAACCCCATGGACTGTAGTTTCCCTCTGTCCATGGGATTCTCCAGGCAAGAATAAGGGGGTTGACATTTCCTTTTCCAAGGGATCTTCCTGACCCAGGGATTGAACCTGTGCCTCCTGGATTGGCAGATGGATTCTTTATCATGGAGCCACCAAGGAACCAGTTCCCAAATGTCTAGCCAGGGAATGAAATAGACATACTATTTGCCTGCTCTGCCCTATTTTTCTGGCTCTTTCCCTTTTCCACATATGGTAACTTCAAAAGTAGACCTTTTACAAAAGGTGTGACTTTCTCCCAACTGGAGTTGATGAGTCCATGGAAGAGAAACCATAATCAAACTGCTAATTCTAGCTCTTTCCTAGAATTTTTGGAATTTCAACACATGAATGAAGTTGACCGACTAAAGTTGTTAGATGAAAAAATTAAGGCAGGAGATAGTCATGATGACCCCAGGTTTTTGAGTGCAACTGTCCCTTAGGTGAAGTTGAAAATTTGTTCTTTCCGTGACACAGTTGTGCTGTACGATATCTGGGAAAACAAACATCCAGTGTTTTTTTTTTTTTTTTTTCCCTCAAACTGTTCAAGGTGGATTTTTGTCACTTACTTCCAAAAGAGCCTTAATGATTGCAGAGATCATTCTGATAAAAGATGCAGGTGATGTTAGAGCCTGAGGGATAAAGAAGGATGACTAATGGAATTCTCCAGGCAAGAATACTCCAGTGGGTAGCCATTCCCTTCTCCAGAGGATCTTCCAGACCCAAGCATTGAACCCACATCTCCCATATTGCAGGAACATTCTTTACTGTCTGAGCCAGCAGGGAAGCCCCAACACTAAACAATAGAACTACAAACATTTACCAAGGATTTCTCTGAAACAGGGGCTTCCCTCATAGCTCAGTTGGTAAAGAATCCACCGGCAGTGCAGGAGACCCCAGGTCGATTCCTGGGTTGGGAAGATTTGCTGGAGAAGGGATAGGCTACCCACTCCAATATGCTTGGGCTTCCCTTGTGGCTCAACAGGTAAAGAATCTATCTGCAATGCCAGAGACCTGGGTTCAATCCCTAGGTTGGGAAAAATCTCCTGGAGAAGGGAAAGGTTACCCACTCCAGTATTCTGGCCTGAAGAATTCCATGGACTGTATAATCCATGGGGTTGCAAAGAGTCCGACATGACTGAGAGACTTTCACTTTTCCAAAACAAGGGGACTCACACAACCACGAAAGCCACTAAGATGTTGTATGATAAAATAAGACACTGTTTGATAGCTTTATTTTTAAAATTTCTAAGCAATAGAGAAAGGAAGCCAGACCAGGAAATGTCAACAGTATTCAATGAGAAATAATCAGCAGCCCAGCTGGATTTGGAATGACAGAGATGAAGGTAGAGGATAACAGTGGAAACTTGGCTAAGTGCCTAATTTGTCACTAAGACATTCCTTCCTTCCACACACACACACACACACACACACACACACACACACACACACAATATCTTTTATATGCCAGGCATACTGTGTGTGCGTGCAAAGTCACTTCAGTCATGTCCAGCTCTTTGTGACCCTGTGGACCAGAGCCCTCCAGGCTCCTCTGTCCAGGGAATTCTTCAGGCAGGAATACTAGAGTATTCTTTCCAATATTAGAAAGCTTTGTCTTACTCAATAAACAGAATGAGTAGTATATTCTCTCTGCTCCAGAAGCAGCAGGGGAGGAGAGTGTAATTGCATTAGCACTAAATATTTTCTTCCCAGTGAGGCTATATTCTAATGCCCAGGTAGTAGATTCAATATCGGTTCAATTCAGTTTAGTTGTTCAGTCGTGTCTGATTCCTTGTGACCCCATGAATCGCAGCACGCCAGGCTTCCTGTCCATCACCAACTCCTGGAGTTTACCCACACTTATGTGCATCGAGTCAGTGATGCCATCCAGCCATCTCATCCTCTTTCATCCCCTTCTCCTCCTGCCCTCAATCCCTCCCAGCATCAGAGTCTTTTCCAATGAGTTAACTCTTCGCATGAGGTGGCCAAAGTATTGAAGTTTCAGCTTTAGCATCAGTCTTTCCAAAGAACACCCAGGACTAATCCCCTTTAGAATGGACGGGTTGGATCTTCTTGTAGTCCAAGGGACTCTACAGAGTCTTCTCCAACACCACAGTTCAAAAGCATCAGTTCTTCGGTGCTCAGCTTTCTTCACAGTCCAACTCTCACATCCATACGTGACCACAGGAAAAACCATAGCCTTGACTACACGGACCTTTGTTGGCAAGGTAATGTCTCTGCTTTTTAATATGCTATCTAAGTTGGTCATAACGTTCCTTTCAAGGAGTATAGGAAGCATAAAATCAGTGTTAATGAGGCAAACAGTCAAGATGGATGGGGTTAAATGGGAGCTGACACTTGGCTGCCATGTTGAGAGGCAAGAGGGAGTGGTGAAGACTGTGTCCAAGCAGATAGTACAGGGCCTATATACATGTACAACACTCTTCAGTTCCAAAAAATTGTTGTCATGCAGGAACACAGCCTCAAAATTTCTAGATCTTTCTTATTGCCAAATGGATACAGATTGTGTGGATGTAAGAAATTTCCTGACACTAACTTAACACTCCATTTCATGAATGTCAGTCTTTAAGTTAAACAAAATACTTCTGAAAGTCAGAAACATATCAGAGCCCTATAGCTTGTGATGTTTGAATTCAAATTTAGATGACAGACATGTTAAAAATGTATCTTAATCATCTGTCATGAATCTCTCCCTTCTAAGTTTGAATTAAACTTCAGAGTTAATTGGTATGTGGTATAGTGACTTTTTTCCTAAAGGGAAAGACCTGATTTCCCCCATTTCTTTATATCCTAAGATCTGGCCTAGACTGTGAATTATTTCAGAATTGAATATCAGTATCAACTAGCATGTGCGAAAATAGTTTTGATATTTTCTTTAAAGAAAAACCATAAAAGCCTTAAGTTCTAAGATCTGGACTTTCCTAAGTATTATATCAGCCACTTGAGAAATAACAGGGTTATTCAGGATGCCATGTGCTAGTTAGTGATAGCATCCCTAACTACAGAGTTGGGGGAACAGAAGAGAAGCGGGCGATGTAAGAGAAGAATCCTTATAAATATCTATCCTTGCTTCATCTTTCTGCTTATACTCACCATAAATGCTCCCTGACCTGCCCTGTACTTATTACCTCTAAATGCCATTCACGTGGCAAGGAATATTAGATTTTCACCATCACCTGCCTCCATGGAAGACATAAATGGTTCTTGTTACTGTGTTAAAAAGAGTGATTAAGTAGAACAAATGTTACAGTTATGGAAATTAAGACTCAGAGAGATCAATAATAATAATGTTTGGCATTTATGTGATGCTTTTAGTCTTTCAAGGGCGTTTCTACCACCTAACTCCTGTGACATATGTGATAAGGTTTTAGGTAAATGGGGCAGAGATTATCATCTTTATTATGCAGAGGAGACTGAGGCTTCAAGCAAGTCACTGCTCTAACCACACATTAAATGTATGAGATCAGACAAGGTATCTTACCTCTATGTATGTGTCAGTTTCAAATCTGAAATAGGAACATTAGTTGAACTTGGGAATGAAATTGGGTCATTTGTAGAGAGGTGGATGGACCTAGTCTGTCATACAGAGTGAAGTTAAGTCAGAAAGAGAAAAACAGCGTATTAACGCATATATGTGGAATCTAGAAAAATGGTACAGGTGGACTTATTTCCAGGTCAGGAATAGAGGCTCAGACATAGAAAATAGACATGTGGACACAGCAGGGAAAGGGATAGTGGGACAAATTGGAAGATTGATATTGATATATATGCATTGCTGCTGCTGCTGCTGCTGCTGCTAAGTCGCTTCAGTCATGTCTGACTCTGTGCAACCCCATAGATGGCAGCCCACCAGGCTCCCCTGTTCCTGGGATTCTCCAGGCAAGAACACTGCAGTGGGTTGCCATTTCCTTCTCCAATGCATGAAAGTGAAAAGTGAAAGTGAAGTCACTCAGTCATGTCCAACTCTTAGCGACACCATGGACTGCAGCCTACCAGGCTCCTCCACCCATGGGATTTTCCAGGCAAGAGTACTGGAGTGGGGTGCCACTGCCTTCTCCACATATATGCACTATCGTGTGTAAAATAGCTAGCTAATGGGAACCTGCTCCAAAGCACAGGGAGCTCAGTGTGGTGCTCAGTGTGGTGACTTAGAAGTGTGGGATTGGGTGGGGAAATGGGAGGGAGGGATATATGTACACATTGAGCTGATTCACTTCACCATACAGCAGAAACTAACACAACATTTTAAAGCAATTAGGCTCCAAATTAAAAAAAAAAAAAGAACTTATAAAGTTGCTGTTTTACAAACCAGAAGAGACAGCTCATGGGAACCCAACGCTCATCCTAATGCAAGGGCTCAAAAATATCAGCTTCTCTTATCACTGCTATAATTAAGGTGTTAACACTAGCTAACCTCAAATCTTGGAATCTCAGTGGCTGTACCCACTTATATAAAGTCCAGTTGGCAGGTGGAGTGGGGTGAGCAGATTAGAAAGTAGAAGTGGTCTTGACTCCACTCGGGAAGCCCCAAAGTCTTCTGTCTGCTTCTAGGTGACCCTAGAAAGATCCTCTGTACTTGGCCTGCATGAGGAAAAGGAGAGACAGAGAAGGGAGGTTTTTACATTCTACGCCTGTAAGTGACCTTTTTTCCTTCCACCCACATCCCATTAACCAGAACTTAGCCACGTAACCAAACTGACTACAGGGAGCCTAAGAAATGCAACCCAACTGTGTTTAGGAAGAACAGAGAATCACTTTGCATGAACACAGGGCTGACTCATTGGAAAAGGCCCTGATGCTGGGAAAGATTGAGGGCAGGAGAAGCAGGCAACAGAAGATGAGATGATTGGATGGTATCATTGACTCAATGGACATGAGTTTGAGCAAGCCCCGTGAGATGCTGAAGGACAGGAAAGCCTGGCATGCTGCAGTCCAAGGGGTCACAAAGAGTCAGACATGACTTAGCAACTAAATAGCAAGAGCCATCCGTGCCACAGGAATGACTTTGCCCAGGTCATCCCAGCTGCTCACTGTGAAAGCTGGAACTTTAAAGCAAGTCATTGGACTCCAGGTCCAGAACTCTTCTCTCTTCTACAATCGCCCAAGGTCCTACATGAAAACAGCTACCAGGTGTTCAGATTTGGAACTCCAGGATCTTTGCCCCTACCTTCTGTGCCTGGCAAAATCACGTTGATGAATTATAAATGGCAGGGCTCTTTCCATCACTATGCTGTGCTTCATTACAAGCTCTGATAGTCAGCACATTTCACTAAACCATAATAGTCACCCAACCTTTCTCTTCTCTGATGGCTGAGATCGCCAAGAATGGTCTTGCTTTGTAGCTGTTTCGTGTCTGCCTTGTGGGTGACAGAACTGACCGTTTGCTTCCCTTAAACGAGAACAATTTAGAGCAACAACTAATTACACAGGGAGAGTTTGTTGGGGGGGGATTTATGGTATGAGGTCCCACTGCTTCATCATTTTCTGCATGCTGCAGCTGAGGATAATTGTGCTCTTTTTCAAAGCCAATGGAGTGTGGCTTTACTGAGAGGTATTAGCCACATCCAGATTCCTCGTTACTTGCTCCTGCTTTAGGTTCTTTCTTTAACTTTGGATCATGCCAGGCTCTTCACCTGCTTCAAGGTGAATTTAGAATGATTCAGGGAGAAACCCTTCTGGATGGTCCAAGCTAGAGGGTGCCAAGGCCCAACCAGAGTGCATCTCATCCATTGGTGTCATGAGTGGCCTCACGCAATCGGACCAAACATGCCAAGCCTGCCTGAGAGACACGGCCCTTTCTTTCCAGACATGAAACCGCTACTTCAGGGAATTTCCCCTGAGTTAGCTATCACACCAGTTTTTAAGCTGTGGGCTTTCCTTAAGGCTTGGGAACTGAGAACCACCATCTAGCAGGATATGTTCAGGCTTCTTTCTAATCTCAAAACTTGCTAGGGAGAGAGCAGATGTGAATGCAGAGTGTATGTTCTCTGAAGGCGGACAAAACTCATTTCAAATAGTCATTTTACTTCGTAATCACTCCAACCTATGAACCAAATCCTTCTCACCATCTGCTTTAGAAAATAAAGTTGTGTTGGAACAGGGCCACACCCATTTATCTACTTATTGACGGCGGCTCCTTGCCCTGCGTGCTACAATGGCACATGTGGGTGGGCCGCATGGGCCTGCAAAGCGACGGAGCCTCTGGCTTTGTCCTCTTACAAAAAAGATTGCGGATCTCAGCTTTCTTTTCTCAGTTAAGTACACGTAATTATAACACAAAGCTGTGGTGAAAATTAAATGCAAAGAGTTATAAAAAGCACCTGGGGCGATTCCCAACACAAAATAGTTTCTCCCTAAGGAGGGGGTTCCTTTTCTCCAGCTATTTTGCATTGTAGTACATTTGGGTGGTTGGAGTGCAGAGGCTCAGGGACACACAAATTCAGCGTGACACACACAGAAGTAACACTCTTCAAGGAGTAACCCTCTCAGCCCCCTATCCATGTGCAACTCTTGGGCTAAAAGAACAAAGGCAACAAAAGGTGAACACTCTCTCCTTTTTATTAAAGTATACAGAATACAGTCCCTGGGGTCACAAAAGGGTCAGAAACAACTCAGCAACTAACCAACAACAATAGGTGATCCACAACGTTGTGTTAGTTTCTGGTGTATAGCAAAATGATTCAGTTATACATATATGTACTGTCTTTTTTCATATTCTTTTCCATTATGGTTTGTTATAGGACATTGAAAATATCCTGTTTCCTGTGCTACATGGTAGGACTTTGCTGTTTATCTATTTGTACCTGCTAATCGCCTGCCCCTAATTTATCCCTCCTTCCTCTTTCTCCTTCAGGAACTATAAATTTGTTTTCTATGTCTGTGAGTCTGTTTCTAGAACATGAACACTTTCTAACGTTAGCTGTATCCATGTAAAAGATAGGGAGATCAGGAAGGGGGCCTTCCGTTAGCTTAATATTCACTGTTACAGGGCAAATCAGCCCATTTTAATGTTCTTTTATCTTATCTACCTGAGCTTCCCTGGCAGCTCAGATGGTAAAGAATTTGCCTGAAGTACAGGAGACCTGGGTTCAGTCCTTGGGTCAGGAAGACCCTGGAGAAGGGAATGGCTACTCACTCCAGTATTCTTGCCTGGAGAATTCCATGGACAGAGGAGCCTGGAGGGCTACAGTCCACAGGGTCTCGAAGACTCATACACAACTGAGCGACTAAAACTTAACACTACCTTATCTACCTACGAAAGAAGTACATAGCAATTTTGCACTAAAACTTCCTTCTCCAACAAACCATTTTACTCTGGAATTTATTATATGCATCCTCTTATGCATTTATTTATTATGCATATGCATTTATTATATGCATCCTCTTGGAATTTAGTATATGCATACTTCCTCCAAGAGCCAAATATATTCTGTAATTCAGAGGAAGGAAAGTATTCTTAGTGTTCTAAGACTCATCATTAGTAATTGATGCATGTGGCTCTAGATTGGGCTATTTATCAATAAAATTGCACCCTCTCAACAACCCTTTAAGACAACTATTGTCATTCTGAATCTACTGATGAAGAAACTGGGAAATGGAATAACCTTCTAAGTTTGTGCAACCAGTAACAGGCATAGTTATAATTCAAAGCCACTCTAACTCTCTTCTGAGTCTGCCTAATCAACAAAATTGGCAGGGTCAGGAACTGCAAAAGGACTGGATTTTAACTGAACCGAAACAATATTGTCAAAAGCCTGGACAGCTGGCGAAAGGGCAGAAGAAACAACTTTTACAAATATACTCGGAATAACAAGCGTTAGTATATTTTAAATCCTTTCTATGGGTACTTTATATCTCTTACTCCTCTCAAATAAAAGTGTGGTGAGAAAGCTTTGGATCAGACAAACTAAGTCCTGGGCTCTAGTAGTGATTGAACCATCCCCCTGCTCTCAGGTTTTCTATTTGTAAATGGAAATCTCAGATGGTCTTCCAGGTCACTCTATCTGAGTGTTTAGATACATTCCAGGGAGCAAGTCTTAGGTACCAGGGAATGATGCCCAAATGTGCAGCATCCTACTCTGAGCCTGGTCCAGGGCTCTTGCCACTGGGAAATACATGCACACACACACATACACACAAGTACCTATTTTCTGCTTGATTTAAAACATATACAAATTAAAAGCAGTGACTGAAAAATAAACTCCATAAACACACAGAGCTGGGTAGATAAAGGAAGAAAATAGAAACAAGACATTTGCATAAGGTTTTCTGACACTGATTGGGAATAAAATATACATGAAAAGACAACAAAAATGAAAGCATACCAATTGACAAAAGCAAAGAAAAGCTTAATCAAAAATATGCGCTTGTGTGTACACACACACACACACCCCAAAGACATACTCCCTCTATGGGCAAACAGAAAAAAAGTGAAATTTTTAGGTTTTTTCAGTCCAGGCACCTACTTGAAGAAGAAAAAAGACAAAAGTGGGCTTGGCTAACATTTATCAAGGGACTACCCTGGACTAGACCCTGGACATAGCTGATTGACACAGTAGCATTTTCAGGGCAGCCTAGGCCAACAAATTTTTCTCATTTATAGTCACAAACATTGCTCATAGGGGTGAATGTTTTGCCCAAGACTACATTGCAAGTTTCACTATTCTTGCCTGGAAAATTCCATGTACAGAGGAGGCTGGCAGGTTGCAGTTCAGGGGGTCGCAGAATGTAGGACATAGCTGAGCACTGCACTGCATTTAACAACTAACTAGCAGTTGCTCGTTCATATCCCACTCTTTGCGACCCAGGACTACAGCCCACCAGGCTCTTCTGTTCATGGAATTTTCCGGGCAAGAACATGGGAGTGGCTTGCCATTTCCTCTTCCAGGGGATCTTCCCACCCCAGAGACTGAACCCATGTCTCTCTCATCTCCAGCAATGGCAGGCAGATTTCTTACCACTAGCGCCACTTAAGAAGTTCAGTTAGTTGTTAAACTGACCATCAAATTCAGATCCAAAGATCATGTTCTTTCCTCTCATACTACCTTACAACTCCAAGAAAATTCTCATCATCATATTTGCCTCTCTTAATTTTTAAACCGTAAGAATAGGAGGGCAAATATTAGTTTCTGTGCTTTATTTTTAAAAAGAGAAACTAATGCTTAGAAATATTAAGCACCTTGCCTAAATTCACACACCAAGTAAAAAGAATGATACGAATCCATATGTTCTGACTAGTAAATAGTTCCTCAGCTACTATTTTATGATGAAACTATTAACTAATTGGTAGGCTTTTTCTATTGAGAGGCAAATGTCACATGTCCAGAGAACAGATCTTAAGAGTTACGCGAATCTGTGTTGAAATCTGAGCTTCAGTACTTTTTGCCTATTTAGGGAAAATAGGCAAAAATTAATGTGTTCCTCTGTAATGGAGGGTTAATGACATCTACTGCAAAAGGTTTTGTGTAAGAATGAAAGAACAGTGTGACTGGATCAGCAGTGCCTGATTGAAAGCTAGTGGTAGTTTTAGGTAGGTTTCTTCAGAAGCAGACCGTGAAAGGAGGATGTGTGCTCCCAGGAGAAAATGAAAAGGGAGTGGGGGATGCAGGACAGGGAAGTGGAAAGAGCCAAGGAAAGGTTTTCTTTCAGGAAAAACTCCCACTACAGCCTGGTCCAACAGGAAAAGACAAGAGAACAAATTATATCTCAGATTTGCCGTACTTCCCACCTTTTAGACCCCTGTCCCACTCAGTCACTAATCAAAACTTGTAGCCAGAGAGGTGAGGACAGAGAAGATACCAAATCCCAGGACCTTCTGGCTCTACTAGTCTGCAGGTAAACTAGCTGGCATAAGGGCAGAGTTACAGGACAAGATGGGGCAGGAGCAGAGCTGGAAGGAGAGAATGTTATAAACAAGTAAGAGGAGATTCTAGGGCCTGGGTTGGATGAAGCGGTGTCTGTACATTGGCTTTATTATCATCATTACCTTTTATTAGGAGGGAACTGCATCTTTCCCTTATGTGTATCATTTCGATAAATACTGGGAAAAACCTATACAGTCTCCTTGAGTCCAAGGTAGAAATCAAGCCAAGACCAGGAAAAGGATATTAGTTCACAGAGAGATATATCCATTCCAAATGATGGTCGAAAATGGAAGCCCTAAGCTGAAAGCTTTATTAGGCAACCTGCGGCATCCATCGTAGGCACTGTTCCCAGCCAAGGGACTGGAGTCCAGCCTCTGTGATTTATTGGAGGTGAGATGCAATGAAACAACACAGAAAATGGAGACGGGGAGAGACAGCTCTTTTATCACAGTAATAAATGTAGGTTCCCAGAGCCACAGAAACCTTTTTAAATTCTCCACCCCTTATTTAATACAATTAAAGCCTGAATTAATTGTACAAAGGGTAAACAAAGAGATATACTTCTGTCCAGAGACTCAAAAGGAGATCTAGATTACCTTTCTGCATTAATGCTACCTAACAAATAAACCTCTGGGCTGGACATAGGTTAGCACTAGGCATAAATTGGAAAGAAATTAATCTGCCCCCCAGTTTTATGGTCCCAGCTAGTTTCCTGTATAATTCTTTTTTAAAAATGTGTGCTTTTTATGCTTCACATTTTTCTCTGAACAGGACATGTTATCTCCTAATGTCATGAGAATAGGTCATTGGGTAAAAAGTAAGGAGATGGACACGTGCAGATTTTTCCTAAGTAATGGCTCAGAAGTCCTACTCTGTCATGAAGAAAACAAATCTGACCCTAGCTTAAAGAAGTAAAACTCCATGACCTTGAGTTTTGTGCTATAGTCATGGCATTGGATTCTTTTGGGTGTGGAGAGCCTTGATTAATTACAATTGGTTCTTCAGGGTGGGGGAAGATTTTTTTAAAGTGGCTCAGTGGTAAAGAATCTGCCTGCTCATGCAAGAGACACTAATTCAATCCCTGGGTCAGAAAGAGCTCCTGAAGAAGGAAATGGCAACCCACAAAGTATTCTTGTTCTGGAAATCCCATGGACAAAGGAGACGGGTAGGCTATTGTCCATGGGGGTCACAAAAGGGCCAGACATGACTTAGTGACTAACACTTTCTTTCACTTACCTTGTTGTATGGTTTTGTGTCAGCCTTGAAGGCATGGAAAAGTCTAAAAAACAAACAAACAAACAAAAAACACCTGATATACCAGACCACCATAGTGGTGGAATAATGGAATGATCTGAAAAGTAAACTAGCTAGAAAAAATTCATGTTAGTTGTATGACATCATTGGGAAGGTAGTTCTAGGAAAAATCATGTGAAAAATTACTTGGTTGGAGTGTATCTTAGTTTTCTCTTGCTACATAAAAATATTACCACAGATATAGAATAACACACACACTGATTCTTGCAAAGATTTTGTGGGTCATGAGTGTGGTCACGGCTTAGCAGAGTTCTCTGCTCAGTGTCCCAATGCTGTAATCAAGGTTTTGTTTGGGCTATGTTCTCATCTGAAGGCTTGACTGAGGAAGAATCCATCTTGACACTTATTCAGGTTGCTCCCAGAACCCATTTCCTGTGGCCAGAGGATTCAGGACCTGGCTTCCTGTTGGCTGCGGGCTGGAGGCCGCCATCAGGCTGACAGCCACCTGCAGTTCCTTGAGGCTACCCACAATGCTTTGTCACATGGGCTGCTCCAACCTGGCCATCTACTTCATCAGGCCTCTGTGCAGTGCACAGTGATGGAATCTGATTCAGTTTAACACAATCACTGGAGTGATTTTAAAGGAGACCATCCATTACCTTAGTCATATTCTATGGATAGAAACAAATCACAAATCCCACTTCTACACCAGTGGATGGGATTATACAAAGATGTCTGTATATAGAGTCTGCGCCCATCTTTTTTATGTTTGGCTGATGACAGCTTTTGAGTCTCACCCCTTCTTCTTTCCTTTCTGCCTCATATCTGGGTAAGCTGATAAGAAAGCCTGCATAGTCTCTCACTTGACCCTGGCAGGAAGTTCAAATCATACAAGCCTCTGGCCATGCGCAGGAACCCTCACTCCCTGCTTCACCCCTGAAACACCGTAAAAATCTCAAGCCATTTCAGACCTTCTTGGGAGCCACCACGGCCTTCCTTGAAAGCCTCATTATGTGCATAATAAATATTTTCATACTCTCTTGGGCTGTGTGTGGTGTCATCAGTCTTGACGTCTGAATCAAATTTCAGGCAGACGTCCATTTCCACTCTGTGTGGGGGGCTGTAACTGTGTCTCTGGGAGGTGTCATGGGGGACAACCTAAAGGCAGTATGATTATCGCCAATGTGAACAGGAATCTGAAGTTTTCTAAATTATGACTCCAGCTGTGTCTGGCAAATTTTTAAAGAGCTTAGTAGTTTTAAGTGAAAAGGTTTTAAAAGGAACTCTTTAACTGCTGGAAGAATTAATCTACATATTTTGTTCATTGATTCATGACTTCATCCACCCATTCATCCTAAAGGAGTTAGTGAACATCTGTTGTGCACCAGCCATGTGTCTGATGCTAGGGATACAGTAAAACACAAATGCAATATCCCTACTTTCATACATTCCCACTAATAGAAGCTACAGAGGAGTGAGCAAACAGCTGCATCACTTAAACATTGTGACCTGAAGTGAGAACTGGAAGATGAGCAAGAAATAGTCAAGTAAAACGTATAACCATAATTACGGGGGAGAGTGTTATGGAAGAGCAGCTGGGGGCATGGGGGAATGGTTCCAAAAGATAGAAAGCATGCGAAGATGTCCAGTAGCAAACAAAGAACTGGAATATTCAGGGGACTAAAAGTGGTTCAATAATTTAATGTAATGACAGAATGTGACTGTTATTTTAATCCCTAAAGAGCTGCTCTAAAATAACATGGAAAGCAGAGAACATCAAATGCTAGGAATCGAGTCTAAACTTTATATTTAGAAAGGTTTGAGTTTTTTCTCAGTTTTCTGCTGCACAAAGGGAAGATCTAAAGACTTTGCATTAAAAACTTTCTAGAAACTTTTCACTGTTAATTGGGGATTCTAACACAGGCCTATTGGATCTCCAGTGTAACTATTAAGATGGGTTCAATTCTCCAATTTTCTCTGGAATAATCACAATGGAACATAGGACACCTACACGCATGACCATCATGGTGAGTGCTCCGTACACTCAGGTTTATAGTTTAGCTTCACCTCTTAAGAGCTATGTAGTCTGGGGTTTCTTTGGTCCTCAGCTGCTTCATTTATGAGTAAGTAACAATAATATTTGCAAAGATGTCACTTAGGAGAATATCGGATTTCTTTGATTACATGAATTCTTTTTGTGTTCCATATTCCAGAGCTGTCATTACAACCCACTCCAAAGTTGGAAAGGATGGAAAATCTCCCCAGAGAGAAAAACCAAACATGGCTTCCCAATGAAGTCTCCTTCAATCTGAGTGGTGCAGAACTGCCATTGTTGATTCATTTTGTGCCAGAAACTTAGTGAATTGTGTTTACAGTTATGCTGGCATTTGGAATCTCAGGAGGTGTGACTGAAATATGAAAAAAGACAAGGGAAAACAGAAAAAAAAGGGGGGGGCCTTTTAAAAGCCAGAGCAAGTGCTGAAGTTTGTTTCTTCATTTTGGATTGACATCTAAAGAACTTTTTGAGGTATCATTCTATATGATCTCATTAAGAAGAAGGATGCTAGTTAAGAAAGAGAGAAGGAGAGAAAGAGACAGTGAGAGAAAATTTACAGGAAGTATATTCAAATACGATTTCAATTCCTATTTACTGAATCTCAATGTGTAGGGGCTTACTTTCTTAAAATGCTACTTAATTTCTTAACTTTTTGAAGCAGATCTATGCAGAGTAAAATCTGTCCAAGCACAAAATCAGAGGCAGGAAATTCAGAGTCTTGACATAGTTTCCATGAGAACCTGACTCTGCATAACATACATGTCCTCTGAGATTGGCTGAGAAAAAGAGAGGATAATACATCAAGGTCAGTGCAATGGGGCAAACCAAAGGACCATTCTCTTCCTTCATGAACAATTACCAACAGCAGTGAAACACTTCTGTCCTCAAACTCAATTAAATGAGCATGCCTGCACGCCAATACAATCTTTATGTATCTTGAATTTATTCAAAAGAGAAGTCTAGCTAACAAAACAACCTATTTAGCCCTTCTAGGTGTTCTTTCCCCTGGAGAAGGGAATGGCTGTCCACTCCAGTATTCTTGCCTAGACAATTCCATGGAGCAAGGAACCTGGGGGACTACAGTCCTTGGGATCACAAAGAGTTGGACACAACTCTTCTTTATTTCTTGATCAGCTTGAGGAAGAAGGACCTTGTGGATGAGGAAAGAAAACACTTCAGGTTTAAAAAGGCCGCAGTTATGAACATGGTGAGCTTCCCAGGTGGTGCTAATGGTAAAATCCCAACAGCCAACACAGGAGATATGAGACACCAATTTCATCCCTGGGGCCGGAAGGTCCCCTGGAGAAGGGCGCAGCAACCCACGCCAGCACTTTTGCCTGGAGAATCCCATGGATAGAAGAGCCTGGCAGGCTACAGTACATAGGGTCACAAAGAGTTGGACATAACTGAAGCAACTTGGTACAACACATGAACACTGAGCTTCCATTTCACTACACAAGCTTCCAGTTCAGACGGTTAAAAGAACCATCATGCCCTTTGTTATTTTGTTACCCTTATTCCAGATGGTACTTCTAGTTGTTCAATATGGTAATCATACATCCCATAAACATTTTCAAAATTACCCTTTTGCACACCAGTGATGAATCTATCCCAAAGACTGACAATAACAGTCCCCAGAACAGAGCCCATTCGTTTTATGAAAGAACAAAACAGTGATTCCTGAAAGATGACCCAGCAGGCACTGGAAATTGGTTCAAATGCTTTCAGAAAATCAGGACTGTCAACAGGGATCATTTATAATAATGGAGTTGTAAAATCAACCTAATTGTCTAAAAGCAGGGGATCAATTAAGTAAAATATGCTATAACCTTAAAATGAAGTTCCACACAATTACAATAAAGACATATTTGCTAGCAAGGGGAACTTAAACACTCCTGCAGTGTTAAATTACAGAAGACAATACGCAACCCTGTGATTCTATTCTTGCAATAAATTAATGTGCATGATTCAGACAGTAAAGAATCTGCCTGCAATGCAGGAGACCCATGTTCCATCTCTGGGCAGGAAGATCCCCTGGAGAAGGGTGTGGCAACTCACTCCAGTATTCTTGCCTGGAGAATCCCATGGACAAAGGAGCTTGGCGGGTTATAGTCCATGCAGCTACAGAGTCGGACACAACTGAGTAACTAATACTTTCACATGCCTAGAATGTTCTCTTTTTTACCCACACCTCTCTCTAATTATCTCTCTCCCCACCCCTGCCTGCCCTGTGTGTGTGTGTGCGCGCATGTGCAAGTGTGTGTGCGTAGAATGCATACTCACTTACAAAAATCAGCCAGAACTCACTTTTTCTCAACCCTTCCCTGGACACTCCATCTAAAATCCCACGCTTTTCTCAAACACTTGTTTATATCTCCTCTTTAGCATTTATAACTTGTAGCATACTAAATGTATCTGTCAAAGTCTTAGAAACAGATGGCACACAGAATATAGTCATTGAAAAGAATTTAATGCAGGGACTATTTACAAAGGTGTGGGCAGAGTTAAGTAAAACAGTGCAAAGCATTCCAGGATGAGCAATAATGGGAGAGCCAATGGGAGTGAAGGAGTTAGAGGGAAGAGCAGTTATCAGAACCTGGAAACTAAGTGGTAACTGCAGACAAGGGCTGCCAGACAAGTGCTTTGGCTTCAGCAAAGGAGCAAAACCTCTGTACACCCATGGCCCATGAGCATTAAATAGCCTGGCCTCTCTCGCCTTCCACCTCCTGATCTCTAGCCAGTGCCTCACCCTTTCTGAAGTCAGCCAGAAGGCAGAGGACAAAGGAGCTGGTTGATGTGGTTCCTAAATAAAGTTCATTCTCTCACCACAGTGTGGAAATATCCAAGCAGAGTATCCAACAACTGCCAAGTATACTTATTTATTTACATATTACTCACCCCCACTAAATCCAGTTTCTAAGAGGGAAGAGATTTTTGTCTGTTTTGGTCAGTAGATTTATTCCCAGTGCCTGGAAGACTGCTTATGTCTGGTAGATGGCTTAGTAAATATTTGATGAATGACTGAATGTTGAGTGATACATGGGCTTCCCCGGTGACTCAGACAGTAAAGAATCAGCCTACAATACAGGAGACCTGGGTTCGATCCCTGGGTCAGGAAAATCCCCTGGAGAAGAGAATGGTTGCCCACTCTAGTATTCTTGCCTGGAGAATTCCACAGACAGAGGAGCCTTGAGGGCTACAGTCCATGGGGTTGCAAAAGAGTTGGACACAACTGAGTGACTAACACACACTGAGGGATACATATACAGTGTTTGTATCTGGGTCATGAGTGAGTTTAATTTGTTCACATGCCTTTTTATATTTTCCAAGTTTCTTCAGTAAACATATTTGTTTTACATTCAGGCTAGATAGGTAGACAGATAGATAGACAGACAGACAGTTTGGAGTCTGGCAAGAAAGCAGGGAGGAGGAAGAGGAGGAAGGCAATCTGCATTCTGGAATTCATCAAATAATACTCAGGTGTTCCCCAGCTCTGGACCATGAAGACTCAATCATGTCTAGGAAGCACTGATCAATATCACCTTTCCAGACTTTACAAATACTCCAGACCAATTGCCTATATATTATTTATGCTGTCAAGATAATATTTAGGCAATACATAATTAAACAACAGCCATCTCTGGAGACACAGGCAGAGCACTGATTATGGAAGAATCCAGCTTTATTTTGACAAAAGGAAGGAAAGGCGTCCTTCAGGGCTTGACAACTACTTTTTAATAAAACCAGACAAGCAGCTTGGCAGTTCTTTTTCCTGGCAGGGCCCCAATCTTTAGCAGTGCATGTCCCAAATGAATATCATTAGTTACACTTTTATCTAGTTATCTGTAATTTATAGTTACCTTTATTACGAGCCCAATTCAATCACTGGTCCCCAAACACAAGGCCAGAAATGGATTCTAGCAATGTGTTTCCCAAGGCAGAAGTTATTCTGTCAGCATCAGAAATGATGATTGGATGATATGAAATTGCATTTTATTAGTTGACTCAAAACATATATAGTAAAATTCCGTTAAAGAGGCTTCCCTGTACCCAAGTTTTACGTGCCCTAGATACCAGGTGCTCCATCATACAGCTGTCACCAAAAGCGTACCGCAGAGTTCTTTTCTTATACATTCATAGCAGCCTCATAATAGGGCCTGCCAGGATTTTGAATGCAATGTAATAGATATTGATTTGCACACCCAGGTGTGAATGTTGTGCTTTTTCTTTTACCACCTTTCAGCTTAGAAATAAATGAGCTTCTATTTCTGTTCACCACTGCCCCTTTCCTCACTCCAGATGTTGCTCCTTGCTTTTCAGTATGATCATTGCACATCTAAAACCTGAACACTCCTTGAATACGGGAAAAAAAAAAAGATTGCACGAAAGTGTTTTGTCAATCAATACGAAGAAAAAGTCTTAATGTAGTTCATAAGTTAACTTGCTTCATCTATATTATATATTTGCTTATTCATTTGTTGGTATATTTATTGACTTTTTCTTCATTTATCATGAAGTTTCATGAACAGTATTTTTTACTCCAAGAACAATTCCTTTCAGGTCAATGATGATAAAAATGTAAAACAAGGCAGTCTGCTAGGAGCAAGGGAGAAAATATGATAGCTATTGCTACCTGCTGTTTGCTGGCACAGCGTTAATCCACCGAGAGTCTGTGGCTAAAGATCATTAACACAGGTTCCAAGATTCCACGGAGCCCTGGCCAGGATCTCACAGGCTCACCAGGAGTGACGACACAGGAAGCAGCATCAGTACCTTTGACTGGAGTGAGGGATTGATTAATAAGTAGTAACAAAATTTGTACAGTGTGACGATGACTGATTTGACACACCAGTTCATCAGGGTAGTATCTTCATGCTAGATTAGCTACGGCAGCTTCAAGAAAGGGGAAAGGGGAAAGAAACTCTAAGAAGAAAATACAGCAGCCACGGTAAGAGCATAAAGGCCTTTGCTAGGAATTGAAATGGACAAGGAAAGAGTTCCTTGGTAAATCCTTTCCTCTGTGGTTCAGCATCATTTAAAAAACTAATTTGTATGTTCTTCTAATTCCCTTTTATGCAGTGAGCAAAAGTCACGAAAAGGACCAAAGCAAATAGAAAATCAAACAACACTGAGAAGATAGATATAGATGTGTGTACATAAGAAATTAAAGACCCATAAAGATATACATAGAGTGAGAGACCCTGATGCCAGGAAAGATTGAGGGCAAGAGGAGAAGGGGGTGAAGAAGGCTGGTGCGCTGTTGTTCAGTTGCTTAGTTGCCTCAGATTCTTTGCAACCCCATGGACTGTGGCACTCAGGGTTTCCCTGTCCTTCACTATCTCCTGGAGTTTGCTCAGACTCACGTCCATTGAGTCGATGATGCCATTCCAACCATCTCATCTTCTGTCACCTCCTTTTCCTCTTGCCCTCAACTTTCCCAGCATCAGGGTCTCTCTCTCTATGTATATCTTTATGGGTCTTTAATTTCTTATGTACACACATCTATATCTATCTTCTCAGTGTTGTTTGATTCTCTACTTGCTTTGGTCTTTTAGTGACTTTTGCTCACTGCATAAAAGAGAATTAGAAGAACATACACATTAGTTTTTTAATGATGCTGAACCACAGAGTATAAGAAAGAAAGCCCATATCAAATGAATGAAGGATTTGGCTATGGTTTTGATAATATATATCATTTGACTAACATTCCTAAGTGTCTACTAGGTACTAGAAATCCTGTTAAGCCTTGGAAAAATATAAAGTCCTGTGCCTCACAGAAGCTCAGCGCTGGTGGAACTTAGCCATTTCAATAAGGTCTGAGACACAAAGAGATGGCAGAACATACAAGGTAAATTAGATACATTAAGGGAACTAAAATAATTCTCATAGCTGGAATAAAGGGTGCTTTTGAGCCAGTGAGATGGTTTGGAGAAGTCACTTTCACTTTGTTTCATGCAACACAATATGGAAAGTATGGCCAGACTTAGAACTGAGTCCAAATTCTCAATACATCACCTAATATCTCATAACTTTGGGCAAATTATGTAACCCCCTTGAGCCTTAATTTCCTTATGTGGAGAAAGCAGATAATGATAGCAGTCTTCCCATAGAGTACTGACACATACTAGATTCCAAAAAATCAGTAAATTTGATAGCATTATTAAATAATATTATTACTATTGAAATGCACTGATCCATGGTTCTTGGGTCATCCCTCAAAGCAAAATGGTTTCCCTTTAGTCTGCTGTCTCCATTCATTTCTGGAGAGAAACTGCTCACATCTTAGGGAGGATAAAATTCACTACAGACTATCACAGAAACAGTAGGATGGCAAAGAGTGCCACAACATATTGAGTCCAGCCATATATTTTTCTACCATGCCTGTGGGTAACAGCTATTGGAGGTAACAGCCTGGGAAGCAGCTCTTGTGATCTGCAAATGCTGAGGGGCCACTGGGTTTCATCTCTTCACCCCACTGCTAGAACTCGCACTTCAGTACTGCAGCTCAAGCTCTTCAGCTAGGTTCACATGGGTTGCACTATCATGACATGGTGGTTTTAAGAGCCCCAAAGTCCAAAAGAAGAAAAGCAAGGAAAAAAAAATTACTCCTCTTTTTCTTTTTAGCCACCGATACTGAAAATATTAATTTTCCCCCAACTGCTGCAGTGAGAATTGATGATTGAAAGCCAATAAGGCTTCTATTGACTCAGAGTACAAAGGGATTTGATTTATCACAGAATATGGCAGAAAAAGTATTATACAGGTGTGTCCTTTGTCATAAATAATGCAGATTTACTCTCTGCAAATTTCGTAACTGCCGTGATACTGAAAACACCTTGACTCAAGTGTATATGCCAAGACTCCATCCTGGCAATCAATTGTTTACACGGTTGACAATTTTCTAACATCTGTTTTAAGATTTTGAAGTTTAAAACTGCTATTTTTCACTGACTATACTGACACATTCACCAAGCTCTCCTTAGCTAACATTGGACCTTGGCTTGTTTAATACACAAAACACAGGTGCATCTTTAGAGTTTCTGGGGACAGTGCAAACAGTACCAGACTCCACTTCCCACCCTCCTAGGGAAGCTGCAGTGGGGCGCAAGGAGCCCAGGCTGGTGCTCTGTGATGATGTAGGGGGACGGGATTGTGGGAGGGGATAGATGTATCATTGCGACTGATCTGTGTTGTAGTACGGCAGAAACCAACACAGCATTGTAAAATCATTTTTAAAATTTAAATAAAAAAGAATGATGAAAAAAGGAAGCAGCATGGAGCTCTGTTGTGAGAAAACTGACTCTCAGAACTTAGGACAGCATTTACTTTGTAATTTTTTAATGTATGTATGTGAATCCTGTCAAGTCAGCCTATTGCTTATTCCAAAAGAAAGAAAAATCTTCGGTTCTTCTGTGCATGTGAACAGAAAATGATATCCGGCTGGTTCAATATTAGAAAATAATTGAAACTATTGCTTTGTTTATCACTGGGCTCCGAGGTTGAAAGTCAAAGAAATCCTGCAGAAAAAAAAATTCTCTGGACTTTCTGTAAGGTATTTAACAGGTACTGTTTTATTATTTTTTGTGAATGAAATAGAAAAAAGGGGGGGGGCACACTTAATGAAGCTGGCCATTTTTAGAAGAAAAGAATAAATAAAGGCAGACCTTCAAATAATAAAAGGGTTCCCACGTGGAATAACAACAACATTCTAATATGATTCAGGGGAGCTTAGAGAACTCTAAGATGGTATTGATGAGGCCATGGTAATTTCAGAACAATTTTCTGAAGTCCTAAAATAGGTAGGTCATCTAGATATAGGAAGAACCTGAGAAGCTGTTGTAACTACAAGGTCAATCCCCATCCTATGCCTTTTCTCATGGTCGAAAAAAGGTCCACACTGTGATCCTCTGATGTTTCAACTTGGCTAGCCATCACTCCTGCCAATCCCGTAATTTAAATACTAATGTGGATGTTTCTTGAAGTTATATGGTATATGCGAATAAATCCATAATTGATCGACTTTAAGTAAGGGAGATTATCCTAGCTCTTTAGGATGGACTTCATCAATCAGTTAAAAGGGCTTAAGAGAGGGTCGAGGCTTCACTGATGAAGAAATTCCACCTGGACTGCAGCTTCAGTGTGTGTTAAGAGTTCCAGCCTGCCTTTCCTGGTTGTCTGTCCTATTATTTAGAACTTTCCTAGCCAGCTCCCATGATCATATAAGCCTTTTTTTTTTCTCTGCAGTGAACTTCTTAATGTAAATCTCCTACAGGTTCTCTTTCTCAGCTGAACTCTAACTAGTGCCCTCAGATCTCAGCAATCTCATGTGGTTCAATCTGATATAAGGTCATTTGGCAAAGGAAATAGATTTGAGAATGATGTGAAGTTTACTAAAAAATGAGAAAATGACCTGAAAATGAATATGAGGAAGTTGTTATGTTGTAATTGAATATTACCTTCTCTGTATATTATGTGGTTAAGATTTTGTACTTCCTTCTACTTGTATCTGAATATAAATATTTGAATATGTGTAATAAATATAAAGCATGGTTAAAACATTACTATTTTATTAATTATTATTACTTAGTGAGGTTTAATCTACCTCAGGGGCTTCCCAGATGGCGCTGTGGTAAAGAGCCTGCCTGCCAATGCAAGAGATATTAAGAGAGGCCCTGGGTTTGATGGCTAGGTTAGGAAGATCTCCTGCAGGAGGGCAGGGCAGCCCACTCCAGTATTCTTGCCTGGAGAATCCCATGGGCAGAGGAGGCTGGCGGGCTACTGTCCATGCAGTCGCAGAGTCGGACATGACTGAAGTGAGTCAGCAGGCACACAGGCAGATTCTGTCACCTCTTCCTAGTCAATTAATTTTTAAAAAATGGGACAAAGGAGACACACATTTTGATAAGAAGGTTAAAAAAAGGTCTTCGAAATGTCAAAATTGCTCAAGAAGAGCGACTCTGGCAAATTGCTTTGGTGATGGGGATACTTGGCATGGGGTACTTCCCTTGTCATTGGAGGTGATGTCTTGCTCCATCAGGTGTAGGGTTTTGACAAGAGACCCTCTTGTTGGCCCAGTTTCCCTACTTCTTCAGATCAATGCTTTACCATTAAAGTGTTGCTTAATGCTACTGTAAGCCAGAAAATCCTAAATATCTGCAGATCCAGTTCTTTGTCACCTTTCACAATGTAACTGTAGCCATCACCTCAAAACACTCTGAAGTCAAGTACAGCCCTAAGGTTGAAGCCAAGAGGCCAACTCAGGCTATAATGGTGAAAAGTATACTTGAGTAATAAACAGCTTCAATGAAGATCATCAGCAAGGTGAGTAGCACAGGCACATTCAAGGCTCTTCAACGGGTGTTTCAGAATCAGACAGGTTCCCTTTAAATGAGAATTTACGGTTTTACAAACACAGAGCTTTTGGAAATGGACTCACATGCAGGGAAATAATGAAGAGAAATAGTAAAGGTAAGCTATAACGACAGCAATGGCTCTTGCAGCTTTTCCCTAAAATCCATCACAAACGAATCACCAACGTGTTCTCTATTTAATAGGAGGTTGCTCTCTGACACCATAAATCCAGCAATAGTAGTTTAGTTATTTACCAAGTGATTAAATTGTAGTAATTTATTCTGCTTTTGCACCCATATTTTTTCCCTCAGGATCCTAAAAGCTTTTATTGCCTCTCATAAAGCATTTTCCCTCTAAATGATCAATATGGATTTAATGATATCCTATTATTTTTTAGATTTATTTTCCTATTTTTGCATGAAATTCGAACTTCCATACAGTGTATAAAAAGATAAAGTAGCTCACTTCCAAAAACCCTCTGAGGTCCTTCTTCCATATCTTTACCTGGCTGCCATTTCTGGGGAAATTACATTTGACCACCCCCCAAAATGTGGTTTGACTTAGTTGTTCCTCACATATATTTTTAAAGAGAGAAGGGATGAAATGGATGTGCTATGTTAAAGATAAAAACTGTAAAAAATGTAAAATCTCAGGCCTCTGAGTGAATATTTAAGGCAATATTGGGCTGACTAGCTAGCATACCTGATAAAACAGTGTTCTTGTTACATGTCCCTTATATCTCTAGGCCATGATGGTTATGACGTTGGGGAGGAATCTTCAGTAAAAGAAGTCACTGCATGAAGTTAACACACATCCAGGGCAATTATTTTCCCTCCAATGTTTGGGGGAAATATTTTATATCAAACCAATAAGAATCATATTATTTTAAATGTGAATGCATTCTGGATTAATATATTATTTAAATGATATCAAATATTAAAATTGCACACAGCTTTATACAATTTGGCACTGTATACTGTAAAATAGAATAATGAATTGTGGTAGGAATTTATAAGATAAACTGTAATAATTTTCCAAAATATCAGACTTAGGGATATACTTTCAGATATTATTTAGTGTGTCATCTTATATATTGTTCTTCTGGTTTTTTCTGTTTTCCTTCCCTCATCCTATTTTAAAATATATGTTCACTCTTCTCTTTATTTATAGGTACTCTGGTGAGACAGTTTGAGAAATATTATGCTAGAGGTGTTGATCTTGAGGAAAGGTATTTTCAGCATTGTGATCAGGATAGAGCATGGTTAGGATGAGTCAGACAACTTCTTAGCAGGTAATGGCTAAGAGTTATAGTTCCTCATGGAAGATTTTAACAAATGTCCACATTGTTTAAGGGAGCCATGAGGATGGGGCTAAGTAAGGAGTCATGCTTCAAAGATCCCTGCATCCAGGCACCTCTAACAGAGATCCAAGGTGGTAATTGCTACCACTGTGCTTCTGCTGGCATCTAATACAGAAAACCTGGGTATCAGTGGGTAAGCTTTTCATAAGCTGAAAGGCTTCTGTTGGCCTCCAGCCAGTGTACCTTATCATCAATGTCTTTAGACAGAGCTACATCTCTGAGACAATAGGCTGGTCTGAAATAATGCAAGAGACATGCAGAACTGAAACTAAATGCCTCAACGTCCCCCTTTATGGACTTCCTCAATGCCTCAGACAGTAAAGAATCTGCCTGCCATGCAGGAGACACAGGTTTGATGCCTGGGTCAGGAAGATTCCCTGGAGAAAGGAATGGCAATCCACTCCAGTATTTTTGCCTGGAGAGTTCCATGGACAGAGGAGCCTGGTAGGCTACAGTCAGTGGAGTTGCAAAGAGTTGGACATGACTGAGTGACTAACTCTTCCACATTTTTTCTTTGCTCCCTTTGTAACAGCTCTAAAACTGTTAGGACTAGAAGAGAACGCTTGCCAGAGGTTAAAGTGACGCTGTCCCATCCCATTCCACCTCCTGTTCAGTGAAAAATATTCACGGGAGAAAAGATAGTTTTTTCTTTCAATGAGAATCAGTTCAATTCAGTTCAGTCGCTCAGTCGTGTCCGACTCTTTGCGACCCCATGAATCGCAGCACGCCAGGCCTCCCTGTCCATCACCAACTCCCGGAGTTCACCCAGACTCACATCCATCAAGTCGGTGATGCCATCCAGCCATCTCATCCTGGGTCGTCCCCTTCTCCTCCTGCCCCCAATCCCTCCCAGCATCAGAGTCTTTTCCAATGAATCAACTCTTCACATGAGGTAGGCAAAGTACTGGAGTTTCAGCTTTAGCATCATTCCTTCCAAAGAACACCCAGGACTGATCTCCTTTAGAATGGACGGGTTGGATCTCCTTGCAGTCCAAGGGACTCTCAAGAGTCTTCTCCAACACCACAGTTGAAAAGCATCAATTCCATGAGAATATCACTCAGTAAAAAATTTTATTAATACTAGGAAATGCCATGCAAGAAAAAGGGGTATTGAGGCAGTGTGAATGGAAGGCCACTGAAATCCGAGGAACTCTGTTTCTCATCACCTCTGAAATGCCTGCTTTCATTATTACTAAAATGGAAAGTGAAAGTGAAAGTCGCTCAGTCATTTCTGACTCTTTGTAACCCCATGGACTATAATTTTCCAGGCTAGAATACCTTTCCTTCTCTAGAGGATCTGCCCAACCCAGGGACTGAACCAGGGTCTCCTGCATTGCAGGCGGATTTTTTTTACCACTGAATCACAGGGAAGCCGTAGACCCTCAATAAAACCCCACTGAGTTAAAATCCTTTCTACTTTTAAGACAATTTTAAAAATAACATTGATAGATTTATTTCATACACATGCGTATATATCTTCTTCAAAATAAGTGCAATTGTGTATGAAACAAGTAAGGACATTTAGCATGGTCACTAGTAAAGTTAATCAATAGCTTTATCATACAAGTTACAATTCTGTGAGTTGAAGTATTGTCTTTAAACTATTCAAAAAGAATGATTTATCAAGAATACCAGCTGAGGACCAAATCCAAAGCAAGATGTAAAGTTTAAGAACATCTTTGGATAATAATATATTAAATGTACATTGTTTATTCAGTTTTGCTCTATTGAAAGTAAAGCATGTTAATCCAAACAGCCATATGATTATGACTGATTAAAAAGACATACTTGTCCTTTGCCTTTGATTTCTATCCTCTACCTGAGAGTGAAGTCTACTAACCAGACTCCAACTCCATATAGATGGTGACAACTCATAATTTATACGACTTCTCTCCCTTTGTGCAAATACGAGCACACCTTAAATTGGAACTTCTCTGTGTATTTTCCACAGACAATTTTAAAACAGTAAATCATAAATTCTGATATTTGTCAGTTTATTTTCTTGGTCCCACTCTAATGCCACAAATTAAGTAAATCAGATTTTAACCGAATTTAACTCTCCTTTTAGCAACTAAAGTGTAACTCTTCA
Source organism: Oryx dammah (assembly GCF_014754425.2). Classification (NCBI taxonomy): domain Eukaryota; kingdom Metazoa; phylum Chordata; class Mammalia; order Artiodactyla; family Bovidae; genus Oryx; species Oryx dammah. The sequence goes on from NW_024070201.1 coordinate 70,370,318, forward strand.
TGCTAAATTCCACACCAGCAAAAATACCAGAACTTCCCAACATGTTGCAAATAGGCCAGTGAAGTTCCTATCACTTGTACCAAAGAGCACTTCATCCCCTCATGCCTCATATTCAGAGCTTGGATAATTCACTCTCTCATACACACACACACACAAACACACAGAGACCCATATACACATGCGTACACATACACACAAACACACACATTCATGCATACACACACACACACACACACACCTCTTTCATTTTCAACATCACCCTTAAGTAACTGTGTGTTCACACTAATGATCTTATTTTGTGAGTGAGAAACAACAAAAAGAAATTTATCTAATTTATTTTTAGATAAGTGGGCCCTTACCTAATTCATATTTACTTCACAGATGTCAGGAGTGATCAGATGCAAGAAAAAAGATATGTTTTTTTTCTGTATTGTAGAATAAAGGATTTGGATTTGGGTCTGAGTTTTCTATTTATGCATCCTTAAAATGCAAATGCCATAATGCTGGCACAAAATGACCTGACTGTGTTTTTCAATAAATAGCAAGACTGTTATCCAACTCATTTCACAAGCTTATCTTAGAGGTTAAAAAAAAAAAAAAGAAGCATTAAAGGAAAACACAACAACAATTATCTTAGAGCTGTATTGCACCTTTCCTCTGAGACTCTTAAAACATTCTGGAAATTATGGTTCAAATACTGTGCTCAGCATCTAACTATCCTCCACTGGTCCTCTCAGTGAGAAATACAAGTACATAGCAGTGGATAAAGACGACCCTCCAAATAAATACAGTTCATCATTCTCTCCTGAAGTAACAACCATTTGGGATAGATACCCACAATGAAAACCAAAGGTGTGTGAAGCCTAAGAGGTCCCTCCCAGGAGTTTCAGGCTTACAGCCCCCTAGGACTGAGTCCAGTTCATGGACATTGTTTGCTTCACCTGCAAGTGTGAAAGATTAGACAATTTCACATAAGTCTAGGTTTCTACCCTCTTGAAAAAAAAGGAAGCATTTGGAAATCTGAGCCCACATCCCTTCTGGCAGTAATTGGCTGCGTCTAAGAGCAACTCTCCCCTCTTTACTGGGTACAGGATATACAGTTCTTTTCCTCCACTTGCTACACTTGCTGTATTTATGTTAGCTGCTCACCTCTGGGAGTAATCAAGCTTGAAACTCCGGTGTTAATCTGTGCAGACATACTACCATCCTTTCCTAAAATAGGCTGTTTATCTCCAAGTGCTTCATAATCACACCTTAAAATGTAGCTATTGAGATAATCTTTGGGATGACAATTCATATTGTAACCTGGTCTTACTCATTTCCTCAAATATGTATTAAATGCAGGGCAAAAGGCGGGGACCTGGAGAATATACAGGAATGGATTGGGCATAGACCCCATCCATGGGAAGCCACTGGCTTAATAAGGAAGATAAAACACAAATGGCAATTTCAAGGCAAAAATGTATTAACACGGTAAGAAAGGTATTAAAAAGGGCTAGAGGTTTTCAGAGAAAGGAAAATTCATGTCCACTGGGAATGGATGAGGGAGAGCTCGGTGAAGGAAGTCTCTTGGGTCTGTTTCTCTGTGAGCAGACTCTGAGATGGATGTTTGTATACAGGTTATTCACTAAGTTTGCTCTCAGGATCAACATCTGTTGGGGAGTGAAAGGAGCAAGCCTGGGAAGAGCAGATGCTGAACCAACACGCAGCCACAACAAATGGTTTCAGCAGAGCTCATGTGGAGCTTTGGAACTGGGATGGCCCTTGCAAGTAATTCCAAATTCCAACCCTTAGGAGCCTATATCTGCCTATATCTGCCAATCTAAATATGTGGTTTATCTATAGGCAAAGATGCTGGTTCCCAATAACTCCTCCCTCCTTTCACTTTTTGGACTCATCTATGGCCAAGCCTGCCTTATATATTGCTGACTTCACTAAAGCCTTTGTGTGGATCACAACAAACTGTGGAAAATTCTTCAAGAGATGGGAATACCACACCAAATTACCTGCCTCCTGAGAAGCCTGTATGCAGGTCAAGAAGCAACAGTTAGAATTGGACATGGAACAACAGATTGGTTGAAAATTGGGACAGGAGTACATCAAGGCTGTATATTGTCACCCTGTTTATTTAACTTCTATGCAGAGTACATCATGCAAAATGCCAGGCTGGATGAAGCACTTTGGAATCAACATTGCTGGGAGAAATATCAATAACCTCAGATATGCAGATGGCACCCTCTTATGGCAGAAACCAAAGAGAAATTGAAGAGTCTGTTTATGAAAGTGAAAGAAGAGAGTGAAAAAGCTGGCTTAATACTCAACATTCAAAAAACTAAGATCATGGCATCTGGTTCCACAACTTCATGGCAAATAGATGGGGAAACAGTGAGAGACTTTATTTTCTTGGGCTCCAAAACCACTGCAGATGGTGACTGCAGCCATGCAATTAAAAGACACTTACTCCTTGGAAGAAAAGCTAAGACAAACCTAGACAGTGTATTAAAAAGCAGAGATATTACTTTCCAACAAAAGACCATCTAGTCAAAGCTATGATTTTTCCAACAGTCATGTATGGATATAAGAGTTGGACCATAAAGAAGCCTGAGCACTGAAGAACTGATGCTTTCCAACTGTAGTGCTGGAGGAGACTCATGAGATCTCTTTGACTGCAAGGAGATCAAACCAGTCAATCCTAAAGGAAATTGACCCTGGATATTCACTGAAAGGACTGATGCTGAAACTGAAGGTCCAATACTTTGGCCACCGGATGTGAAGAACTGACTCGCTGGAAAAGACCTTGATGATGGGAAAGATTGAAGGCAGGAGGAGAAGGGGAGGACAGAAGACAAGATGGCTGGATGGCATGACCGACTCAATGGATGTGAGTTTGAGCGAACTGTGAGATGGTGAAGGACAGGGAAGCCTGGAGGGCTGAAGTCCGTGGGGTTGCAAATAGCTGGACACAAGGGAGCAACTGAATAACAACAGCACTTCCATGGTGGCTCAGCCAGTCAAGAACCAGCTATAATGCAGGAGCCCGCCTGTAACACACGAGACCTATTTCAATCCCTGTGTCAGGAAGATCCCCTGGAGAGGAAATGGTAACCCACTCTAGTATTTTTGCTTAGGAAATCCCATGGACAGAGCAGCCTGGTGGGCTACAGTCCATGGAGTCGCAAGACTTAGACACAACTTAGCAACTAAACCGCCACTCAGACAGTAAGCATACAGGGCTGGGCCTACTCTTCTGGTTTTTCCTGGCTGAGGCTCTGACTGCATAGATGAGGCATTACTTTGCTCTCCTGGGCAATAATATGTGTAAGCAAACCCGGGCTACTTTGTGTTCACAGTCACTCTTCTCTATCTTGGTCTCATCATCTCTGACTCACTCTTGCTATTGCTTTCACTCTTTCCTGGACATGCCTGAATCTGCAGATCCCTAAGCGTAAATTCAAAATGAAAGATAAGCAGTCCCACTTTGGCGTGAGGTCTATCATCTTATTTAAGTCAGCATTTATCAGAAAGTTCCACATTGGAATTAGATTATTTTTTCACTTTGCTAACTCTTTGATATCTTTGCATGGATATTCTATCAGCCAGAATGCCAGAGGAGAGGTGAGTGGCACCCCAACCTAAGGAATGAGTGTGTTTTGGTACCGTTACTAGAATCACCCTAACTTATGCCAGCGTATTATTGCAAGCATTATTTTATGCCACTGACCTAGATCCTTACTGGCCATGACCACCCTAGTAACAATAAAAAATAGTCATAGTTATCAATTACTGACTTTTTATAGTAACAGGTACTAGACTAGCCAATTTGCTAATATCTTCTTTAATTCTAATATTGACTCTTCAAAACAGACATTATTTCCCTTTATTGGCTGAGTAAACAGACGATAATAAAGAGAAAAATCCTGCTCATATAATTAGTAAGTTGAAAGTGTCTTCACTGTGAGTGTGTTCAGACACTCAGTCGTGTTCAGCTCTTTGTGACCCCATGGACAGGAGCCCTGCCAGGCTCCTCTGTGCTATGGAGTTTTCTAAGCAAGAATACTAGAGCAGGTTGCCATTTCCTTTTCTAGGGGATCTTCCCAACCCAGGGATCAAAGTCGCATCTCTTATGTCTCCTGCATTGTCAGGCAGATTTTTTAACCACTCTGCTTCCTGGGAAGTAAATTGAAAACTATACTTCATTGCTGTAGATACAGCTCCTTCAGCGGTACCTCTTTCTCCTGTACACACTACCTTTAAAACCAGTAATCGATTATCATTCCCTACCAGGTGTAAATTTCTTTACATGCATTACTTAACTGAATATTTACAACTACCCCATGACATTTATTTTTGCCTGCTTTTCCCATGTGGAAAATGAGGCTAAGGAAACTTGCCAAGAATCAATGAGCTAATAAGTGGTCACACCAGGATTCAGTCCTCGGTCTGACAGTTCCCTGAGCCTACAGCCCTTCCACTCTATCTCAAGGTGTGTCTCTTTGCTAAGAGAATAGAGGACTTGGAGAAGTCAAAAGGAAATGTTCATACATCACTACAATCTATAGGAGAAGTCTTCAGATACTGTCAACATTAACTACTACATAGGCAGATTAATGTCAGAGGCCCGTGGGTCCCTATATGTCAGCAGTAAAACAGATATAATGATTGGTATTCTCCCTGGTGGCTCAGATGGTAAAGAATCTGCCAGCAATGCAGGAGAACTGGATTTGATCCCTGGTTTGGGAGGATAGCCTGGAGAAGGGAATGGTTACCCACTCTAATATTCTTGCCTGGAGAATTCCATGGACAGAGGAGCCTGGCAGGCTGCAGTTCATGGGGTCGCAAAGAGTCAGACACAACCGAGTGACTAACACTTTCAATTTCCTCCATATTGAAGTCCACTCGTAAGCCTTTAGGAACACAAACCCCTGGGTCTCAAGACAAATCTCAGAATTCTCAAGGAAGATAGTTGTCACTTTATAGAACCATTGAGAGACTCACCAGCACCCGTGAAAGTCTGGTAAAAGAGGACAGGTGGGGGAGAGAGAGAGTTCAATGAAATGTTTGTAAAACTTACTGAACCTATCACTGGCTTACCAGAGTACTTGGGACCCAAATATAACTTCTTAGAATGACTTCAGATACATATAGGCCCCCACCAGACCCTGAGGAGAGATCTAGGAGAAATAGTATTTATATATTGTAGCCCTTCCCGACATTCACCGTGAAGAAATCTCAGAAAGATGACTTCAAAACAGCAGTTCAAGGAGCTGGTGAGTCAGGATGGATGGAAGGATGCAAGAGTGGTCACAATTGCACGGTTCTGCCACAATGTGTCTAAAAGCTGAAATCTTAATAAAGCTGACTCATGATACACTATGTGGAAGAACGCAGACACAGACAGTACACACTGTATGATTCCATTTATAGGAATTGTCCTGAATGAGCAAACCTATAGAGACATAATATAGATTAGTGGTTGCTGATGGCTTGGTCAGGGGATAAAGAGCAACTGCTAATTGGCACAATTAATTTTAAGGTGTCAAAATACTCTAAACTAGATTGTATTGATGGTTGCACGACTGTTTAAATACCCTCAAACATCAAACTGTACATTTTGAATGGGTGACTTTTATGGTATAAAATTATATCTAGATAAAGTTGTTTACAGGAAAGATGATTCACCACATAATAATAAGGTGTTACTAAATTACATGTGTTGTGCTATGCTTAGTTGCTTTGCCATGTCCAACTCTTTGTGACCTCATGGACTGTAGCCTGCCAGGCTCCTCTTTCCATGGGGATTCTCCAGGCAAGAATACTGGAAGGAGTTGCCATGCCCTCCTCCAAGGGACCTTACTGCAGGTCTCCACACTGTGAATTCTTTGTGAATTCATTGTGAATCCTGCAAGCTGAATTCTTTACTCTCTGAGCCACCAGGGAGGTCCATGAATACTGGAGTGGGTAGTCTAACCCTTCTCCAGGTATCTTCCCAACCCAGGAATCGAACTGGGGTCTCCTGCATTGCAGACGGATTCTATACCAGCTGAGCTACCAGGGAAGCCCCATCATTAAATTATACTTTGTAGTAAAAAGAATAATCAAAAGGCATTAAAAATATGATAGAAACCAACATAAGACTTTATAGAAAATCATTCATTAAAATCTAAGTCTGAAGTTCAGTGCACACTTTGTCTAATTTGAAATGCTTTTCCTATTTTGAGTCTTTAGTTAAGGTTCCTTGAGAAAAGAATCTGAAATCACAAAAGGAAATCGATACCAGAGTTGACCAAGGCCAGGCTCAATACTGCTGCCCACATTGGAGCGCAGTGAAGGAAAACAGTATTCATTAGTCATATAATAACTACATGGCCTCCCGCTTATCCAAGAAATTTCTCCAAGGAACACAACCATTTCCCACCTATTATTTCCTATTGATTTTTACCACTCATCAAGAGGCAGAGAGGAGTTGTTATCGAGGAAGGTGAGACCAGAGAGGGCAAAAGGAGTGGAGAATCCTGCACAGCTTCTCGGATGTGATAGCCGATAGGCATGCAAAGCTTTCAACTCATAGCTCATTTTTCTGTGTATTCAGTTCTCTCATCCTCTGATTCAAGCTGATCCTGTGAGAGTAGGAATTCTATTTGCTCCCCTGAAGCCTAGGTTCAAAAGAATTTGAGGGCTAGATCACTGGATTGATAATCCCATCATTATCATTATTATCCTGTTGTTGTTATTACACATATTAGCATATATACAAATATACTAATATTATCACAATTTCAGCTATTTTTTAATTATGAATGATTATCACAGCTAACATTTACTTTCATCATCAGCGAGCTCTCCCCCGAGCAACCAAGGTTTTCAGAGCATCCCCGAGATGTCAATAGCAGACAGGACCCATTTCTTACAACATGTGAAGAAACTTAACACACGCAGTGTTTAAGTGTTCTGTTCTAAGGGTTTTACATTTAGTAAGTCACTTAATTCTCAGAACAACTCCATAGGGAAGGTATTTTAATGAAAGCCTCTATTTAACAAATGAGAAACTGAGGCATGAAATCTAGGAAGTTATACAAGGTCACATAACTATCAAGTGGTGGAAGAGAACTTGAGAAAGCAGTGTGCTTCTAAATGCTCACTCACAACTGCCCTGCAAACTGGCTTCACAGGAGAGGGAGCTCTTTCAAAGGGGAACATTTTAACCTCGATTTATGTTGTCCACAGAGACCCCTTGTAGCCAAAGCGCAGTAGAGGTAGCAATTCTGATCATTTCCTAAGTGGTAAGGTTTTATTTCACCAATGACAAATACTAGCACTTTGGCTTTATCTAAGATCATGATTTTATCAATCTTTTAAGATCAAAAAATTGCTGAAATACTATGTATCAGATCCTATTAAGGCCTTACAAATACTATGTTCATATATTTATTGATTTGCTGAATGTTTGATATATTAATACATCTGGTCTTGTTCTAGGCATGAGGCACAGAACATGATAATCCTGGCAAAGCCTGTGCTCTTTCGTGCTTTCTTCTGGCGCAGTTTCTCAGCCTAAGCCACTGTGAACGTTTTGGGGCAGATAACTGTTTTTGTGGAGAGCTCCCTAATCTATTGTAGAATGTGGAGCATGGGAACCGAACATACCTCCAGGTATTGCTAAATGTACCCTGAGGGGAACAAAACCACCCCCAGAACCACTGTTCTAGTGTAGATCAAATTGAAAATAAATGAAGAAATGAATCAGCAAAAGATAAAAAGGATCACATTGTGGAAAATTGTTCTGAAAAGTATTAAAAGACTTATATTTTAGGAAACAATAGTGTGGCTACTTTACATTGGGTGGTCAAGATGATCTCTTTGAGGAGGCAGCAACTAAACTGAGATCTGAATGTCGAGAACAAAGATTATGGAAAATAGCATTATGAGTACCGGGTGAATCTAGGGCAAAGTCCCCAAGAAAGCAAAAGCTTAACTCGTTCCAGGGTCAAAAAGCCCAAATGGATAGGACAGAATGAGAAAAGAGAGAGTAGTTTAAGGCCAAATCATGAAAGAAAACACAGCACCAATCCACAAACCATGCAAAGGGCATCCGCTGGAGAGCTTCAAGCAGAGTATTCTACAATGTACAGGGTGGACTGAAGCGAGAGAAGAGTAAAAGCAAGAAAACTGGAGAGTTGGAATATTGCTGCAGTATTAGAATGGAAAACCAGTGTTGGTTTGGAAGAAGATGGTGTAGGTGGGGAGGGAGGAAAATGAATTATCCGATTGAGTGAACAAATGACATTTGTCAGAACTTGCAGGTGGATTGAATGTGATAAGGAAGAGAGAGAAACACCATCCCTCCTCCTTCCTCTTACTCTCTGGAACAGGAGAATGAACAATGGTTGAGAAGAGTGAGAATACAGAGAAGGGAAGAGATTCAGACCTAAGAGTTTCAGTTTGCCTGTGTTTAATTTGCTGCTGTGCTGTGCTTAATCGCTCTGTGGTGTCTGACTCTTTGCGACCCCATGGACTGTAGCCTGCCAGGCTCCTCCATCCATGGGGATTCTCCAGGCAAGAATACTAGAGTGGACTGCCATGCCCTCCTCCAGGGGATCTTCCCAACCCAGGGATTGAAGCCAGGTCTCCCTCACTGCAGGCAGATTCTTTACCATCTGAGCCAGAGAAGCCTAAGAATCCTGGAGTGGATAGCCTATTCCTTCTCTAGGGGAACTTTCCAACCCAGGAATAGAACCAGGGTTTCCTGCATTGCAGGCAGATTCTTAACCAACTGAGCCACCAGGGAAGCCCTCATTTTAGTTTACCTACGTTAAATCTGAGCTGCCTCTTAGACTTTCATGTGCAGATACCATGTATGCAGTTGAAGCTCCAGGGTCAGGCCAGAATTAGAGACAGTTTGGGAATATTATCTTAGTTATTGTATAGTATTTAAGTTGAGGGTCTGGATTAATCTATCCATGGAGACTCACTTGAAAGACAAAATAAAGCAACACAGGGGAAAAAAAATAGCAGGACTCACCAAGATTTAGAGATAGACCCTGAAAGATAGAGAAAGTAAAGGAAGAAAGTGAGAAAGAATCAGCCGTGAATACTGAGGAAGAGTGACAAGGTGGATGGAAAAAGTTTATCAGGAATTACCTGAAATAAACTGCCAAGCTTAAGGAAGCTACAAAAGGAGTATTTATACAGATATCTCATCATTAAAGCACTTCTGCCTTAAGAGAGCTATCAGATACCTAATTTGAGAACAGAAATATGGGTAAATCCTGGAGTATGCTTATTAGCCTGCAATGTCTACATCAATCTGTTTAATATTATGGCTCCTTAACCTTAATATAAGTTAACAGAGTACACTGTGTGTAGAAGCATTATCCTAAGTGCTTTTTAATCAACAGTCACTTTTTTAGTCCTCTCAACTAGCTTACAAGAAAGTACTAGTAAATGAAGAATAAACATGGATATAGAGCTCACTGTGAATCCAGCCCTGTTCAAGCACATTATATAAATTAACTCAAGAGATAGGAACTGTTCATATTACCATTCTCATTTTATAGATGAAGAAACTGAGGCAGGGAAACTTTAAGCAGATTGTCTAAGAACACACGGCTAGTAAGAGGTGGATCCAGGGTTTGAACCCAGCAATCTAACTCCATTCTGTGCAATTTACCATTGAACTACATTGCTCCTGTTTAGCTACAGGCATTTCTCAAGTGCTATTAACAATTATACTAAGCTAATTTTACAAATGAGGGGACTGAGCCTTGACAGGGTTAGGTTACTTCACCAAGATCACTTGGACAATGAGTGGTAGATCTCTGTTTTGAACTCAAGTCTCTCACTCTTAAATACTATTAAGCAAGTACCATAATCAGCAAGATATAGGGAGAGAAACCAGAATTACAAGAGAAACATGATTCTGTGATCACACCTCTCTAACGGAAGAAAGAGAAACAAAATTAAGATCAAGGCTTTAGCTAAAAGACACCACGGCCTTGCTCTTGAAAGCAAATGCCAGTTTCTCTCTATTTCTTCTGTGGACACTTGGGGTTGGGTGTGTTCGCCATTCTTAGCACCTAATAACCCTGCTTCACTTTCAAGGAACCATCTCATTCTTAGAATGGACCACTCTGCTTTTTAGTGTCTTCCCTTTTTGAACAATTCAAGTTTTTTATTTTTACTGAGATACAGTTGATTTATAATATTATATTTATTTCAGGTGTCCTACATAGTGATTCAAAATGTTTCTACGTTATACTCCATGTAGTTATTATAAAACAATGGCTCAAGAGGGAGGGGATATATGTGTAAATACGGCTGATTCACAGTGTTGTACAGAAGAAACCCGGGCTTTCCAGTTGGCTCAGTGGTAAAGAATCTGCCAGCAATGCAGAAGACGTGGGAGACTCAGGTTTGATCCCTGGGCGGGGAAGATCCCTTGGAGGTGAAAATGGCAACCCCCTCCAGTAGTTTTGCTTGGAAAACTCCGTGGACAGAGAAGCCTGGCGGGCTATAGTCCATGGGGTCGCAAAGAGTCAGACATGACTGGGTGACTGAGCATGCATAGCAGAAACTAACACAACACTGCAAAGCAATTATATTCCAATAAAAAAAAGATAAAGTAATGGCTATATTCCCTGAGCTGTACACTGTATCCTGGTAGCTTATTTGTTTTATATGTCACAGTTTGTACCCTTAATCCTCTACCCTATCTTGTCCTTTTCCCATTCCTTCTCCATACTAGGAACCACCTAGTTTGCTTTCTATATCTGGGAGTCTATTTTTATTTTGTTATATTCATCATTTGTTTGTTTTTTAGATTCAATTTGTCTTTCTCTGTCATTAAGCATAATACTTTGCAGGCCCATCCATTGCTGCAAAAGGCAACATGTCACTCTTTTTTAAAGTAGTAGCATTCCATTGCATATGTACCACATCTTTCTTTATCCATTCATCTGTTGATGGACACTTAGGTTGCTTCCTTATCTCGGCTATTGTAAATAATACTGCTATGAACATTGGGGTGTTATGTATATTTTCAAATTAGTGTTTCATTTTCTTTGGATATATACTCAGGAATAAAATTGCTGGATTATATGGTAATTCTTAGTTTTTAGGGGAATATTCTTACTGTATTCCATAGGGACTGCACTAATTTATATTGCCACCAATCATGTACAAGGGTTCTTTTCCTCCACATTGATCAATTCAGTTTTCTATTCGGATATCTATCTTTCAGTTTATTTTTTAGGAAATCATACCTGCGCAATGAATATATACTAAGTAAATAAATGAATTCTATACAGTGATTGTATGGATCAAATTAGATAATGCTTATAAACCACTTAGTTCTGCACATGGAGCACAGAGACTGCCCCCAAAATGGTAGCTACTCTGTTATTCTTCTTATTGCTCTTTTCATCATTTTAGTTATCATTATGGATGTTTATTATAGGAGAGAAAAAAATGTATAGATACATAGTAAAGCCCAAAATATGAGCCTAGTCACTGGAAAGAACTCATAGAGGAAAGAAGGAGAGATTATTTTCCTGCCTTTCATTAGGGGGACCAGTAGAGAGTTCAGAGGGTATGACTACGACTCAGTATGGCACATCTTCAATTCAGAATCTCTCATTGGAAGAGACCCTGATGCTGGGAAAGATTGAAGGCAGGAGGATAAGGGGACGACAGAGGATGAGATGGTCGGATGGCCTCACTGACTCAATGGACATGAGTTTGAGCAGGCTCCAGGAGATGGTAAAGGACAGGGAAGCCTGGCCTGCTGCAGTCCATGGGGTCGCAGAGTCAGATACTATGAGCGACTGAACAACAAGGTATGGTCTAGATTAATTGTCATATGTAGATCGGCTTAAATATAAAAATGAAGAAAAATTTTTACTTAAAATAATAGTTTAATAACACTGCTATTTGGTTTATTTCAAACACATAGTTCTAAAGTACCTAGTTACTATTTTAATTGCAATAGATTGCAATAGAAACTAGAAAATTCAGATAAACAAAATGAAAACCCCAAATTAAAAGTATTTATTATTCAACAATTTTATGGATTACATATGAATAATGCTTCCCTAAATGTATGCTGCTGCTGCTGCTGCTAAGTCGCTTCAGTCGTGTCCGACTCTGTGCAACCCCATAGACAACAGCCCACCAGGCTCCCCCATCCCTGGGATTCTCCAGGCAGGAACACTGGAGTGGGTTGCCATTTCCTTCTCCAGTGCATGAAAGTGAAAAGTGAAAGTGAAGTCACTCAGTCGTGTCCAACTCTCAGCGACCCCATGAACTGCAGCCCACCAGGCTCCTCTGTCCATGGGATTTCCCAGGCAAGAGTACTGGAGTGGGGTGCCATTGCCTATGCATACATGTGAAGTGAAGTGAATTGAAGTTGCTCAGTCGTGTCTGACTCTTTGCGACTCCATGGACTGTAGGCTACAAGGCTCCTCTGTCCATGGAATTTTCCAGGCAAGAGTGCTACAGTGGGTTGCCAATAGTGTTACTATTTAGTATTACTAAATTATTTAGTATTTAGTTACTATTTAGTATTACCAAGCTATTACTTGAGTCACATATATCCTTTTAGAATTTTCCAATCAAATTTGTATTTTCCTTCCCCCACTGTACACACACACACATGCACATACAAACATATCCACATACTGTATTTTTAGGGTTGCATGATTTTGTGGTTCTTAATAATTCTGTTTATATATATAAATAGGACCTTAGACCTCTTTGCTATTAGCAAGCATCTGATCCAGAATAAAAAGCAACAAGGCCTTTAGAACTGTATAGGACATTGATTTTTCTGACTACACATTAGCTTTTCCATGTTTCATCCATCAGCTTCAGGTAGGGCGTCACTCCTGTTTCCAGATGGAGAACACATCCCCCAGCCCCAGCCACTCAGCAAAAGGATTTCGCTTGCCGTGACGACTGGTTTAGGAACAGTGGACATACAACTGTGCCGTGTTGTGCTAAGTCGCTTCCGTCCTGTAACCCACCAGGTTCCCCTGTCCATGGTTTTCTCCAGGCAAGAGTGCTGGACTGGGTTGCCATGCCCTCCTCCAAGGGATCTTCCCAACCCAGGGATTGAATCCATGTCTCCTGCATCACAGGCAGATTTTTTACCACTGAGCCACCAGGGAAGCCCGTGGATGTATGACCTACATTGGTCCAACTAGAATGCATCTCAGGACTAAGGTAGGGCCTCTTTTTCCTGTTAGACCTGAAGCTACCACATGGAGCCTGCAAGTGAAACTAACAGGGGTCAGTTTCAATGTGATATCGTAAAAATTCCAAGAACTTATGGTAATTTTTGAGCCCCTAGATCATTATCTGCATATGTTTGTACTCTGGTCTCCTCAATCACATCAACAAGATAAAAATTCCTATTTTGAATATAGCTGATGAACAAAGTTTTGCTTTTGTGCAGCAGAAATCCTCTTAACCATTACAAGCACAAATCACAAAAGCCAAACTTGAGTTTTAGTTCTAATGCCTCCCCTATGTCCTTTTTTCTTAAAAAGAAATTCCTTTTCTCTATAAACTAATGGGTAGAGGGAATGAACACACTCAGACTTAGGCCAGCCAAGAACACATGGCCCCTTAGAACAGATCATGCCATCTGTCTCCTGCTGGAAAGGCCTTTCTTTCTGTACATTTCAAATACCCCTCTGTGTCATGGATCTCTGAATGCCAAAAGTTGTTCTAATTCCTCAAGCTCAACAAGCAAACAGAAACTATAAAATTTTGATGAACATCAATCAGGGAAGAAAATCTTACAATCGGATTATAAAAGTTCCCTCATGAAATGGTTGCACTTGTAAAAGACATCTGTGGTTCAGAATAACAAGTTATTTCTCCATCAGTTCTCATCAAGCTTAACAAATACCCAACACATAGAGTAACCCCTTTTATTACTGAACTCTTTGTTCCGTTAGGCATCAGACTTTCTCAGCACATCAAAACGGTGCCCACCCCCGCTAGAGACAATAATATCTCCAGCCATCCTTGCCATGGGCCAGGATGACAGAGCTTTTCCCAAAGGAAAACACAAACTTGGTATCAAAAAAGGGGGGGGGCAGCAGAAGACCTTGTTTGAAAACTAGAGCAAAGAGAAAAATAATGCAGTCAGATATATTCAAGGGGCCTACTAAACAAATATATACACTGTTTTACCATATTGACATTTTGAAGGTAACACTTTATATCTATTTTAAAACCTTGTTGTGTCCTGTAATCTTCCTAGCCTCTCATATCCAGGGCAATTTATCTGTACTTCTCTTGCGGAATTTATCATTTGCTACTGTTATTATCGCTCTCTGCATAGTGTAAGTCTTATCTTTGCTACAAGAATTCAGACTCCTTGAGGGGAGGGAGCCTCTGTATCCCTATATCTCAGACATGACATAACACAGAAGCTTGTAGATACTGGCCTTCCATAAATACTAGAAAAATGAAAAAAAAAATGTTTAGGTGTGTTTTTTAAAAAATCAGGGTAAACCTGAATGGAAACAGAAAACTTTTCTTCTCTTGTTAACGTAGATTGGTTAGAACAAAGTTGTAAAAGTTATTTAGTAAAGGAGTGCAGCTCAAATTTTGGTGAAGAAATCATTTTTCATAGAAGCTCAGTTGTTTCCTAATATATATAAACTCACTTATTAACTGAAGTAATATTTTTAAAAGCTATTGATAAAACTAAGCATAGAATGAAAATTTGAAAGCGTTAGTTCCATGGAGAGACGGAAAACTGCTGCTTTTTCCAGACTTCAGTATTTTATTCAGCCAGTAATATCATCGAATTTATGTCACCAATCTTGCTTAATAGGACGTGAGGGAAAGACAGGGTGGTCAGAGTAGAGAACTGTCAACTGAGAAGGCGATTGTCCCCTAGCAAGCTAAGTAAAGAGAACTGAAGGGTTTACTTTTATTTGCTTTTGTGGTAGGGAAATTGAAATCTAGAAGAGGAAAAAAAACCATGAGAGAAAGAGAATGTAGAACTTCTCTAAATTCCCAAAGAACAAAAGACAGAATTATGAATGAGTCCCAGAAAGCCTGCTGAGATGAAAAGACACCATTTTGACCAAAGAATTCTTCCTTTCAGACCTAGTCGTTCATCTTACAAACTTGAAAACCTGAATTTAGAACAGTCAGAAATTAGTGTGATATGAGCAGCAAGTTGTACTGTGTTCACTGGTTTCATTCAAACCTAGCTCTAAATACATAAATAGTTTAAGACATTGATATCTCCAAAGTCTACACTTTTCTACTGGAAAATGTGGTAGCAGTTACTTATTATTTTACCTTGTATTCAAAAAGAAATTATTAGATCCAAATGGGATGGAATTGTTAAAATAAAGCATAAAACAAGAGGCCAATAACGGTGATAGATGACTAAGAGATCCTTACATTCTAGTCAATGTGCAGTTAGTGATAAAGAACAATTTCTTACCAATTATACTTCGTTAAAGCTGAACAATTGTATGTAAAACTTGTAGGAATTTTTCTACTATAATTACATTTAAAAAGGAAAAAGAAAAACAAAAACCTTTCCTTTGAGCTGGCTCCCATTCATATATATAAACATTACAAAATCACAACCCCCCCTCAGAAAAGTACAAAGAATAAAAAAAAATATTTATTATTCTTAATTCTATAAGTAGAATCCTCAGTTCTATAAATAATAAGTGAGTATATTTGTATTCAACAAAATAACCATATTTGAATTCATTCTAATTAAAAAAAAATGTTTCTTCCATTCTTCTTTTCCTCCATTTCTCTGTGTACATGTTATCCCAATCCACAGTTCAGGCATACAAAATAAACTCTATTTTTTCTTCCATGGAAACATATTTTACCCTTCAAGATTTGGATAATGTCATGAAACCTCAGCCAATTTGATTGTTTCCCTTCTCTTCTCCCTGGGGAAGCTTCTGAGTTCCAGAGAGGGTTTGTACCAGCTCCATGGATCAAGATAAGGATTCTGTTCCTTGGTCTCATTTCTCCATGCAGGCACCAGCTGGTAAGTCCATCATCTTCTTTTGTCTTTGGTCATAGGTCCACACAGGTAGCCAAAGTGATCGGCTCAATTTCCACTCACATGAGCCCTTCAAGTATTATTTCTGCTGCTTCTGTGCGATACTTGGTTTCAGAGGAAGCATTCAGCTTCTAGGTCACTCTGGCCACCCTCTGAGGGTTTGGAAAGATGTCTTTGGATGAGGAAATAATGGAAACAGTGAGAGACATTTTTTTGGGGGGGGCGCTCCAAAATCACTGCAGATTGTGACTGCAGCCATGAAATTAAAAGACGTTTGCTCCTTGGAAGAAAAGTTATTATCAATCTAGATAGCATATTAAAAAGCAGGGACATTACTTTGCCAGCAAAGGTCCACCTAGTCAAAACTATGGTTTTTCCAGTAGTCATGTATGGATGTGAGAGTTGGACTATAAAGAAAGCTGAGTGCCGAAGAATTGATGCTTTTGAACGCTGGTGTTGGAGAAGACTCTTGAGAGTCCCTTGGACAGCAAGGAGATCCAACCAGTCCATGCTAAAGGAAACCATTCCTGAATATTCATTGGAAGGACTGATGCTGAAGCTGAAAAGCCAATACTTTGGCCATGTGATGTGAAGAGCTGACTCATTGGAAAAGACCCTGATGCTGGGAAAGATTGAAGGTGTGAGGAGAAGGGGATGACAGGATGAGATTGTTGGATCTCATCACCAACTGGATGGACATGAATTTGAGTAAGCTCTGGGAGGTGGTGATGGACAGGGAAGCCTGGCGTGCTGCAGTCTGTGGGGTTGCAAAGAGTTGGACACAACTGAGCAACTGAACTGAACTTTGGATTGAACTCAACAAACAATCATTTCTGGGGATACCACTGCTTTCTGGAATTCAATTTGTGCTTGTGCTCAGCCGTGTCTGACTCTTTTGCAACCCCACTGACTGTAGCCTGCTAGGGTCCTCTGTCCATAGAAATTAAAGGCAAGGACACTGGAGTGGGTTGTCATTTCCTTCTCTAGGGGATCTTCCCAACCCAGGGATTGAACTTGCATCCCTTGCATCTCATGCATTAGCAGGCAGATTCGTTACCACTGCACCATCTGGGAAGCCCAGCCCAGATTTCAGTTTAGATGAATTTATTCTGGAAAAGATAGACACAGTGATAGAAGGAATGTGCAGAATCAGCAAGGGAGGGGAAACAATTTCTTCTATCTCATCATGTTTTTCCAAACATAATTGGCTTGGAGCCCTCTCAATTCTATTAAAGGCTTTAGGCTGGAAACCAAAGTCAGGGGAAAATTGGTGTCCTAATTTTTTTGTTTTTTTCTTTCTGACTTGCCACTTCCCTCTCCTGAGGCAAGGATCAGGGGTGCCCTGGCTTCTTGAATAAGAAGAAAGTCCAGGAGAACAGAATTATCAGGAGGGGAGAAAAAAAAACAATCAAATACTGTTTAATATTTCAAGACTTTCCCAGGAAATAGGAAAAATGCCTATGAAGGTATATGGAAGAAAATTAGCATAAAGTTGAGTTTAGGTGAAAGAAATTAACATAAATTAGAATAAGGTACTGATTTTGCTGATCTCTTTGCCTCCAAGCAATCCTATAGAAATGAACTTTGAATCTCTTTCAAACTGAGAAATTTGACAAAGGCATTATTTCCTATTACATATTCTTCTGTAGATTTGGTGGTATGCCCTGAAACATCTCTAGGGAAAAGTTTTTTTCTTTAGAAGAAACTTTCCCTCTATACAATATATCTAGTACCAATAACTAGTCATCCTGGCCCTTGGATGTCTTTCTAAAACATACAGATAAAGTTCTTTTCAAACTCTTTAATAAATTAATCCTTTCCAAACCAAAGTGGACTTCCCTGGTGGCTTAGCTGGTTAAGAATCTGCCTGCCATGCAGGAGACCTTGGTTTGACGCCTGGGTTGGGAAGACCCCCTGGAGAAGGGAATGGCTATATATTCCAGTATTTTTGTCTGGAAAATCCCATCGCCAGAGGAGCCTGGTGGGTTACAGTCCTTGGGGTTGCAAAGAGTCAGACACACCTGACCAAGCATACTTGGGTTCTGAGGAAGTGATGGAAACACATTTCTGAGCATATAAGAATTAATGTTCTGGCCATTGTGGTGAGAGAAGCACCTGGTTCCTTGTAGGTAGCAATAGCAGAGCTTCTGGCATCCAGACCTAAGCACAAAAGAGTATCCTAGGTTAAACAGTGATGGAGCAGCATTTTCCCACAAAAGGTCCTTTAGTGGGACTAAAAATTGTCCCTGTATTTGTGACTCAAGAATCTAGTACTCCTGCCCTCCTGGAGAGTCATAAGTTGCAAGTAACCTTTCATAAATTTCTTTTCTGGTGAGAGTTGCTATTGCTTGCAATGCAAAACACCTTTACAATTACTGAACAAATAATTAATCAGAGAGTATTACATTTATAGATTAAATAAAAAAACGATTTTCATTCCTATTGACATGTTAACACTGTTACTGAGATTCTAAAGAGAAGAAAACACCCAAACATTTAAACACTAGCCATTTTTTATATAGTCCAGAGGACCTGGTAACCCAATCTTAGTAAGCTAATAGATTTTCTACTTCTTTTCTTTCCTGTTTATACTTATGGTACATATATGTTTTTGAGTTTTTAAAAAGAGCGAGTTCTTACAGGTATAGTTTTTATTACAGTAATTTGTTTTAATATAGTTCTATGAAAGATGAAACTGAGCTGCCTAATACAATTACTCTAAACACCAAGGCATTCATCCTGTGAGCAATTACTGACTACTTTCTGTATATATTGGGTAGCTAAGATGGAATGCACAAAATTAATAATGAGTTAATTCCAGCTATCAAGCAGTGCTCGCTACCACAGTTTCCATGGAAAAACAATGATATTCAAACTAGAAAAGTTCTGCTTGCCTGGCGTGTGTGCTCAGTCTTGTCCAACTCTTTGTAGCCCACCAGGCTCCTCTGTCCATGAGATTTGCCAGGCAAGAATACTGGAGTGTGTTGCCATTTCCTTCTCCAGAGGATCTTCCGGACCCAGGGATCGAACCTTTGTCTCTTGCCTCTCCAAGGTCAGGCAAGTTCAGTTCTTGACCAGCTGAGCCACTGGGGAAGCCCCCAAAGATCTCCTTATACTTCCATAATTTTCATTCATTTCTCAAATCAATTGTTCTTTCCCTGGAAATTATTTATTGCTGAGATTACCCAAGGAAAATGTCATCCTGTCCCTATAGGTCTCACTGGTACTATTGAGAATTATCATCTTACATTAAAAAACAATATTATTATACTGCTTCCATGGACCATGTTAACATAACATGTTAATTTCTTTCACCTAAACTCAACTTCATGCTAATTTTCTTCCATATACCTTCATAGGCATTTTTCCTATTTCCTGGGAAAGTCTTGAAATATTAAACAGTATTTGATTGTTTTTTTTCTCCCCTTCGGGAAAACAATGAGATGAGTCAGTTAGGTATCCCCAACAATGGCCATGCGCCTTGTGAGAATCCTAGAGTCTCCCACCCACCCTACTCTCATTCTAACTGAGCCCTGTTTTGTGGTATCAATAACTAATTACATTACAGTTTTGCTTCCGTAACATAGATTGATGATTTCATTATACTATTTAATTAGAAATGTTTTTAATTTATCAGGAAGAAATGGTTTAATTGGTGAAAGAACAGCTGTCACAGGTCACATGGAAAGAAAATGACTGAGTAACAGAAAATGGCAAACTTTGCGGAGAACTCCAGGGGTCACTTAAGCCTTTAGGAGTATATTACATGAAGGGAAAGAAGTCTGCCATCTGTCATACTTCATCTAATCAACACTTCTGAGCTTCATCACTAATGTTACTAGTACAGGATGCATGGGTAGCTGCAAGAAGTACTTACAGAGCCAAGGTCCGCTCTAGATCAATAAATCCCATTTCCCCATAATATGGCATCACCACAGTTTCAAGGTATACAAAGGAGAACTTTAGCCCCTGGATGTAGCTGCTTCATGGATAATAAACACTACTCTTCTTCTGTTGTCCAAAATAGTAGCAGGCATAACTATTTTATTAGAGGAATAACTAGGATTCAACTTGTCAGACTCTAGCTTGATTTCCTCGTATCAGTCAGGGATGCTGGCAGACTGGAAATCTCAGGAAGGACTTCTATGTTAAGTTTTGACATGAAATTTCTTTTCTGAGAAGCCCCAGTTTCTGCTCTTAAGGGCTTCAACTGATTAGATGAGACCCACCCACATGATTGAGAGTAATCTCCTTCACTTAAAGCCAAGCTGAATGTAGATGGTAATGACATCCCCAAATACCTTCACAGCAACATCTAGACACGGTTTTAGGCAAACAGCTGGATATCACAGCCTAGCCAAAAGGACATAAAACATAACCACCACACTTACTGGCAAAAAACCTACCAGGGTTCTATTTTCATATTTAACCCTTAGCTCTCTAGATAAGAACGAGATGTTTCTGCATGAATGTTATCTCTCTGTCTTCATGTATACAAGGAACACAGTCATCAATTATGGTACACTTTTCCACTGAGTGCAGAAATATTTCTCAACCCAGTGCTCTAAAATGCCACTTCCATTTTACTAAAGCTAGCATGCAAAGTAAAATATATTGACTCTTCAGTCCTAAGTAATTGACGGCTTTTAGCTTTTGTTTATGTGCTGATTGTTACAATATAGTTGGGAGCTGAATATTGAAATCATTCAGTAAGAATCATTCAAAGAGGCCATGGTCAGATATGACTGCAAAAAAAGAAATGACGAAACTGCAAAATTCCAACACTTGTAGAGGGGGATGAGAGGATCCAAAAGAGATGTATCATAAGTCAAGTAATGCATAGGGCAGTTAAAGTAAGTATGAACCAGTGAGCAAGACAAAGATGCCACAGGCAGTGACAAGAGGGAAGAGCTGAAATTTCATTATCAAAGGGGACAAAGCTGAGTCAAAGAAGATTTCCATGGCAAATCCAAGATGAGTGTTTGGGTGGAGAGGATGTTCTGAGTATGTTAAGGATCTGTCCTAGATTTTAAAAGTGTTCTCTGCCAAGTTGAGGAGTCACAATGGTGGTTAGTAGAATGGCCACAATTACCATTTCATAAGCCTTGGTTACCATAGTCTTTATAACCTGGGAAGACACTGAGCCTAGTTTTTAGGGTTCCTGGTCAAGACGAGGGAGTACTATGACACAGTGGTCTTCTTCTGCTGCCATCAACCAAGTTCATGGATAGTAGGCAGTATAATCAACCTGTGATTAATCAAAAAACTGTGATTCTAATTGCCACCTCCAACCTATTGAATTTTTACTGGGTTTGACTGATCTTTTATGAATCATGTAGAATTCATGTCCTTTAGCTTCATGTTTCTCTCTGTTTCCTTATTTCCCTTCATGATTTGAACAATCACAGCCATCACTGTCTCATACAATCAGAATGCCAGAGGTATCTTTGTCTCAGCATCTCCCTCAATGTCAAAGCACCAAGTCCTATGATTTCTCTCCACTCTTTCTCTTTGTCACTTGCCCTCTTTGCTCATTTATCCTCTTTTACCTAGACTTCTTTCAAGATCTCTTTAGAGACCTCCTTGTCTCCTATGTCTGCCACTCTGATATATATTCCCCCTTTTCAATAGATCAAAGATCCTTAAAACAGGATTTGGGTGTTACTCCTCTCATCAAAGGCTTGTATGTTTAGGTGTTAAGTCACGTCTGACCCTTTGTGACCCCATGGACTGTAGCCCACTAAACTCCTTTGTCCACAGGATTTCCCAGGCAAGAATATTGCAGTGGGTTGCCATTTCCTTCTCCAAAGGATCTTCCCAACCCAGGGATCCAACCCACATCTCCTGTCTCCTATGTTGCAGGAAGAGTCCTTACCCACTGAGCCATCAGGGAAGCCCCCATAATCCTATAACTGCTGCTGCTGCTAAGTCACTTCAGTCGTGTCCGACTCTGTGCGACCCCATAGATGGCAGCCCACCGGGCTCCACCACCCCTGGGATTCTCCAGGCAAGAACACTGGAGTGGGTTGCCATTGCCTTCTCCAATGCATAAAGGTGAAGGTGAAGTCACTCAGTCGTGTCTGACTCTTTGTGACCCTGTGGACTGTAGCCTACCAGGCTCCTCCGTCCAGGGGATTCTCCAGGCAAGAATACTGGAGTGGGTTGCCACTTCCTTCTCCAAAGCATAAAGTAAGACACAAATTCCTTAATTTAACATTCTGTGTCTTCTCCAATCTAGAAGATTAAACCATCTTTCCAGCATTGTCCCCACCAGCATCCTACTCTGAAATTTACAATTACAAAGGTTATGCTACTTACCATTTCCAGACAATGACCAGTATACACTTCCACACGTGTATTGCCTACTGGCTGGTTTCTATGCCTCTGTTAGACCTTCCTTCAAACTCCAACTATAAAAATACTTCTTTTAGAAACATCTTCCCTGACCTCTTACTACAAGGGAATTCTCTTTCTTTTTAATGAATCCTTACAACCCTTGTAAAATATAGCATTTTACTATATTCTATCCAAGAAAGGACTGTATTCCCCTTACTACATAAACTCCTTGATAATATGAATCATTTTTTTCACTCATCTTTTTTTTATCCATAGTGTATTTCACCACTAAACTAACTTTCACTGAGAATGTTAATTGTACACTGTATATTTGGCAAGTGGAATAATACATTAAAGAATGAATCAATCCTTGGAGAAAACTCATTCCTCAGTCACCTCTCCTAATCCACGTGAATGAAATTTTGGTTAGCAGAGATAATTGCAATCTCAAGAAAATCCCTCAATTTTGCAGTAGGCACTTCTCTAGCAAATCCTTTTACTGAAGCAATTTACAAATAGTGAAAAAAATTCAATATGAGTTATCTCCTTCACTCTCTATACTCAACCTCATTTATTCTTATATTCTTCCATTCAACAGGCATTTGCTGTGTTTTTAATATATTCCAGGCCCAACGCTAGATGCTAGAACTATGGAGGACACAATTCCTGCCTTCAAGGCCTTTCCAGTGGGGTGTAAGTCAACTTTAATGTAATCACAGTAAAGTAAGACAAGGGCTGTAACAGAAATGCAGATGGACTTGGAAGGCAAAGGAGGAATATCGAGATTCAGTGAAGATTTTCCTGAGATGGGAAGATCTCAACTGGTAATTTTAAGGAAAAATAGAAGCTAGGTAGATTAACACTTTAAGAGAAGGGAGCCCTCCAGGAAAAGAAATTGCATACATGAGAGCACAAAGGCCAAGCCTGGCCTTGCCTCCTAATGGGAAAAGTCTCTTCTGAGCTTACAAAGAGCAAGGTTAAAAGATGAGTTCCTAGTGTCTTCTTTTACAATTCATGACACAGTAAGCAGGAAGTCGCAGAAAGTGTGCTAACATGATCACCCTGCTTATTTAACTTATATGCAGAGTACATCATGAGAAACGCTGGACTGGAAGAAACACAAGCTGGAATCAAGATTGCCGGGAGAAAGATCAATAACCTCAGATATGCAGATGACACCACCCTTATGGCAAAAAGTGAAGAGGAATTAAAAAGCCTCTTGATGAAAGTAAAAGAGGAGAATGAAAAAGTTGGCTTAAAGCTCAACATTCAGAAAACAAAGATCATGACATCAGGTCCCAGCACTCCATGGGAAATAGATGGGGAAACAGTGGAAACACTATCAGACTTTATTTTTCTGGGCTCCAAAATCACTGCAGATGGTGATTGCAGCCATGAAATTAAAAGACGCTTACTCCTTGGAAGAAAAGTTATGACCAACCTAGATAGTATATTCAAAAGCAGAGACATTACTTTGCTGACTAAGGTCTGTCTAGTCAAGGCTATGGTTTTTCCAGTAGTCATGTATGGATGTGAGAGTTGGACTATGACGAAGGCTGAGCACCAAAGAATTGATGCTTTTGAACTGTGCTGTTGGAGAAGACTCTTCAGAGTCCCTTGGACTGCAAGGAGATCCAACCAGTCCATTCTGAAGGAGATCAGGGGATTTCTTTGGAAGGAATGATGCTGAAGCTGAAACTCCAGTACTTTGGCCACCTCATGCGAAGAGTTGACTCATTGGAAAAGACTCTGATGCTGGGAGGGATTGGGGGCAGGAGGAGAAGAGGAAGACAGAGGCTGAGATAGCTGGATGGCATCACTGACTCGATGGACGTGACTCTGAGTGAACTCTGGGAGTTGGTGATGGCCAGGAGGCCTGGCGTGCTGTGAATCATGGGGTCGCAAAGAGTCGGACACGACTGAGCGACTGAACTGAACTGAACTGATGATTGTTGTCCTTGAGGACATGATGCATACCTCAGGCCCTTAAAGTCCTGACTTCTCGTAGGGACCAGGTGGTCTCCAGGTCACTCAGAGAGTCACCTCATGGGTGAAAGACATTACTGCCAAAGTATGGAGCCCTTCTGCCCTGCCTCTGGTGAGTGAGTCCACTATTTTAACTTTTAATTTGCAACTTCAAAAGTTTAGACAACCAAACAACATTGATTTTATTGCATATTCCAAGATATCATCATCATAATTAATCTCCTAGAAAACAATATTGTCTTTGTATTTCCAGAGAAGCAAGGGACTAAGTTTGTTCTTGGTGATTATCCCCAAAGGGTGCTACTAACCTAAATGTGCTACTATATTATTTAACTTTTAAACAGTTTAATACAGTTCTTGATTATAATATGATTTTAATACTGATACTGCAAAAGGATAATAATGTTATAGAGCAAAAACGGACTCTTTCTTTAGAGTCCGTCCTAAAGGAAATCAGTCCTGAATATTCATTGGAAAGACTGGTGCTGAAGCTGAAACTCCAATACTTTGGCCACGTGATGTGAAGAACTGACCCATTTGAAAAGACCCTGATGCTGGGAAAGATTGAAGGCAGGAGGAGAAGGGAATGACAGAGGATGAGACGGTTGGATGGCATCACCGACTGGATGGACATGAGTTTGAGTAAACTCCGGGAGTTGGTGATGGACAGGGAAGCCTGGCATGCTGTAATCCATGGGGTCACAAAGAGTCATACATAACTGAACAACTGGACTGATCTGAACTGAACTTAACAATTCAGAATAAAATGAATCCAATCCACCAGGGAGCCAGAAAAAGGGGGAGTGGCTAAATTCTTTTTCCCCACTGCATAGTTTAATAAAATTGAGATATAAAGGTGGTTCCATCATCCAGAAGAACAAATGTTCATTTACCAAATATTTGTTGAGCACCTACTATGTGTGAAGCCCTAGATTAAGCATCTAGGCTCTAAAATTCGTTTTTCTCAAGTGGTCACATTTTATTTGAGGAATTGGATGGGAAAAGAATAGATCGAACTGAGTTACATGGTAGAATAGAGGCATGAACCAAGCACCCTAGGCTCACAGAAGAGGAAACTACTTTTTCTTCCTGGATAAGTCCAGAAAGGGTGAAAGCTCACAGAAATAATCATACAGAAATGGTAAAAGCAGATGACGGGTAACAGTTCCCCTAACTAAAAGAGAAAGAGGAAGTGCCTGGGCCCCTGGCAGGACACGCACGTTCGCGTGGACCCGTCCATCCTGTTCACTGTCATATCCGCTGCCTGGCAGGCTGTTGCTATCACTCAGTATTTATTGGACAGATAGATAAACTCTGGTACAAGGATAACAGAATGTGAGAAGTCTTATTATCTTGACTCCTATCTGACCGTGCATGCTAAGGTGCTTCAGTCATATTCGACTCTTTTTGACCCCATGGACTGTAGCCCTCCAGGCTCCTCTGTCCATGGGATTCTCCAAGCAAGAATACTGGAGTGAAGAATCCCACTCCAGGGGATCTTCTCACCTCAAGGAAAGAACCCACATCTCTTATGTCTCCTACACTGGCACGCATATTCTTTACCCCTAGTGCCACCTGAGAAGCCCCTGACCATAATTTTCCATTAAACTATTAATAATTTCTGCTGTCTAATGCAGGTTTACAGTCCATTATTAGCAATGCAAAAATGCAAAAACTTCTGAAAGCCAGAAAGTATTTTTCTGATTTCTATAGTGTCCAAATATAACCTGACTTGATCTCATTCAGTGGAAAAACCTGACCTGGACTAACATAAGGCTATTTTTAATCTTTGTTTACTCTAATTAGTGTGAATATGTATCTAATCTTCAGAGAAAATAATAGTGTGTTTGATAATGGGGTGCTGCCCCAGACTTTGCCAGGAGTGGTGTATAACATGCTCTATATGCACCTTTCTAAACCTGAAAAACTTTGAATTTCAAAGCACATTTGTCCCCAAGAGTTTTAGATGAAAAATCGTAGACCTGTAAAACATTAAGATAAACCTATAAAATTTACAGATCCTATAAATTTGTGCTTCTTTATTTCCTTCTGGCTTATGGTTTGAGGTTTGTCTTATGCTAAACTCAGTCCAGGTTGGTGTGTTGCCTTAATGTGGCCCTGAATTACTGTCACTCATGTATGTGATGAACTCCAGTCCAACCTCCCTCGCTATGGCTTGACATATCCAGGGGTCCAGGATCGGCTCCAAATGACCGAAAGTACTTCTTTCACTTGACCCTGATACACTGTCACTGTTTCAGTGATCATAAAATGTCTAGTACCTCTTTAACAGTCATAGAGGCAGGGTTCACCCTCTGTGTGCCAAATGGAAAGAGACAGCTAAGTAAGAAATTACCTTCACCTTAATGTGAATGGACTATTGTAGGGTGCCTCAGAGACCAGAAAATTCAATACACTGAAAAAGAAAAGTGCAGAGAAGCAAGGAAACCAAGGCAAAGACAAACACTGTCTATTGAAAATCTTGCACAGACAAAACCTGAACAGGAAGATAAAGAAAATCTACTTGTACTGAGCAACTCGTATTTATTAAATGCTGCAGCTGTTGATTTGTCGTCACATTTAATCCACACAATTGCCCAGAGAAAGCTATTGGGATACTTTTATTTTACAAAGAAGGAAAGGTATATTAGGATAGAAAAAACTTCCCTTAAAGATATAGAATTGGGAAGAGGCAAACCTGGAATTAGGGAGGACAGAGATAGGGCGCTCCCACAAAATATGCCACACTGCCTCACACAGCCCTGGGTTTAAAGCCACACGCCAAAGGCTGCTGGCTGGAAAAGAGGAGTGGCCCCCGCTTTGCTCTCCTAGATAGTGCCTAACACCCGTTTTGTTTATCACTATTAGCAGCAGTCAATAATGAAGAGTCAATCGGCCATGCTTGCGTACACTGTGTCGAATTTCTTTTTATGGTGATCAATGTCCGTGGAATAGTGAACCGCTACTATAGCCTGGGTTTTGTCCCGGACACTTCACTTATAGTGAATTGTCTTCTCCTGCAAGAAAAGCATTACAAATTCTAAGATTCAGAGAACTTGAGTAAATTTCCGAGGGTTCCTCTACTAGCAAGTGGTAGAGACGGGATTGAAATATACCATTATCTAACTCAAAACACACATGTTCTTCCCATACATGGTGCGGAAACACTCAGATATGGAGCTATTGCTGGCATAGAATCACAAGGGGCATCTATTATTCGCAGCACTTACCCTTGAACCATTACTGAAGGGGAACAGAAGGCTCAGTACACCGCCACATTTGATCTCTCCCAACAAACGAGAGACACAAAAGCACAGGTGGAATTTGAAATGCCCAGGAATAGCCACCTCTGACTTACTTGGCTTTGAGAATACAATCTCCTTTTAGAAACACAAAACCAAAATATGTATTTCGACATATTGTAATCCACTCACTCTTTATACAAACTAAGGAAGCCGTCCATTGATTCTGGAAGTTGTCCCACATGTATACCACTAGGCCACACTGGACTGAGCTATGGACAGGCCACCTGTGATGTGATTTTTTTTAAACCTTGCCACCCAGCATATGACAGCATGAATGAGAAGGTGCACAGATATAAGAAAATCGGCCCTACTCCCTTCATGAAGAGGGGCTGCAGTAAGAAGATTCTCTTCTGAATATAACATGCAGTGGGACTGAGAAGGAGACTATGTCCCTAGCACAGAGCCCTGAGTCCGGCTCTCCTCTCTGTAGCCGTATTCTCAATACCCCTTCCCGCCACATCCCCAGCACCCTAAGAACTAGACGCTGCAGGGGTTCTCAGCCCACCCGCATCCCTCAGGGTAGTAGAGTTGCTGGTGGGGATTAAATATGTATGTGAAGCGTGGGAAGTGTGGCTGTTGTCACAGGGATGGGAGATTTGATCTTTTAGTGGGAGGGGATGAGAAATCTAAACGGGATACATGAGACTGTCCAGAAAAATACCAAGATATCAATTCTTTGTTGGGAAATACTGCCATAAAGCTGTTGCTTGGTCCCAAGCCTGTGGCTGAAGTCTGATGTCAAAATACTTCCTTGCCTCTCTGATCCCTCAAACACTTCTCTCATGCAAAAGGTATTACTAAACACCATATTGCCTCAGATACTGAAATTGGTAGCTCAGCTGGTAAAGAATCTGCCTGCAGTGCAGGAGATCCCAGTTCAATTCCTAGGTAGGGAAGATCCCCTGGAGAAGGGATAGGCTCCCAACTCCAGTATTCTTGGGCTTACCTTGGGTGACTTATTCTTGAGTGGCTTGCTGCTGCTGCTGCTAAGTTGCTTCAGTCGTGTCCAACTCTGTGTGACCCCATAGACAGCAGCCCACCAGGCTCCCCCGTCCCTGGGATTCAGGCAAGAACACTGGAGTGGGTTGCCATTTCCTTTTCTTGGGTGGCTTAGATGGTTAAAGAATCCACCTGCAATGTGGAAGACCTGGGTTCTATCCCTGGGTTGGGAAGATCCCCTGGAGAAAGGGAATGGCTACTCACTCCAGCATTCCTGCCTAGAGAATTCCATGGACAGAGGAGCCTGGTGGGCTACAGTTTATGGGGTCGAAAAGAGTTGGACACAACTGAGCGACTTTCACTTCACTTCATGTTCTACAAGTTTAGCTATAAAATGGTAAACAATGTAGAGAAAGAGATGTAATGGGAGAAACAATACAAGGATTCTTAATCCAAGTTGCAAATATTAGATTTCTTGACTTAAACAATTAAGGCTTGACCTAGAAAGGGTCATCATAGAAAAAACGGCATTGTTCTTCATTGTCCGAGAGTAATCTTTCAGGCACCCTCCCCTAATTCTATACCTTAATTTCAATCCCAAATGTAATCCTTGGTAGAGTAGATGGATAGAATATTACTGCTTAATTATCTGCTTCTGTACCAATAGAGGTACCTTCTGGTTGAGTATTTGTGTATTCAGTGTGTTACAGCAGTCAGCACACCATGACCCACGGGCCACATTCAGTCAGGTCCTGTTTTCATATGACCTCGAAGTTAGGAATGATTTTTCCATTTTTAAAGAGTTAAAAAGAACAAAGGGGGAGGAGGAGGAGGAAAGGGAGCATATGTGACAAAGGTACCATATGGCTTCACAAAGCCTAAAATACTTACTACCTTGGTCTTTATAAAAAAAAAAAACAATTGCTGAGTTCTGTATTGGGCTTCCCTGATAGCTCAGTTGGTAAAGAATCTGCCTGCAATGCAGAAGACCCTGGTTCAGTTCCTGGGTTGGGAAGATCCCCTGGAGAAGGGATAGGCTACCCACTCCACTATTCATGGGCTTCCCTGGTGGCTCAGCTGGTAAAGAATCCACCTGAAATGTGGGACTATCTGGGTTCGATCCCTGGGTTGGGAAGATCGCCTGGAGAAGGGAAAGGCTACCCATTCACTTCAGGCATTTTGAGAGCAAGGTGGTGATACTGGCATTCTTTAGAGAGTACTGATGAGCCACAGCACCATGTAAAAGATTCCTAACCCAGGACATATTTTTAATAATGAAGATGAATAATAGATAGCTCCTAATGTGCCACACCTGTATGTGGACAGGAAAAAGGTAGTCACTCAGTCGTGTCTGACTCTTTGTGACCCTATGGACTGTAGGCAGCCAGGTTCCTCTGTCCTTGGAATTCTCCAGGCAAGAATATTGGAGTAGGTCGCTATTTCCTTCTCTAGGGGATCTTCCTGACCCAGGGATCAAACTCAGTCCTAGCATTGCAGGCAGAATCATTACCATCTGAGCCACCAGGGCAGCCGTATATGGACAGGAAGCTGTTAGCAAATATAAATCCCCATTGCACTTCAGCAAAGGATCATGTCCTGGAGCTTATTTGCAAGAATGACCTCATTTTGCCTTAAGAGTATTTACCAACAGCCCTCTCTTCTTCCAGGTCTTTATTTCTGTGTTAGTGATTCTCCTGTTCAACAGTCATTCTGAGCTCTCCCTATCACTCCTACCTCAGTTTCCATTAATTCTTTTCTGTTGAGCAGTAATAAATTAGGCAAGTATTGCCAAGAAGGGAATTATGAAGATCATAATTAACAAAGGAGTCAGTTGGAGGATTTAGAGTGAAGGCTGATCCCAGTCTAGTTTCACTGGGAGACAGCATCGTCTCAATCTTATTTGCCAGTAATTAGCTCTGCCTTTATTGCATTGTAAATACTGCCTTAATTACCAGGCTTCTTAGTTCAGAAGACGGAACTCTGTCGCCTTATTGGATTTCACGTTCTGGCAATCCCTCGTCATCACTGTCGGAGACTTTGCTGTGCACAACAGATATATGCAAATGCAGCTGGCAATGGCAGAGTGAGAGGATTACAAGGGGCAGAGATGAGCATATGAGAGATGGCACAGTCCTGGAGAAGGAGCCACCTGCCTCTCCCTAATTATCATCCTGATGCCTCTTATCCTGGAGTCTAGAGAGGAATTAGCAAAGACAGATAAGGCAACCCTGTTGGGGTAGCCTCTGAAAAGCCTCAAGAAGCTTTTAGATGAGATAACCATCTTCAGAACTTCCAGGCTACAAAGAGAAAGTAGTCAATAATAAGGCACTAGCATCAGCTAGGAAACGGACCCAGAGATACAGAGGCCAGAGTGCAGGGAATGCAAATATGAGGCTCAGTTTACCCACTAATTCACTGTGGGTCTTAGATAAATGATTTCCCTTTTGGATCTCAGCTCTCACCACTGAAAACAAACGGAGTTAGGTTATGTTCAGATGCTCAATTGAGTTCAACTCTTTGTGACCCCATGGACTATAGCCCGCTAGGCTTCTCTGTCCAGGGGATTTCCCAGGCAGGAATACTGCAGTGGGTTGCCATTCCCTTCTCCAGGGGATCTTCCAGTCCCAGGGATTGAACCTGGGTTTCCTGCATTGCAGGTGGATTCTTTACCAATTATTCAGGGATGCCTTGGGATTAGGCTGTGGTTGCATATAATCCAGACCAAAAACTGCATGAATTTCAAAATTCTATGCAGAAATTCAACGGCAATTCAACGGCAAGTGGGCTGGACAGTCCGATGCCATTTCCCACCTCAAGCACATGTCTTTCCTTTCCATGTTCGGCTCCATGGTCAGCTCACTAAGTATCATGCAAGTAGAACTAACTGTTGGGTGTGACTCTCAACAATCAGGCAATAAGAGTGTGGGGTGGGCACTCCAGTCTCCCATCTTCCAGGTGGATGATCCTGGGCCACATCAGGAAGGCTGCTCAGAAATATCAGAAGAAGCGAACTCTGTTGCCTACAGCAGTGACCTCAATAATGTTCCCCTTTTGTCAGCTTTTCTTCCTTCCTTACTCCTGGGAGGGGGGTTCAAGATGTGGAATACATGTACACCCATGGCTGATTCATGTCAATGTATGGCAAAACCCACTACAATATTGTAAAGTAATTAGCCTCCAATTAAAATAAATAAATTAATTTTTTAAAAAAAGAAATCAGGAATAAATAGACTTAAAATAACAGTAAGTGAATGAAGTGAAAGTTGCTCAGTCGTGTCTGACTCTTTGCGACCCCATGCATTGTACCTGCCAGGCTCCTCTGTCCACAGAATTCTCCAGGCAAGAATACTGCAGAGGGTAGCCATTCATTTCAGGTAACCATCCCAGCCCAGGGATTGAACCCAGGTCTCCTGCATTGCAAGTGGATTCTTTACTGCCTGAGCCACCAGGGAAGCCCAAGAATACTAGAGTGGGTGGCCTATCCCTTCTCCAGGGGATCTTCCTGACCCAGGAATCAAACTGGGGTCTCTTGCATTGCAGGCAGACTTTAAAAGCTAACCTCCCAATAAATGACCATTATCATGTCATCACTATCACCATTGTTATATATAATAATTTTGTGATTGCTATTCAACCAAAAAAAGAAACGTATCATGCTGCAAATGATAACCTCACTCAAAACTGGAGTTTTAGTTACTTTATGCCCTTTTGAAACAACAGGCAGGGAGTGTTTCTTTCTTCTTTTCTGATGATTGTAACAGCAAGACACAGGAAAATAGAAATGAAAAGGAACACTGCAGATTGTACCCCTTCCCTCTCTCTGCCGAGGACTTGGAGAAGGCCCATTGATGACTCTTGGCACTGAAGGATTTCATTCCTTTGGGTTGTGGACTGACACTCCCAGGGTTGATGAAGACTGAGACAGAGATCCACCCTCCCTGGCTCTCCCTTTCCCGAAACCACCTGTGCCAACTGTTACGGAATGCATCCCAGATTTTGCAGAAGCAGGCAAGCATCCAGTAATGAATACGCCGGGATGCAAAGCTATGTCAGAAAATCATCCAACCTCAAGGACCTTAAATGTCAGCAGATCTCTCCTACTGTGGCCTTGCCAAGTGGTTGCCCTGCAACTCCTGAATACTGCCATGTTCCAAGATGGCCTATTCCATACTGTGACAGCTCTGACTTCTAGAAACTTTATATTCTTTATATTCATCCAAAATATTTTCCCTGTAGCTTATGCTCATCATTTGTTATACTTCTAATCTATTAAGTCATTTAGAATAAAAGTGAATCTTTTCTCCATATGGTAACCCTTGAAAAAATTGGAAACCTCCGTTGCTTTTTCCCTTGGTTGCCATTTCCTCTGGCTAGACAGCTCCATATCTTTCTTCAGTTCTTCATTTATTCCCCACCATTCAGGGAGATCAGGAAAATAGCTTGAATGTATCTAAATAGCTAACTGCCTTTGTAATAAAATAATAATGATGTATGGTTTAATTTCTAAACAAATAATTGAAAATTGGCAGTATGATCCAAATAGAGTCCATAAATACATGTCACTTCAAATAAACTGATTGTCCCTCAGTCAGGTCTGACTCTTTGTGACCCCATGGCTGTAAACTTTGCAGATTGTGTGTTAGTCACTTAATTGTCCAACCATGGGACCCCATGGACTGTAGCCCGCCAGGCTCTTCTGTCCTTGGAATTATCCCAGCAAAGATACTAGAATGGGTAGCCATTCCCTTCTCCAGGGGATCTTCCCGACCCAGGGTCAAACCCAGGTCTCCTGCATTGCAGACAGATTCTTTACCATCTGAGCCACCAGGAGCACCCATCACTTAAAAGGCAGGTGGTTATTTAGGAAGAGCATGGACTCTGGGGTTAGACCAGCTTGAATCTGAACGTCAGCTCTGCTGCTTACTGGCTTAGTGACCTTGGACAGATTGTGTGACACCTTTCAGCCTCAGTTTCCTTGTCTGTAAAATGGACTTAAAACACACATCCCAGAGAGTTACCATAAGGACTAAATGAGAGAAATGACATAAATGTACTCCGGATACAGCCTGGCCACACGATGCAATAGAAAGAACATGAGCTTGGAAGCTAGATGGAAGAGTTGGAATCTTGTCTGTGCTACTGCTTATCCATGAAAATCTGCAGGAGTAACTAAGGTATTCTGAGCCTCTTCTTTATCTGTCAAATGCCAAACAACACTGAATTTAAAAATGTAAAAATGAACAAACTATTTGTAATGTGCCTAGAGTCTATTTCTCAAGTTACTCTTATTTTTTTTAAGTTTCTTTTTCCTTTCAATCTCATTAGAAGATGCAAACCAGGATAACCTTCTAATTTTGGGTTTCGACCGAGGTGGTGGTAGAAGGAAGGAGTATTATGAGAAAAAGAGATGCCAAGCATTAAAAAATCCAGACGATTCCCCTAAAAAGTTTATGAGAAGTAATTAAACCAATAATGTCAAGACAGTATACATTTTGATTTTTTACATATTTATATTCAAAAAGAGACCAAGAGAGTTATACCTGTGATACAACAGGATGCTAGTGAGTCTGTGATTTTTTTTTTTTTAAGTTTAAAATATCAGGAGAGAAATTCACAGGGATGAGGCCAGATCATGTTTGGGCCACTGGGAAGAATGTTAAATATTCAGGATGGTGCAAAGAAAAGGCAGAAAGAGCACATGGAACCTCTATACAGGCTGTGTATCTATTCAAAAGGTGTGCCCAGGCCCAACAGATATAAGACAAAGATGATTGCTATGGGCTTGATGCCAATCCATCACCACTCCTGGAAAAATATGCCCCAAACACTCATTACTTTTGAGAAGGACTGTCTGAGTGCATAAAAAGGCAAATCAGAAGTAACGACCTATAGGGCAAGGACACTTTGACTTTCAAGTCTAAATTTAAAAGCCACTTTGAAAACATTCAGTGGAAAAGGTGTCCAATGATTTCATTTCTGACTACTTCTTCAGCCTGCTTTGTACCCTGAAGAAACCACTTTTCCCTCTCTCTGCACCTCTGTGTAAGATGTAAGGTGGACTGAGGGTGCACTGGCCAATTTCTGGGCTCCCTTTCAGCACCAACAAATGCTATGTTTCTTTTCTGTCAAAAGTATTCAAGATTGATTAGCATCAAGAAACCAGCAAATTTCCAGGCAGCTTTCAGCATAGAGCCTGGAATGGTCAAAGCTGAAATGAGAATATACGCTTGGATGTGTACTGTTTGAAAATTAAAATCAATCAATGAACATCTAGGTAATGCTCAAAGGGGTTAGATAACATCTGGTTAATTGAAATCTAAGAACACTTGCAGGATACAGGCTTTTACTACACTGGAACTGGTACAGACTGACATCCCATTCTAGAAATTCTTGCATTAAACCATGATTTCAGCAAGAACATAAGTGGGTCTCCTCCCTTCCTTCAAAAGAGTCTTTGTTCAGTCTTAAAGGTGGCGACATGAGCTAATGTCCTCTAAGACAAGAAGGAAGTTTCCATCTCCTCTTTTACACACATCCCTTCATCCTTCTTCCTTACTCTCAGTCCCTGGCATGTTTTATCAGGAGGGAGAGGCTGGGTACGTTCAAGTTTGTGTCCGGTACAGAAAGCAGAGGCAAGTCTGGGGAAAGGATTTGGTGTTTGGGGGCATTAAGGACTTGAATACAAGGCTACCTACACATCATCCATTCATTTGCTGTCTAGAGAAAAATGGAGCCGCCCAGATGCAATATCCTCAGACATGTGTCCCTCCTGGAGATACAGCCTGTGCTCGCAGGAGTGTGTGCTCAGCCTCTTCAGATGTGCCCGACTGTGCAACCCTATGGACCGTAGCCTGCCAGCTTCCTCTGTCCATGGTGTTTTCCAGGCAAGAATACTGGAGAGGGTTGCTATGCCCTCCTCCACGGGATCTTCCCAACCCAGGTATTGAACCCACGTCTCTTTACGTCTCCTGCACTGGCAGGCAGGTTCTTTTATATTCGTGCCACCTGGGAAGCCCACATATACAGCCTAAATATTCAATATTAATGACATCATTATGTAATTATTACATGTGATGACAACAATGATACTCATTTGACCAACATAATGAAACACAAACACTGTCCTTCAGTCACAGACACATATCATGTTGTCATTATGGAGGTCATAACTTGCTTCTTCAAGGACGATGTCCCCAAAGAAACGAGACTGCTGCAACACTTTGTGCTCCTGGTCACCTCTGGGGAAGTTGGTTACCCTGCGGAGTTGCTGAAGGAATTAAATGCCAAACCCCTTCCCTTAGCAGGGAGGAAAGGCAGCATTCATCTTGGGCCACCCACTCTCTATCTTATACTTCATCCCTTTCATCCAATGCCTTTTCCACTCATTCCAGCAACAGAAGGCCGGGGTGGGCCAGCCGGATGGCATGGTGCTGAAATCGCTCCCCATAAAAACGTGCCTGCAATGTTACAACAGCTTTGATGCTGTTGTAATGCACCCATAAAATCAAGGAACATATGTAGAGGCAGCTGCTGGTGGCAGCAAAGGAATGTAAAAAATATGGGGCTGTTGAAAAACTCTGATAGATTTTACTGCCAGCCAAGTACATATATTTTTTATGGTCTGCTATGTGAAACTGCAAACAAATGCCATGCCTTTCTTTAGTGTGTTTATTCATTGCATCATTTACAACAAATTTCTGAGACAAGCTAGTAGCCTGGATGACTAGTTTTCAAATCAGTGGTTTCTGTTTAGTCTTAAGTAACTCAGAGAAAAAGAAAAAGCCTTTAATAACTGGCCCTTGGAAGGCAGTGGGGAAGCCCTAGATACTAGGAAAAGCTAATGTCACTCCCCCTAAACCATTTCCCCACATCACACCCTCTGTATACATCAGGACCCTCAGAAGATGGCTTTACAACAGCTTTGATCTGGCAAGCAACTAAGTAGGGATATGATAATTAGGGAGGAAAATATCAGATTACCGAAGCCTAAGGGAAGGCTGATGTGGGGAAAGATTGAAGTCAAAAGGAGAAGAGGGCAGCAGAGGATGAGATGGTTAGTTAGTATCACCAACTCAATGGACAGAAACTTGGGCAAACTCCAGGAGATAGTGAAGGGCAGGGAAGCCTGGTGTGCTTCAGTACATGGGATTGTAAATAATTGGACACAACTTAGCCACTGAACAACAACAACAACAACAAGGGTAGTATTAGTATAAAAATAAAAGGATTCACAAAGTAAATCAATAGGGTGTGAAAAGAAAATATTACAACTACCATTACATTTATTTGTATGTAAAACAATAGAGAAAAAAGTATGTTTACCAATGTTTAATATATATTCAATGGGAGTGCTCTTATTACTAGCAGGTCAATGTAGGGGAGGACTCAATCCAAAATTCATATACTGCAGCCATGAAATTAGAAGACGATTGCTTCTTGGCAGGAAAGCTATGACAAACCTAGAGAGTACATTAAAAAGCAAAGACATCAGTTTGTCGACAAAGGTTCTTATCATCAAGGCTATGGTTTTTCCAATAGTCACACACGGTTGTGAGAGCTGGACCATAAAGAAGGTGGAGTGCCGAAGAATTGATGCTTTTGAATTGTGATGTTGGAGAAGACTCTTGAGAGACCCTTAGATTGCAAGGAGAACCAACCAGTCAATCTTAAAGGAAATCACCCCTGAATACTCATTAGAAGCACTAATGCTGAAGCCGAAGCTCCAATACTTATGCAAATAGCCAGTTCATTGGAAAAGACCCTGATGCTGGGAAAGACTGAAGGCAGGGGAGAAGAGGGTGATAGGGGATGCAATGGTTGGATGGTATCACTGATGCAATGGACAAGAACTTGGGCAAACTCTGGAACTGGTGAGAGATAGGGAAGCCAGGCATGCTGCAGTCCATGGGGTTGCAAAGAGACAGACATGAGTTGGTGACTGAACAACCACAACATAGTCATATATTGGGATAAATTTTCCAAAATTCTTTATTATAAATGTATGACAAAAACGTTTAGAGACTGCTGAGTTAATAGTACAAAACTCTTTACCTCACACAATGAGAAAAGGCCCAAATTATCAAGAAATAGTTTTTTGTTTTTTTTTTTAAGACCATGAGGTATTTATTGCTTTCTTATTTGCAAGATCACATTAGTGACTAGTGGGAATGGAAAAAAGAGAGCAATTTAATAAGAATAATGTCCTGAGACAGCCACTAAAATCAAACTTGAATACTAGGGAAATGGTCATTTTTCATCAGAAGTGGAATATATAAAATATTAAATGCTTTCTCCATTATGACATTTTAATCACATCACATACTCTTCATATAGAGAGAGGAAATAATTCTTATATGATATGATATGTTTTAGAGCATGAGTGAAAAGTGAACATGTTAGTTGCTCAGTAATGTCCCACTCTTTTACAACTCCATGGATTGTGGCCCACCAGGCTCCTCTGTCCACGGAATTCTCCAGGCAAGAACAGTGGAGTGGGTTGCCATTCCCTTCTCCAGGGGATCTTCCTGACCCAGGGATCAAACCCAGGTCTCCTGCACTGCAGGAAAATTCTTTACCATCTGAGCCACCAGGGACATTTTAATCACATCACATACTCTTCATATAGACATAGGAAATAATTCTTATATGATTTGTTTCAGAGCATAAAAGTGCGGCAAATTTCCAAATTATTTTATTTGGCTGGAACATGCGTTCTCTGGTTGGTTGGCTGGCATATGTTTGTTCTTGCTTTGAATGTAATCTTTCAGTGACTCCCATGTAGACACTAGTTTTATTTTTTCTTCTACTTTTTATCCTACTGGCATTTTTAATGGAGATATGGAAGGCTCAAACTGCATACACCCACAGTGTCCCCTTACCCTGCTCTTTCCAGGACACCATGTAATCCTCCTTGCTGCAAACCACAGTCAGCTTCAGAAGAGGAAAGAAACACTAAGCGGCTAGAGTAAAGCCATAACTGTGGATTTTAGTAATTGAGAATTTGGTATAGTTTTAAATAAGCATGGGTTTGATGACAGAAGAAGGTTCCTATTCTGGATCTGCCATTAACATGGCTGTGTGTTAAGTGGGCAAGTTAGTTACTCTTTCTTAGACATAGTCATCTGTAAAATATAGATACTTTATTCATACCTTAACAGGATTGGTGATACTAGATAAATGGAAACTATTGTCATGAACATTATAACATAACATGTATTGCCTGTAACATCTGTCCACTGAAGGGCAAATAATTCAGAAGATTTAATATGATCATTATAATCATTAAAACAAGGTTGGGAATACAGGAAGTAGTAGAGGAAAATCAGAAACACTTGTATGTAGAATGAGAAAGAAGGAACTTTAAATATGGTCTAATGAATCTCTCTCAGAGTTCCACTTTGCGCAGCAAGACAAAGGAGGTAACACAAGGCCACACAGCCAGGAACTGCTGCTATCTTTGGGAACAGACACGGCTTGGCTTAAATCTTTCCAATGGTCTTCAGTGATTTATCTCTTGACCACACAGGAACCAATGAAACAAGCACATTTCCAGTCCTGACTTTTGGGCTCAGGTGTAAAATCTATTAATAGGCATGAAAGGCCAGATGGACTGGCCAAGGCCTGGAGCACGGAGGTTAGGTTTAGAGAAACCATCTGGGGTTTGTTCTTACGCCTTGTTGAAAAAGCCAGTGAGAGCCCAGAACACAACACAGCCAATTAGTTGGAGGCCTGCTGGTTCTGTCGGCCTTTTACTGATACAGAAAAACGCTGGCCTGAAGAAGGGAAAGGCTTAGTTAGTTTCTTCTTCCTTTTCTAATTTTAAAAACTGGATACATGTTAGTAGCTAGGAAAGTAAGCTGAGAATTCAGGATTGACCCAGGTCCACCTTTCCCAGCGTGACAGCAGACAGTTCCCAGAACCCCCTCGTTCCATCTGAGGTGTTGTTCCCATCGTAGGGGGTGAGAGAGGTCTGGCTCTGGGTGTTCGCTGGAGGAAAAATCCAAACTACCCATCTGAGTTTGTCAAACACTTGTCTTAGATACAAGTTGGTTCCGTTCAGTATGACCCACCTTCCAGAAGAGTTCGTGCTAAACTTTCAGAATTACTGAGTTTCCAAATGTAAAAATAAAAATCTCCATCATCACAGCAATAGAACAGAATGCTTTTAAATGTCAGCTCCTTACTTACTAGCCATTTGATTTCACACAGGTTACTTAACCATTCTGACCTGTAGTTGCTTCATGTTAAAGGATGATAATAATAAAGTGTCTTCATGTTAAAAGATGACTTAAAAAAGAAACAATTTATATAAGAAAGTTAGCGCAGTTCATTCATTGTTTTCGTCCATTCCTTTTGTCCACATGTATTCACTGGGTAATAACTCTATTCCAGGCAGAGATGGCATAGCAGTGAAAAGGTATATAATATACTTGCTTATAATAGGCAACTAAATTACAGCAGCTATTTTTAAAAGGCAGAAATTTGGGAAATAGAAAAAAAAAGGAATTTTTTTAAACCCATAACCCTACTGGCTATAAATAACCAATTTTAGTATTTTTTATATAATTCTTTGCTTTGCTTTATTTTGAGCAACAATGATCTAGATAAAGCTAAACCTAAAAGAGTATAAAGCAACTACAAAGGGTGGACTTTCTATGAGACTATGTTATAAGCAATATTTAGAAAATGCTTACTGCTAATTTTATATTTTATTATGTGCTAACATGGGAGCATTATCAGAGTTTTAGATTACGAGGGTATTTTAACTTTGGAATAAATGAAACAAAATTTTATAATTTGGGGCAGACAGATCTCATTTTGACTCTAGCCTCTGTCTCTAACTGACTTCCCTGGTGGCTCAGATAGTAAAGCGTCTGTCTACAATGCGGGAGACCTGGGTTCAATCCCTGGGTTGGGAAGATCCGCTGGAGGAGATGGCAATCCACTCCAGCACTATTGCCTGAAAAATCCCATGGACAGAGGAGCCTGATAGGTTACAGTCCATGGGGTCCCAAAGAGTCGGATAGGACTGAGCGACTTCACTTTCACTTTCACTTTCTGTCTCTAACTAGCTGTGTGCTCTTGGGAGATTTTACTTCTCTAAGATTCAGTTTTCTCATCTTCAAATTTAGTTAACATTCTATTTATGACCTAGTTATTACCAATATCTAAAAGAATACAAGCTTTTGTTATTTCATGAAATTGATAAATGCCTGCCTCTAATTTTATGGTGGACTTAATAACATTTCTGTAGATAGAATATTAAAGTGTATGCTTTGAACAAAGGATCCAAGAAGAAAAATAAGTATATCTTAAGTGACTTTATATTGAAAACAAAATGATAGCATAGAATATGTCAAATTTATCTACTGGAAGATTTTTCATTCTCTCCTTAAAAAATACTTTCAGGTATAACTAAACTGAAACCAATCAGTAATCACACCTTTAAAAAAAAATGAAAATAATGTCTTTGTGAATTTTTGAACCTGAAAGAGATTTCAAGTTACAGAAGTAAAATATTGAATTTTTATGTTTGTTTGTCTCTTGATAGGTTTTGCTATTAACTGATGTAATTTTCAGAATTTTTCCAACCTGTGTCTTAGTCCCCAAATATACATGCCCTTGGTTTACATGAAATAGAGGCTGGTTAAAAGTAACTGGAGAAGTATGCTAAACTACCCATTTAAGGGACAATATTCAGTCACAGAGAGAAGCAACTCATAACTGAAGATGTCCTAGATTGAGACCCCTTTCTCCCTTTTCTTTCTCTTACCTAAGACAGGGGCACATATATACAATGGAGTATTATTCAGCCATTAAAAATAATGAAATAATGCCATTTGCAGCAACATGGATAGACCTGGAGATTATCACAGTAAGTGAAGTAAGTCAGAGAAAGACACATATCATATATCACTTTATGTGGAATTTTTAGAAAAGTATACAAATGAATTTATTTACAAAACAGAAGCAGATTCACAGACTTAAAGAATTAAATTATGGTTACCAGGTGGGAAGGATGGGGTAGGAGAGAGACTGAGAGTTTGGGGTTGACATGTCCACACCGGTATTTTTAAAATAGATAACCAACAAGGACCTATTCTGTAGCATAGTCTGCTCAATATTCTATAATAACCTAATTGGGAAAAGAACATGAAAAAGAATAGATACGTGTATATGTATAACTGAATCACTTTGCTGTACATCTGAAACTAACACAACATTGTTAATCAACTTTACACCAATATAAAATAAAAATTTTTTTAAGAAGACAGGCATAATAATAATAGAGACAGAGATAAAGACAATAACACCCATCTACTTCTGCTATCCAAATTTCCTTTCCTACCATTGTCAAGATATATGCAATTTTTAAACTTATGACAGAAAATATATTTGCTCAACCAGATATCAGGATAATTTAGGTTCCTTCCAATTATGTATTAGTAGGAATTCTAGAAATTTTTGTATTCTGCATTATCTTCAATTCAGACCATGAAACCTGCCCCTCAGAGTTCTCACCACCACACCTTAGAGTCCGCCTTTGTATGCCTAGAATATGTTCAGCTTGGCGATTTATTTTAAAGCATTGTGGTCTACTGCCCTGACTTGCGTCTTCCCACCTAAAGTGTTCACGCCTGAAGGGTGAGACTGTAACTTTCATTTCTCTTCCGTGCTCCATGGCACAGAGCACTGAGCAACTCTGATGAACTGACAGTAGCAGAATCCCTGGCGACAGGAGGCCGAGTCTGCGTGGTATGTGTGCATACAACACAAGGAGGGAAACCAGGCCACTCAATTTGCAATTCTTGCTGGAAAAAAATTTTAAATGTTAAAATTAAAAATTTTAAATATAAAATGTTAAAAAATTTAACGATGTTTGGTAAAGCTATGTTAGATGAAAGGCAAAATGACTCTCACAGTGTGACTCCTTTCCTGCTGGAAGAGTCACCAGTTGATTCAAAAATCCCATTCTTCTCCTCAGTTCTTACAAATGAGTGTTGCACAGTCTAAGACTTTCTTTCTTCCATTAATGTCAAGTCTCTTTACTAGTGAATATCTAAGGAAGGTATCAAGTGAAAGTGAAAGTCGCTAAGTCAACTCCAACTCTTTGCAGCCCTATGGATTATACAATGCATGGATTTCTCCAGGCCAGAATATTGGAATGGGTTGTCGTTCCCTTCTCCAGGGGATCTTCCCAACCCAGGGATCAAACCTCAGTCTCCTGCACTGCACGTGGATTCTCTACCAGCTGAGCCACAAGGGAAGCCCAAGCAAGGTATCAAGAGCAGAATTGTAAAATAAAATAAAAAATAAATTAAAAAAAAGAGCTAGGAAAAGAACCTCCATAAGCTAAAATTAATGTTTTACTTGAACATATTAAAGAATTCAATTAAATATTTTATAAAAACAAGAAGGGAAAACAGTGTCTTCCAATTGGAAGTGCATTTACCATGGATACAGGCATGTGTAGACACAAGCACATTATTAGAATTTTGCTTCAAAGTATGATTGACTGGTTGCAGTGGATCTTGCACCCTCCAATGTCCTAGGCAGGAAAAAGGTTAAAAGGAATGCATGATGCTAAGACCCATCTATATTCTAGTTTAGATCACAGCCTTTGTAGAAAAGCCCACCCAGCCATTATCCACTGAAATGTCTATGAACCAGACAATACTAGAGTCAGCGATGAAGAAATACCATCATATATTGCGGTTGAGAATGTAAAATGATGCCACCACTTTGGAAAACTTTTAGCAGTTTCTTGAAAAGTTAAACACACAGTTATCATGTGATACAAGAATTCCACTCCTAAGTATTTACCCAGGAGAAGTAAAAATATATGTCTTTACAAAGACTGTTCACAAGTGTTCATAGCAGCATTATTCACAATAACCCTAAAGTGTAAAGAATCCAAATGTCTATAAAGTGAAAGTGAAGTTGCTCAGTCGTGTCCGACTCTTTGTGACCCATGGACTGTAGCCCACCAAGCTCCTCCATCCATGGGATTCTCCAGGCAAGAATACTAGAGTGGGTTGCCATTTCCTTCTCCAGGGGATCTTCCCGACCCAGGGATCGAACCCAGGTCTCCCACATTGCAGGCAGACACTTTAACCTCTGCACCACCAGGGAAGCTTGGTGAATAAACAAGCAAACTATATATCCATTCAATGGAAAACTATTTGGCAATAAAAAGCAACAGAAATACTGATACACGCTAAAACAGGATGAGATTCAAATACACCATGCTCAGTGGAAAAAAGCAAGATATAAAAAGGGCACATTATATGATCCATGCATGTAAAACATCCAGAAATGGAAAATCTATAGAGACTGAAATAGTGGTCATCTTAGGTCTGCGGGTAGAAAGGGAGAGTGGGCAAGAGGTTTCTTTTTAGGCTGATAGAAATGTTCTACTTAGACTGTGATGAAGGTTATACAGCTCAATATATACCCTCTTGAAATACTAAACCCACATCCAGATTTACTAAGAAATGAAAGGAGGGTGAGGGGATTCATTGTGATAGAAATATGTTAGAAGAAGGCTAACTTTAAATTTCTTTCAAAGAACTATTAACACATCATTAGATTTCTATAAGTTCAATTACCACACGATTTCAGAGG
This sequence comes from Oryx dammah, assembly GCF_014754425.2. Lineage (NCBI taxonomy): Eukaryota > Metazoa > Chordata > Mammalia > Artiodactyla > Bovidae > Oryx > Oryx dammah. Next base: position 70,414,559 of record NW_024070201.1, read on the forward strand.
GACCACCTGTTGACAAAGAGAGGCCACCTGTGCCGGTCAAGGAGTTATGTTAATTTGTGAAGACCTCAGAGACTAGTTTCCAATTAGTTTAATCCCTAACATGCTTTGATTTCCTGGGTGTGAGCCCAGCCCATGAGATGATTCAGCACTTTCCTGAAGAGAGTCCCAGAATTTCTACTTCTAAGACAAAGGAGGAGAGCAGAAAGTGCAAGAACTAGAAGTCAGGCAATTAAATAACTCAGTCCTAAGATCTCATGGTAGACCAGAAGTTTTAGGAATAGCAACAGACAGAAGACCCAGACTGGCTTAGTCAAGATTACAACATGATCTGCCAGGACACATTTTATATCAGGGTCAATCGTCTTTCCAAGGTATGTGTTTGAGGTCAGTTTCTGAGTTCTGGGATGCTAAGAGGCTAATTCTCAAAGCCAGATAAAGTCAAGAAGTGCAGTTGTTCCCATCACAAGGCACCAACACATCTAACATTGAACATTTCTACTTTTGATTCTGAGCCCCACAACCAGAGTTCACTCCCTCCCTCCCCTAACTACTAATCAAGTCTGATTTTTTAAAAATTACTGGACTTGCTGGTGGTGCTGTGGATAGGAGTCTGCCTGCCAATGCAAGGGATACGGGTTCAGTCCTTGGTCAGATCAGTTCAGTCACAAGCCATGAACTAAAACTAAGCCCCTGTGCCTCAACTACTGAGCCTGCGCTCCAGGGCCTGCGCTGCACAAGAGGAACCACCGCAACGAGAAGCCTGCTGCTCCACAAGAGAAACCACCGCAATGAGAAGCCTGTGCTCCACAACTAGAGAAACCACCGCAACGAGAAGCCCGCGCTCCAGGGCCTGCGCTGCACAAGAGGAACCACTGCAATGAGAAGCCCACGCATCACAGTGAATAGTAGCCCCCACTTGCCGCCACCAGACAAACTCCAGGCAAAGCAGCAAAGACCCGGTGCAGCCCAAAATACATGAACTGATTTCAATTATTGGAAAAAATTTCAAGCACACGCAAAAGTAGAATTCTCCTGTAATAATTATCAATGTACCTCACTTCTGGGTTTAACAATTATCATCTTCTGATTTCAAAATATGTCTTACGAACTCTTACTAACAGACCCACTTATGATGGTAGACAATTGGAAACAGCCTCATAGTACGATAATGGAGTGTGCGATGTTAAGAACCCGCGTGGTGCATCCACATAACAGAATGTAGTGTGGCTGCTGGAAATGACAACTCAGCAAACAAGATGATGTACGGACACGCCCATGAGAAAATTACAGATGAATATGCCAATGACAGCACAGCAGCTCTTGAACAATGCTGCCAAATTACACTCTGCGGAAATATTGTTACTCATGTCAGAAATACATGAGGGTCCATTTCCACGAATACCCACTAGAACTAAATAGTATTAATTTTTAATGAATGTGAGTTTTCCACATTTCATTTTAAAGTATTATTTGAACTTTGGGCACCCCCTTCAGTGGAAGTCCTACCATCAGACACGGGTCTTCTATTCCGAGGGGTCACCCCCTGCTCCCTGACCTACCCCCACATTTTGTCATTTCTCAGACCCAGGTCGGGCTGTGATATTGGGCATCCTGTAGCTCCTGGATTCAGGTCCAGAGTAACTTCCACTACACCCGGTGACCTTCTCTATAATCATTCTTAACCTCATTTAATTTTTAAACAGCAAAGCATTGCCATGCCACAGTTTTTAAATACCAACTTCCAACTGATATTAGGAGCACATTTTGCTGCATAATGTTGGATCACTTTTTATATTGGAAGAGAGGGGGCGAAGGGCAGACCAGAGTCACTGCAAATACAAACACAGCAGCCAACATCAGACTCATAATATGTGCCAGAGGATATTAATATGTGATGTGGTTTTAGAACCTGTGATAATAAACAGTAAAGAAATAGTTCTTTATAGTGAAGCGACTGAATGATGGTTTGACAGATCCTAAACTTGAGTGTGTGGACATCTGAACCTTATCAGGCTCTGTCCACACCAGAACAAATCATATAAGATTGTGAATTGCATTTTCTACCCCTCTCCTTCCTTCACCAGTGTCAATACATCAACTTGAAGTCATCAATGCTGGATTTTATGAGAGCTAAGAATTGGTTTTTTTCTCCCCTCACCATGACATGTGGTGGACCTAATGGGGAGTATAAATACATTTCACCAGAGGATAAAAGAGTGCCATTCAAATAATAAGACTTGTTTTCCATGTAAGATATTATTAAAAAAGAGACTGTAGTTACCATCTTCTCTCTGACTAGTGGGTTCAAGATAAAATGTGGTTTGGTTTGAGAAGAAAAATCAATACAACCTTACCGGCTCCACACAATGCAATTAATTTATTAAACTAATCTAGGTATCAGCTATTTTTCATACACTACTTCCCAGACACAAAGGAATCAGATCTGTGACAGCCTAATAGTAAGAACACTACCTCTGGAATCAGCAAGGTTCAGATTCTGACTGAACCTTTGATTCCAAGCAAAGTGCATGCTAGGCTTCAGTTTCCCCATCTATAAAATGGGGATAACAATATCTCATCTCATAAGAAACCTCATCATGTTGTCAAGAATTAAATGTAGTTAGTATTAATTAAAACATGTGACCCTTACCTATAGTTACTGAATAGGTACCTATAGGTGAGGTATTCAGGACGCCAGGATTTGTTATGAAAGTTAGCATAGCAATTTTATTTTATGGATAGGAAAGCCTGAATATAGGACAGGAGTGATTTATTGTACCAGATTTTTACTAAGATTTTCAGTGTGGCTAATGCTTGATTCTGTAACATAAAAGGGAACTGCTGAGCCCGCAGCTGTTAACACCAAGGAGACACAATGATGGGTAAAATGAGACCCAAAACAAACCCACCCTCTACTCTCAGCTCTATTTCCTCTTTACAATGTTTCAGCATCCTTCTTCCATTCCTTCCCATGATCCTGTGTCATTGGATCAAATAAGTACTAAGGTTTATAAATGGAAAGTCCAATGGAAGTAGGAATCATTTAAGATACCCACCCACTAATTTTTACTTTATTCTTGTTTTTGAAAGTTTTCTTGGATTCAGTAGTTCATTCCCTTATCAATTTCTGGATCTTGGAACCAATTCTTTTCACTTACTTCACACCACTAGAGCCTGAGAGAAGAATGTAATAAAATCATAAACATACTCTATTGATAATGGGGCCAAAACCACCAAACAGGAAAAAAGAAGTTATTATTTTCATCAAATTGAATGAAAACACCAATGATGTATTTTGCTAGTACATTACATGTGAGTGTGTGTGCGCATCTATCTTTCTTCCTGGAGAAAAAGATGAGAAAAATATTGAAAGATGAACTGTTTCCTCCCTATATTTTTTGGTGATAACTTTAAGCAGTTCTCAATAAAATATAAGTAAACTAAGTACAGGAACACATAAAAATGATTGCTAAGTGACCAAGTGGGACTTATATCAGAATGCAAGGTTGTTTTAACATTTAAAAAAAAATCAACTACCAGAATATTGTATTAGAATATAGGGCAAAATGCACAGACATCTCAATAAATGTAAAAGAAAAAGCATTTGCAAAATTCCACACCTATTCATCAATTCTTAATAAATTGATGCTTTTAAACTGTGGTGTTGGAGAAGACTCTTGAGAGTCATTTAGACTGCAAGGAGATCAAACCAGTCAATCCTAAAGGAAACCAACCCTGAATATTCACTGGAAGGACTGATGCTGAAACTCCAATACTTTGGCCACCTGATATGAAGAGCTGACTCATTGGAAAAGACCCTAATCTGCTGGGAAAGATTGAAGGCTGGAGGAGAAGGGGATGACAGGATGAGATGGTTGGATGGTATCCGTGAATTAATGGACATGAGTTTGAGTAAACTCTGGGAGATGGTAAAGGACAGGGAAGCCTGGTGTGCTGCACTGCATGGGGTTGCAGAGTCGGACACAACTTAGTGATTGAACAACCACAAATCTAGAAATAGAGAACACTCCTACAACTGAATAAACAGCACCTATGGAAAAGCCACAATTAGCGTCACATTTGATGATGAAATGTTTGATAGGTGTTGTTCAGTCACTCAGTCACTCGGTTCTTCAGTGCTCAGCATTCTTTATGGCCCAACTCTCACATTCATACATGACTACTAGAAAAACCATAGCTTTGACTATACGGACCTCTGTTGGCAAAGTATTGTCTTTGCTTTTTAATATGCCGTCTCGGTTTGTCATAGTTTTTCTTCCCAGGAGCAAGCATCTTTTAATGTTGGATAATTTCTCCCTAAGATCAGGACCAAGACAAAGATGTCTGTTCTTATTCTAGTCAACACAGTACTAGAGGTTCTGGTTAGGTCAATCGGGAAAGACAATGAAATAAAAGACCTCCACACTGGAAAAGAAGAAGTAATCCTACTAGCAAACAACAGGATTCTGCATATAGTGAATCCTAAGCAATCTACAAAAAATCTATTAGAACTAATTTAAAAATGCTGCAAGGTGGCAGGGAACAAGATCAATACATAAAATCAATTGTATATCTATATACTATCAATGAAAAATCTCAAAATGAAACTAAAGAAACAATTTAATTTACAACAGGATCAAAAAGAATAAAATAGGTTAAAAATAAACAAAAGAAGTACAATATTCATATTGTGAAAACTCCAAAACACTGCTAAAAGAAATTAAAGATCTAAGTAAATATGAAGATGCCTACATTCCTAAATCCAAAGACTTAATGTCAAGATGGCAATATTCATATCAATTTGCTGATTCAATTCTATCTACCAAAACTTAGCTGACATTTCTCAGAAACTGACAAACTGATACTTAAGTCTATAGAAATACAAAAGACCTAGAGTACTCAAAACAATTTGGAAAAAAAATATTGGGTCTCATAATTCCCAATGTCAAAACATATTGGAAGTGTATAGCAATCAAGGCAATGTGATACTAGCCTAAGTGTAGACATTTAGGTCAGTAGAATAGAACTGACAGTCTAGAATTAGACAACTGCAATGATCATCAGTTGATTTTTGACCAAAGTACCGTTGATGGTTGAAAAAATGAGTCTTTTCAAGAAATGGTGCTGGTACAACTATATATCCATATGAAAAAGAAAAAAGCTAGACTTCAATTTTCACAAAAATTAACTCAAAACAGATGAGAACACTACCAGTAAGAGCTAAAACTACAAAACTCTCAAAAGGAAATAAATATAGGAGTAAATTTTCGTGACCTTGGTCTTCATAGAGATGACACTAAAACTATGAACGTGAAAGAAAAGTAAGTACCGTAGATTGGACTCTATCAAAATAAGAATCTCTGTACTTTAAAGGATGCCTCTAATAAATGCATAAAAATAAGACTATAAAGTAAGATAATACAGAGAATGTGATAAAATATTTGCAAATCATACATCTGCTAAGCAACTGTATCTAGAATATATAAGGAACTCTAATAATTCAACAATAAAGACAAACAACCTAATTTTAAAATGCATACAATATCTTAATGAACATTTCTGAAAAGAAGATACATAAATTGTCAATAAACACATGAAAAGATGCCCAGCATCATGAGCTACTGAGGAAATGTAAATAAAAAGACATATCCATTCAAACCCAGGAGGATGGCTATAATCAAAAAGAAAAATAGTAGCAAGTGCTAATGAGGCTGCAAAGAAATTTGAACATTGAAATGGTACAGCCACTGGAAAAGCCTAGCGGTTCCTCAAAAGATTAAACATAAGAGCTGCCACATGATCCAGCAACTCAACTCCTAAGTATTAACCTAAATGAAAATACAAGTCCACACTAAAACTTGTACAGAGATGTCCACAGCAGAATTATTCACCATAGCCAAAAATGAGAAACAAATCAATGCTGCTAAACTAAGGAATGGGTAAATAAAACATGGTATATCCACACAAAAATGTATTACTTAGCAATAAAGAATGAAGCATTAGTACATGTTACAACTTGGATAAACCTTGAAAACAGTTTCCAAAAAAGAATGAAGGCAGTCATCAAATAGTGTATGATTCCATTTATATTATATGAAATGTCCAAAGTAGGCAAATCTATAAATAAGTGATTGCCTAGGTTTTGGGAAAGGGGGGAAAAGAGAAGTGACATTAATGGGTAAGAGGTTTCCTTTTAAGGCGATGAAAATATTTTTAAATTGACAGTAGTGGTTGCCTGCATAATTCTGTGAATATCCTAAAAGTCATTGAACTGTATGCTGTGTGAATGTCTGAATAAAGCTGTGGGGATAAATAAAGAATTCAAGCATGAGGGACTGATGACAAACCTCCAAGATAAGACAATGGACCATTTTCTCTCTTACATTATTTTACATTTGTTTCAGAAATCTGAAGACACGGTGGTATTTCTCAGTGGGGAAATATTTTCCTTCCAGGAATTGTTCACCTAATAGAGAAACAATATCCTTAACTGTCTTATTCTGCCAATAAGGATGAGGCTTAAGAATTGCTGTTATTTAGTCACTTCCTCATGTCTGACTCTTTTTTTGACCCACGGACTGTAGTCCCCCAGGCTCCTCTATCCATAGGATTTCACAGGCAAGAATACTGAAGTGGGTTTCCTTTTCCTTCTCCAGGGGATATCCCTGATCCGAATGCTTTCTTTGCATTGCAGGGGAATTCTTTACTGCTGAGCCACCAGGGAAGCCCAGAGGCTAAATACATTGAATCAAACACTTTATAACAGAAAATGGAGGTGGAAGAATTAATACAGAACAGCTATTTTATTCCACAGAAGCTTTTTTTTTTTTTTCCTGCTGTTGCTCTGTGTGCTGTGCTTTGCTTAATCACTCAGTCATCCCGATTTTTTGTGACCCCATGGACTGTGGCTAGCCCACCAGGCTCCTCTGTCCATGGGATTCTCCAGGCAAGGATACTGGAGGGGTTGCCATGCCCTCCTCCAGGAGATCTTCCCAACCCAGGGATTGAGCCCAGGTCTCCCGCATTGCAGGTGGATTCTTTACTGTCTGAGACACCAGGGAATCACAGGGAATCACTATGTATCACAGTACAGTAAACACATCACGATATGGAAGTTTCACTTATTTTCTAACTGGGAAAAGACATCCAAGAGGGGAAAATCTGACTTGAATATGTTGATGAGTGGATAAGAGAGGCTTGTTGTAAATTCCTCAGCACCACTTTAACGTCCTTGATGGCCAATCTGATAAGGACCAATGTCCAGGCATCGCAAGGGCAGCGACGTCCCTCTGTCCATTCCAATACATCACTGTGAGTAAGAGCAAGGTAACTGCCACTCTCTGATGCCCCTTGAGGATGCCTTCCTGCAGTGCTCCAAGGACAAATTAAGACTAAAGAGTATCTTAAGAGAGGGGCTATGGGACAAGGTAGGGTCAAATACCCATACGGGTCAACACCCATATTTGAAAGAGCTGCAGTCAACAACCCTGTCCACTAAGCAGATTCTCTGTCACTCACTCACACACACACACACACACACACACACACACAGAGTGTCACACACATCAGGTGCTCATGGTACACACTTTTTAATATGATTGCTTATAAGAAATCCTTTGAAAAGGGATTCAGTTTTACTGAAAATATTTTTATGGTTTACAGTTGAGTCTGGTACTTCAGGTAGGATTTAGAGTAGACAAAATATTTTATGGGGAAATCATACCATTTATTAAAATGAGTATATTATATCAAAAGCACTATTAGTCTACATCATGGGAGGTAAATGCTGCTTCCATTTTGTAAGTAACCTGAGTCTCTGAAATAATAAATATCTAACTTAGACTCACACTGTTAGCAATGGCAGAGAAAAACCTCACATCTTCACCTTCACTTGTGGTACTATTCTTAGTTAATACATTGCCTCTGAACAGTGAATAATGGTAGAAGCACCATTAACAAAAAGTGTGTAGTGATGCCTTTGTAGGTAGCAAGGTAATATTGTTCACATTAGATGCGAAATAAGTATTTTTAATTATTTTATTTTTTACTGAGATAACTATATTGACCAAAGGAAAAAGACACAGTGCTGTTTAGAAAACTTTTGATCAGCCTGCATGTTATAATCAGAAGCTTTTTGCAGCTCCACTAATGCCATGGACTTCCCATCCCTTTGCTAAGAATCTGATCACATGCTTCAGCCTTGCTGTCTGATCCCAGCAATACCCCCATGGATAACCCAATTCCAGAGAACACTCAAGGTGAACACCTATCTCTAGTTTCACTAATAATGAAAGTCATACATCATAGCTGCAAATTGTCAGGGACCCTGGGGTAGGCTAAGAAGAGATATTTTAATGGCTTTAGGTAATTACTAAACACAGACATTTTCCATACTAGGAAACGGAAGAAGCTGTGTCTCAGGTATAATCCAGACAGTAAGAGGGCTGACCCCCTTTCTATAGGCATCTTCCAGCAATTTAGAGAGTATCACAGGAAGACTTATAAGATCAAATCAGCTTTGTTGAAAAATTCCAAGTTGTATAACTGAATGAAGCTGAATAAGTAGAATAAACTGAAGTTTAAGATTGCCCCAGAGGAAAATTGGATGACTACAGTTTTTTTTTTTCCACTCCCTAATTCATTTAATAAACATAATTACCAAGATGGTAGTTTTATGCTATGAGTACTAAAAGAAACTGCTTTGAGGAGACATAAGGGACATCTAAAGACCTTAAGTGAGATTCAAAAGCATCCTATACAGAATTACACATATAGGCCATACCTTTAAATAAAAATATATGAATAGTTATTTTTTTTAAAGCCACAATATCAGTCAAGTGGGCAGTGGACTTATTTTTAGCTGCCATTGCCTCCCCAGGTTGTGGCATGAATGCAGTATGAGCTCTGCAGTTCTCCTAGCTCCTGTTCATGAGTGAGCTCCCCTGGGCAAATTTCTCATTACTTTACCCAGTATGGCTGGTGCTTCTTCAGACGCCATGTCCTATTTCTGACTGTGTTCAAGCCTTCAGTTCAGTTTGTCCACCTGGAGTTCTATTAATGAATAGAGGCAACCTCAGCTTAATTTCCAAATCATATCAGCTTTTGATTCATTCAGAGTCAAGGTCACCAATGACCTTCATGTTTTTAAATCTAATGGACAGTTCCTGGTCCTAAAAACACATTTTTTCACTTGACAATTAGGATCCCAAACTCCCTTGTTTTTCCCTCAACTTCTCTGTCTCCCAGAATTCTTCACTGATTCCTCCTTGCCAATATTCATTCTAAATTCTGCAGTGTTTTAGGTCTCATTTATTGAGCTTTGCATCTTTTCTATCTGCATTCACTCCATTGCTGACCTTACCTAATCTTGTAGTTTCAAATGCCATTTCAATACATTCATCAATGAACTTTTCCAGTCCTGATCTACTAATTCCTGAGCACCAGACTCAGTGGGCCTTTTATCTATTCAACATCTTTATTTGGATGGCATCTGATATTTAATGAGCTTCCCAAGTGGCACTAGTGGTAAAGAAGCTGCCTTGACATGAGACATGAGACAAGGGTTTGATCCCTGGGTCAGGAAGAGTCCCTAGAGGAGGGCACAGCAACCCACTCCAGTATTCTTGCCTGGAAATCCCATAGACAGAGGAGCCTAGCAGGCTACAGTCCATAGGGCCACAAAGAGTTGGACACGACTGAAGTGACTTAGTACGCATGCACACTGAAATTTAGTAAGTATTAAAAAAAAAAAAAAATAGGGCTTCCCCATTGGCTCAGGGGTAAAGAATCTGCCCACAGTGCAAGAACAGCAGGAGATGCAGGTTTGATCTCTGGATCAGGAAGTTCCCCTGTAGAAGGGCATGGCAACCCACTCCAGTATTCTTGCCTGGAGAATCCTATGGACAGAGGAGCCTGGAGGGCTACCATCCACAGGGTCACAAAGAGTCAGACATGACAGAAGCAACTTGGCACTCAGCATGCATTAAAATTTTATATCATTTCTCTATACCTACTATCTGTATCTACAAACATGTGATCTTCCACTCTTAATCTATTCCTCTTCATATCCCTGTCACAGTAAATGACAACCCACCCTCTTTCGCTCAGAGCAGAAACCTTGGAATCACCCTAGTTTCATCACTTTCTCTTATAATCCAAATCCAACTCAGCAACAAATATTGATGGTTTGCCCTTTAAAATATATCCAGAAGCTTATCACTTTTTTCCACACCCACCATGGCCACCCTGATCCAAGAAACTAACCTGCTCACCTGCATTATCCTAACACATTTTTGGCCTTGTTTCCCTATATTCTATTCTCAACTCAAGCAAATCAATACTTTTTCAAAGTAAGTCAAATCATGTTATTCTTCTTTTCAAAAGCTACTAAGGGTCTTCTCTCTCAGAGTAAAACTCAAAGTCCTTAAATGGTTTAGAAGGCTTTAAATAATTTGCTCCCCTCCCAACCCACCTCTCAGATCTGGTCCCCTGGGACTCTGTCTCTAGCTCCCTCCATCCTGGCCCAATGGCCCCTTCTTGCTCTTCGCTAAGCAAAATGGTCAGGTTCAGTTTCAAAACTTTGCACTTGCTTTCTCCCATGCCCAGAATGTTCTTTCCTTCATCCTTCATCTCCTTTGGTTCTTTGATTAAAATGTCACCGTCTGTGTGAGACCTTCTCTGACACTCCTATTTTAAATTGCAACTCCCACCTGGAATCAACTATCACTCTTCTATGTTTTGTTCTTCATTTTTCTTCCTAACATGTTTCACTATCTGGCACATCATATATTTTATCTTTTTTGATACATTGTCTGTGTTCTCCCAGGTATGCAAATTCCAGGTTTTATCTTCTTAATTCAAGGCTGTGCCCCAGTTTCTAAAACAATACTTGTCAGATCCAAAATAGGCAGCTAATAAATAGATTTTGAATGAATGAATGAATTCCTTTCGTACTTAACCCCTTCATATTAAATAGCAGACATATTTACTTAATGGCTGAGGATAAAACAAGTACAGTTCTAAATAAGATCTTCAAAATCATCCTGTCCAAAATGTCTTCCTCTACACCTCTGGGTGCTTCCCTTGAATTGGTCCACACAGACTGACCGTCCAGGGCTGTTTCATAATCTATAGCCACATTAGGGTTACAGGGATCTCCCATTTCCTTCTAAAGTGTCCCCGCTACTTGAACCAATAATGATATAACAATGACAATGATGATGTCATAGCACTAACGAACGTTTTTTTAAGTGTTTACTATTGTACTCAAAATTTCTCATTGCATTATCTCACTTAGTTTCCACAACAAATCTACTCGGTAAATACTATTATTAATCTTTTTTTTTTTTTAACATGAACTTGATACTTAGCCAAGATCAAGCAACGTAAGAGTTTATACAGCTAATTAGTAACAGAGCTGGGTTAGGATCTGAGATCTGCCCGACTCCAGAACCCAAGATCTTAGCCTCTAGCCTACACTGCTTCCCTCAAGTCTCAGCCTATTCAGGGATGGAATCTCCTTGGTGGTCCTGATGGTGGTCACCATGAAGAACGCATCATAGAAAAATCCAGATAATGAGTGCTTTAACATCCTGGCGGTTGTAAGGTCAAGGCTCCTCCCTATTCATTGCAAGAACAAAAATGACTGCAATTGTTAATTTAAAATCATGCATGTGGGTATAAACATAGGAAAATAAATATTATGAAACTTTCAACAGCAGTCTCTATTTCAGTTTCCAACACTGCTCAAGATATTAGAAAATTTGAACTCATTAAAACTCCTGATGCAAATGTACCTTATCTTTTTGTTCAAAACCAAAAATAGTTACATGTGATCCTTTAAAAGTCCTTGCTATTGGAATTGTCTAAATTAATGATCTTACAAAGCAATTTTGTAAAATTACATAATGAAATAAATTCCTTTTTTATTAAACTATTAAAAGGTTTATCAGTTTATTCACATGGACAAAAGATATACTCATATCCCATCTAGCAAAATCTCGTATACTTAGTTTAAATCTTGGTTATAAATACTTATTGGATGTAGACCTTACAGATGGCTTTTAGCCATGGCAGACCTCAATTAATTCATTTTTAAATGGGATTAATACCACCTATCTCTCATGTGTTTTGAAGGCTGAATGATATTATACATATAATTGCCTTGCACAGTAGCTGACATATAATAACTTCTCAACAAAGGTTAGCTTGAAATTAGGGTCTCTAAAAAGTTTTAATTAGCAAAGTACAATGGCATGTTATCATGTGCTAAATGAGTTTCAAGAGAATTTCTGGAAGTGTTTTATTAGCCTGTCATTTCTGAGGCAGTAAGCCTTACTATTATGGGCCCCATAGATCTTTTGGGTTTTGTAAATGTAAAGCTTAGAAGAAAGATAGTGATGTGCTGGAGAGTGAAGCCACCTATAGCTCATTGTGAGAAGCTGGAGACGATGGTTCCTGTGTTAACACTGAGCATGTATGTGGCTGCCAAACCCAGCATGTGAGTGTGGAGCGAATGAAGGAGTCAGAGTATCTCATAAAGATGAATGGGGTGCTCAGGAAGAAAGACCTGGATATTATTTATAGTAAATTAGTACATACATAATTATTCTTTGTAACAAATAAAAAGATGCATTATAAGGAATAGGCTCAAGTGATTGTGGAGACTGAAAAGTCCCTACATCTGCCGATCTGCAGTCAGCAAGCTAGAGATCCAGGAGTCCAGAATATGTGTGTGTGTGGGTGCGTGTATATGTTTACAAGGTACACACACACACACACACAAATACATGCTAGTGGTTTTGCTCGTGGTTCTACTTCTCTGACTGAAGCCTGGCTGATGTGTGTTATTATCAGCATGAAGCCTAGAGAGTAAGAAACCCCCACAGTGCTTTTTTTCGCAGAACCTGAGGTCATCCAATACCATAAAAAGCAAATTTGTCTGCAAATATGTAATAGCTTTAAATATGTCCATATGTGTCAAAAGCCATGCGAGACTGAGGGGTCATCACGATAACGTGGTGATGGTATTCCATCAGAGGAGCAAGGGGTGCTCGAATCCTACGCAACTACCTTTCCAAAGAAAGGTAAAGTAACATTTGACGGAAAATGGACCTTCAAAACTGTTGAGACGGTGTATAGATCGGTGTGTGGTGCAAGAGGAGAAGTGGCACAAAAGATAATTCAATCTCATTTTCCATAGCGTAAATTCAACAGACCGTGCTGAAATTTAAAAATTAACATGTGCCAACACAAGCACGTTAATTAGAAATACAGAATTAATATCAAAAAGAATAGCTACAATAATAGAAAGTGGTTGCCTCTAGGGATAGAAAATGTGGTGATGAGCAAGAGGGGTAGAGAATAGTGCTTTGCTTTCTTTAATATGGCTTGTACAAGTACCTGATTCTTCAAAGTATATGTATATACAACTGTTTAAAATTTTAAAATAAACACAAAAGATTTATACACAAAGATGCTCATCACAGAACTGTTTATAAAAATTAATGCTAATATCCACATTCACAAAGTGAATAGCTATTTGCTATATAACGGAATGTATTACTAACGAAATCATCTTTAGCGCAAGGTTTAGTAAATACATGCTTAAAAGTTAATAGTGAGAAGCAGGTTTCAAAGCTGTACAATCAGCATCATCTTAAATAGGAAAGAAATTAACTGCAGTGGGAGCGAAACTAACTGAATGATGGAAATTTCTGGATTACGAATGCTGAAACATAAGTGGATGTTTCCCTGCTGTTTTTCATGTGTACATTCATGCTGTCTAAAATTGTTAAAGTATATTGTAAAAGGGAGAAAGGTACGAAAACAGGAGGAGGCAAAAGGAAAAGGGGAGAGAGAAATGGGGTAGAAGTGGGTTGGGAGAACAGAGCAGAAGGAGGGGGAGGGAAGGGGGGAGGAAGAGGAAATCGCCTCTGTCTGTCAAGAGGGGCCAGTCTTCCCCTCAGCCCCTCTGGAGTTCTTGTGGCTGAACTAATAGTAAAACTAACACAAGACAGACTAACAAGAGAAAAAGAGACAAATTTTAATTTGTGCTCACAGATGTCACACAGAAATAGGACCTAAGAGGCAGCCAGAGCAAGCAGCTTTTACATTTTTTATACAGAGAAATAACACATGTGTGAGGAAGTGACAGGACAAAGAAACTTAGGTGTGGGGTACTCAGTTCCCGAAGACTCTATAACAGAGTTCGAGCTTGCTGCTGTTGCCAAGTCGCTTCAGTCGTGTCCGACTCTGTGCGACCCCATTCTCCCGGCAAGAACACTGGAGTGGGTTGCCGTTTCCTTCTCCAATGCATGAAAGTGAAAAGTGAAAGTGAAGTCGCTCAGTCGTGTGTCAATTGAAATCACAAGGTGTGTACATAGCCTTATTGCCCAGATTCCCTCTCTCTGTTCATAAGTGTCCTTCTAGCTTCGGATGTAGGGAGTGCGCCTTTCACATGAGAGATTTATTTCCTGCTTTCAGGGAGACAGAAAGGAGAGTCAGAATGTTCCTCTTGTACTTGCCATTTCTTACGTGACTTTGATCCAAAATAATCAAGATGCCATCATGGCATATTTGGGAATAATCTGTCTTGAGCCCCAGTATCACCATGATAGCCAATGGGTCCTATCTAAGAGCTCTGATACCTCTTCGTCAAGCATATACAAGTATGTGTGGTAGGAACTTTGTGCTTTTGGAGCTAAAGGCTATCTCAGACCATTCTGAAGAAAGTGAGTATTATTTTCTTAAGGGATGGCCTGATAACTGTGTAATTAACACATACTCCTCTGCATTCCATTTTTCTCTACCTTTAAAGTACAATTTACAAACAATAAAATGCACCCGTTAACACTTTAATGACTTCTGACAAATCCATATACTTGAGTAACCATCACCCCAATCAGGACATAGAGCATTTCCATCACCCAGAAAGTTCCCTCGTATTCCTTTCAGGCAGTGCATTGTTCCCCTAGGAAACCACTGGAGTTAGCATCCATCATCACAGTTTATTTCTATCTGTTAAAGATCTTTGTATGAGTGTGAATGCACAGTATGTACTCTTTCCTTGACTAGATCCTCTTGCTTAGCATTTTTGGGGGGAATTTATCCAGCTTGTTTATATTACTAATAGTCAGTTCTCCTTTTTATTGCTGACCAATATTACATTACTCTGCTGACAAAGATCCAAACAGTCAAAGCTACGGTTTTCCCACTCGTCATGTATGGATGTGAGAGCTGGACTACAAAGAAGGCTGAGCACTGAAGAATTGATGCTTTCAAACTATGGTACTACAGAACACTCTTGAGAGTCCCTTGGACAACAAGGAGATCAAACCAGTCCATCCTAAAGGAAATCAACCCTGAATATTAATTGGAAGGACTGATGCTGAAGCTGAAGGTCCAATACTTACTTGGCTACCTGCTACATAGAGTCGACACGTTGGAAAAGACTCTGATGCTGGGAAAGATTGAGGACAAGATGAGAAGGTGGTGACAGAGAATGAGATGCTTGGATGGCATCACTGACTCAATGAACATGAG
Source organism: Oryx dammah (assembly GCF_014754425.2). Classification (NCBI taxonomy): domain Eukaryota; kingdom Metazoa; phylum Chordata; class Mammalia; order Artiodactyla; family Bovidae; genus Oryx; species Oryx dammah. The sequence continues at coordinate 70,430,102 of NW_024070201.1, forward strand.
TTTGGGAAAACTCCAGGAGATAATGAAGTTCAAGGAAGCTTGGTGTGCTGCAGTTCATGGGTTGCAAATAGTTGGACATGACTTAGCAACTGAAAAACAACAAGTATTACATTACTGGAGTGTACAACTTGTCCATCTGTTGGTGGATATTTGGATACTTCCCAGTGTAAACTAATATATAAAAAACACTGCTATGAGAATGTTGTACATGTCCTTTTGTGCACATATGTCTTCCTTTCTTTTCAGTAAATATTTAGAAATGACATTGCTGTACGATAATGTAGGTGGACTACACTGTCTGTGGCTCAGCCAGTAAAGAGTCTGCCTGCAATGCAGGATACCAGGGGTTGATCCCTGGGTCGGGAAGATCTCCTGAAGAAGGAAATGGCAACCTACCCCAGTATTGTTGCCTGGAGAATCCCATGGACAGAGGAGCCTGGCCGGCTACAATCCATAGGGTCACAAAGAGTCGGACATGACTGAGCGAATTCACTTCAGTGAGGGTGGATGTTGAACTTTTTAGGAAATTGCCAAATTATTTTCCAAAGAGATTATTCAATTTTATAGTCCTACCAGAAACGTAAAAACAAAATCCAGTTGCGATTTTCTGATTCTGTCTATTTATCACCTTACTCAGAGTTTTGTGTACATTTGCCTTTGTGTTTCTAGTAGAAGAACTCCTTTCAACTGTATGGTGATGGATAGAAACTGCATTTTTTTGTGATGAGTATGTGTTAGCAAACACAGAAGTAAAAATATAATTTGTACATATGAAGCATACACAATGTTATCAACCAATGTTACTATAAAAGTAAATTTAAAATAAATATATTATTCTTTAAAAATTCCAGTTACTCTATATCTCCACAAACATTTCATGTTGTCAGTCTTCTTAATTTCAGCCACTCTACTAAGCACAGAGTGAATCTTATGATATTGAAGATATCTGCTTCTCCATTTGCATATCTTCTTTTGTGAAATGTCCATTCTACTTTGATTTGAATGTTTGAGGAACTGAAATTGGGATTTTGTTTGTTTGTTTTCTGGATACAAACTATTTGCCAGAAATATGCATTGCAAATATTTTTCTCTAGACTGTGGCTTCCCATTTTTTTTTAATGGTGTTGTGATAAGCAGTGATTTGTAAATTTTTACTCTAAGGAGATCAAACATATCATATTTTTCTGTTTTTATTTAGTGCTTTTTGAGTTCTAAAAAATTTTTGCCTACTTCAACATTGTGAACTGTGTTTTCCTTTAGGTATATTCAGTTCAGCTCAGTCACTCAGTCATGTCCGACTCTTTGTGACCCCATGAATCAAGGCACACCAGGCCTCCCTGTCTGTCACCAACTCATGGAGTTCACTCAAACTCACTTCACTTTCACTTTTCACTTTCATGCATTGGAGAAGGCAATGGCAACCCACTCCAGTGTTCTTGCCTGAAGAATCCCAGAGATGGAGGAGCCTGGTGGGCTGCCGTCTATGGGGGTCGCACAGAGTCTGACACGACTGAAGCGACTCAGCAGCAGCAGCAGCAGCATGTCCATCAAGTCAGTGATGCCATCCAGCCATCTCATCCTCTGTCGTCCTCTTCTCCTCTGCCCCTAATCCCTCCCAGCATCAGGGTCTTTTCCAATGAGTCAACTCTTCGCATGAGGTAGCCAAAGTACTGGAGTTTCAGCTTCAGCATCAGTCCTTCCAAGGAACACCCAGGACTGATCTCCTTCAGAATGGACTGGTTGGATCTCCTTGCAGTCCAAGGGACTCTCAAGGGTCTTCTCCAACACCACAGTTCAAAAGCATCAATTCTGCGATGCTCAGCTTTCTTCACAGTCCAACCCTCACATCCATACATGACCACTGGAAAAACCATAGCCTTGACTAGACGGACCTTTGTTGACAAAGTAATATCTCTGCTTTTCAATATACTATCTAGGTTGGTCGTAACTTTTCTTCCAAGGAGTAAGAGTCTTTTAATTTCATGGCTGCAGTCACCATCTGCAGTGATTTTGGAGCCCCCCCAAAATAAAGTCTGACACTGTTTCCACTGTTTCTCCATTGATTTCCCATGAAGTGATGGGACCAGATGCCATGATCTTCATTTTCTGAATGTTGAGCTTTAAGCCAACTTTTTCGCTCTCCTCTTTCACTTTCATCAAGAGGCTTTTTATCCTCTTCATTTCCTGCCATAAGGGTGGTGTCATCTGCATATCTGAGGTTATTGATATTTCTCCCAGCAATCTTGATTCCAGCTTGTGCTTCCTCCAGCCCAGCATTTCTCATGATGTACTCTGCATATAAGTTAAATAAGCAGGGTGACAATATACAGCCTTGATGTACTCCTTTTCCTATTTGGAACCAGTCTGTTGTTCCATGTCCAGTTCTAACTGTTGCCTCCTGACCTGCATATAGGTTTCTCAAGCAGCAGGTCAGATGGTCTGGTATTCCCATCTCTTTCAGAATTTTCCACAGTTTATTGTGATCCACACAGTCAAAGGCTTTGGCATAGTCAATAATTAGGTATATTACTTATCTCAAATTTTTGTATATTGTGGGAGAAAAGAATTGATTTTAAAATTTTATTTTGTTTTTCTATATGGCTATCCAGTGGTTTCAGCCAGTGTGTTGAAAATATTTTACTTTCTCCATAGAATTTTCTCTCTGCTTTTGTAAAACTTATATTTGCTTTTGATTAGGGTCCTACAGTCACAGCTTCCATCCAGAAGAGAGGTAGTTGAGAGTTTCTGTGTTCCTCCCCTATAAGAACAAGCAAGCTGCTGCTGCTGCTAAGTCGCTTCAGTTGTGTCCGACTCTGTGAGACCCCCATAGACGGCAGCCCACCAGGCTCCTCCATCTCTGGGATTCTCCAGGCAAGAATACTGGAGTGGGTTGCCATTGCCTTCTCCAATGCATGAAAGTGAAAGTGAAAGGGAAGTCGCTCAGTCATGTCCGAATCTTCGCCCCCCCATGGACTGCAGCCTACCAGGCTCCTCCATCCATGGGATTTTCCAGGCAAGAGTACTGGCGTGGGGTGCCATCACCTTCTCCAGAACAAGCAAGAGTAGTACCCAAATCATCTTGAAATACCACCCCTTTCCTGAGGAGTTCCATGCTGGTAAGACCAATGGTCATTAAGCACATCTGAGAAAGGAAGCACTTCAGAGAAGAACATAGATGACATATTATAGAAATCTAAATCTCTGTTCATGCCTCAGATCCTCTTTGTTGCTTCCAGGGGTAAAGCAGAGGGAACTGATAACTGAGTATTTATGTTTTGCCAGATACTTCAGAAAGCGCTTTACAAACATTGTCTCAATGGATGTTCTTTTTGATACCAGGAAATACTTATTTGAATTCTATTATGCATATAAGAAAACTTAGACTTTGCCACAGTTCCTTGGCCAGTTGGTGGTAAAAGCAGGACTTGAACACCTGCTTCCTAAATTTGACCTTCCTAAATACAGCACAGTCCTTTCTCATATCTCATGAAGAATATCCCATTAGGAGCCAAGGAAACAGATGAAGAGTATTTTCAGTTATTCTTGACCTATCAGATCACTGATTCTCTTTCAATCTCCTTAAGTTGTTACAGTTTTCTTCTCTCATTCTCAAACGACCATCTCACTTTTGGTCCTTGAACTAAATTTCAAAGAACATAATACCCCGAAAGTCATTGTGTTGTGAGAATCCCAGGAATATGTGTTGGTAAACTCAATAATAAGAGGAAATATATGTTTGATATATTTCCAGTGGAATTTTTTAAATAAACATATTTACCCTAAAGCAAATTTATTGGATGACAACCTACAAATTTACTTATAATTGCTTCCTTCCCATTCATGTGCACATACACTTTTGAAACTAATAATTATAGGATTCCTTTGACAGCACTTTACTTTCCCATGCAGTAAATAATCATTGTCAGCTGTAAATAATAATAAAAAGACAAGTTTTCCATTGTAAAATAGAGTTAAGGTGGTTTGTTCTAATGTAAAAGAAAGAAGAAAGGCAGATACTTGTCCTAACAATCTCAGGAACTTGGAGTGTTCAAGTTCTTGTCTGTTAGTTTGACAGTATCATTTATCATTCCTATGCCTTTATTACTACGTTTTGGAACAAGAATTTTATTTGGACAGTATTGTATGTTGCCAGATACATATTGATTAAAATACATTTGTGTTTTCAAGACTGAAAGCACACATCAATAAAAGCTCAGTTCAGTTCAGTCTCTCAGTTGTGTGCGACTCTTTACTCAAACTCATGCCCATTGCTTTGGTGATGCCATCCAGCCATCGCATCCTCTGTCGTCCCCTTCTCCTCCCGCCTTCAATCTTTCCCAGCATCAGGGTCTTTTCCAATGAGTCAGCTCTTCACATCAGGTGGTCAAAGTATTGGAGCCCCCCAAAATAAAGTCTGCTACTGTTTCCACTGTTTCTCCATCTATTTGCCACATGGGCTCCAAGATCACTGCAGATGGTGACTACAGCCATGAAATTAAAAGACGCTTGCTCCTTGAAAGAGAAGGTATGACCAACCTAGACAGCATATTAAAAAACAGAGACATTACTTTGCCAACAAAGGTCTGTCTAGTCAAAGCTATGGTTTTTCCAGTAGTCATGTATGGATGTGAGAGTTTGACTATTAAAAAAAGCTGAGTGCTGAAGAATTGATGCTTTTGAATTGTGGTATTGGAGAAGACTCTTGAGAGCTCCTTGGGCTGCAAGGAGATCCAACCAGTCCATCCTGAAGGAAATGAGTCCTGAATATTCATTGAAAGGACTGATGCTGAAGCTGCAATGCCAATACTTTCGCCACCTGATGTGAAGAGCTGACTCTTTGGAAAAGAGCCTGATGCTGGGAAAGATTGAAGGTGGGAGGAGAAGAGGATGACAGAGGCATCACTGACTCAATGGACATGGGTTTGAGTAAACTCCGGGAGTTGGCTATGGACAGGGAGGCCTGGAGTGCTGCAGTCCATAGGGTCACAGAGAGTCGGACACAAATGAGTGACTGAACTGAACTGAACTGATGGGACTAGATGCCATGATCTTAGTTTTCTGAATGTTGAGCTTTAAGCCAACTTTTTCACTCTCCTCTTTCACTTTCATCAAGAGGCTTTTTAGTTCCTCTTCACTTTCTGCCATAACAGTGGTATCATCTGCATATCTGAAGTTATTGATATTTCTCCCAGCAATCTTGATTCCAGCTTGTGCTTCCTCCAGCCCAGCATTTCTCATGATGTACTCTGCATAGAAGTGAAATAAGCAGGGTGACAATATACAGCCTTGATGTACTCCTTTTCCTATTTGGAACCAGTCTGTTGTTCCATATCCAGTTCTAACTGTTGCTTCTTGACCTGGATAAAGATTTCTCAAGAGGCAGGTCAGGTAGTCTGATATTGCCATCTCTTTCAGAATTTTCCAGAGTTTGTTGTGGTCCACACAGTCAAAGGCTTTGATATAGTCAATAAAGCAGAAATAGATGTTTTTTCTGGAACTCTCTTGCTTTTTCCATGATCCAGCAGATGTTGGCAGTTTGATCTCTGGTTCCTCTGCCTTTTCTAAAACCAGCTTGAACATCAAGGAGTACGTGGTTCACATATTGCTGAAGCCTGGCTTGGAGAATTTTGAGCATTACTTTACTAGCATGTGAGATGAGTGCAATTGTGCAGTAGTTTGAGCATTCTTTGGCATTGCCTTCCTTTGGGATTGGAATGAAAACTGACCTTTTCCAGTCCTGTGGCCACTGCAGAGTTTCCCAAATTTGCTGGCATATTGAGTGCAGCACTTTCACAGCATCATCTTTCAGGATTTGAAACAGCTCAACTGGAATTCTATCACCTCCACTAGCTTTGTTCATAGTGATGCTTCCTAAGGTCCACTTGACTTCACATTCCAGGATGTCTGGCTCTAGGCTGATGATCACACAATCATGATTATCTGGGTCATGATGATCTTTTTTGTATAGTTCTTCCGTGTATTCTTGCCACCTCTTCTTAGAATCTTCTGCTTCTGTTAGGTCCATACCATTTCTGTCCTTGATCGAGCCCATCTTTGCATGAAGTGTTCCCTTGGTATCTCTAATTTTCTTGAAGAGATCTCTAGACTTTCCCATGTTGTTGTTTTTCTCTATTTCTTTGCATTGATCACTAGTATACTTATAAAATTATACTTCTTTTATCATAATCTGAAGGACAAGGTGCAGGGACCATGGAATAATTTTAACCTGCCCATCAGGTCTTTTGAGTTTCTAGCACCCACCAGCTCTGGAAGTGAAAACAAAACCAATCACTTAAATCATAGTTAGTTGAGATTTGGTTACTACCTTCCCCCTCATGATATTGGCTGGTACTATGAGTAAAACAAGCACTCTCTTGTTAAAATGATAGCATTGCCAAACAAAAGCCTGCTGCTGCCATGAGCTTTCTTTGCTACCTTGAGACAAAATCTTAACCAAAGTTTCAAACCAATGAAGGAAAAAACAGAGCTGAGAAACAGAGAGTAAGAATGAATGAATGCTGATACAACTCAAACTTCGAATTCACCCATATCTAAGTCAGATTTGATTTCCCGCAACTGTACTATCACTGACCAATCCAAGGTAAGTCCATGGGAAAAAACACCACAAATCCATGTTACCAACATGGATTGATCCACAAGCCTCAGAAATTTCAAGCCAAGTGGGCAGGTGAGTAAGCTTAAAGGGCCAGAAAAGGAGCCTTGATTCTCAAAGCAGCTTCTGACCAACAAGATATTTTCTATTATGAACTCACTGGAGTTGGACCTAACACCAAGGGCAGACAGAACAGAATAGAACAGAACCAGCTGGTAGGAGGCATCAAGCGGAAGAGAGACAGGTACATTCTGAAACACATCAGTCCCACTTACTTGACACAAAATCACACACTGCCTGATGACATTGTTTATTCCATGTCTTGTGTTGTTATATAGCTTTTCATGTGAACTTGCCCTGAATCTCCCACTACATTATAAGCTTCTAAAAAAAGTACTAACTATGCATGATATTCTTTTAAAATGACTAACAGTGCCTGGTATAGGACTATAGATGTAGCATATTATTAATAAATATTTAATGAATAAATAGAGGAATGAAAAATCAAATGAAAGAATACCATCTAATTAGTATTTAAGATCATTGTATAAATAATGTTTTGTCAACTCCCACTTATCATATTTCTTCTTTACTCTGTTTCTACCTTCCTTGTCCTTATTTAAAATAACTCTCTAATACTTTTAAGTCTCCAACGTGATACCTCTGTACAAAGGTTTATTTTTTGTTTGCATCTGTTCAAAACTCAAGTAACATTCTCCAACTCCCTTCTCTTGAATTCCATTTTTATCTTTTAAGAGTCAAATGATTTTTCTTATACCAGTAACATTTTATTTGTAGGATATATGTCCATGGATTTTCAAAACAAAACAACCAGTATGTCTAGAGGTAATTCAGAAGGCAAAACTCTTGCCCCATTCTAACTCACATGCCATACTCATTGCAAAGAGGAAATTAGGACTACATCCCCCAAAGTGAAACATGCATAGGATTGGTGTTATAATGCTGACTTCTTAGCCATATCCCAGACCTACATCATGGAGTCAGATCTCTGGCAATGTCAGAAATTCTTTTTCTCCTTTTTTCCCAATTATCCCCAGGTGAATTTTGTGCTCATTAAAAATGGGGATTGCTGTGAATTTCTTGACTTGAGGGACAGGGAGAAGAAAGGCATCACCCTAATTTCAAAGGACTCACTATGGTAGCAGATATAAAGTTAATTGTTAATAAGCACCTGCTGCTTAACCTAAAAGAAGAAAGTTCTTAAACAAGAAAGGTAATTGGGAGCAATACAAAGAAACATTCTACACAGAGATAAATTTAGAAGCCATTTAATGTTCCAACATCAGACCTGGGAATCCCTTCCAAAAATATTTTCAGGGCAATCAAAGAATCTCAGTTTAAATGAGAGATTCAGGACACAGGGGTTACCTTTGGACATCTGTGCCCCCCTCTCCTTGTGTAGGACAAAGCCACCAGCATATAGGTTTATACTTAATGACTCACTTAGATGTTGCTGAGACTATCCCAACTGAAGCCCTCAAAGTCTGTATGGATGGAAACTTGGGAGATTTCCTTTATGAGATCCCTGAAATTCCCAGATAATTATTTTTCCTCCTCCCAAGAATAGTTGTATTGAATGACTGTAGTTATTTTTTCTAGATAACATATACTGTATTCTCTGAGCTCCTTCTAAAATATAAGCTGCATATCTACAATACTTAGAAAAGACGTGTGGTCTAAAACTCCTCCCTTAGAGTTTTCCTTTGTTAAGAAGCCATGTATGCCTGACTTATATGTTTCTATAAAAGACTGGGTAAATTTTTGCCTCATTGTATTCATTGTAAGTAAGGTAGAGAATGTGGTGATTAAAATACATTTTGACCCAAAGTTTCTCCTCTGGGAGAGAAAATTAAAAGGCCTTAGAAGACCTCTTGATTCCATAATAGTCCCTCAGTATAGCCCACAGAGGATGATACAAAGAGCAGGTGACCTTGTATTATCACCAGGAAAACAAAGGAGTTCTGGGGCCCAGTCTCCACACAAGGCTTCCCTGGTGGCTCAGATGGTAAAGAATCTGTCCACAATGAGGGAGACTGGGGTTCCATCCCTGGGTCGGGAAGATCCCCTGGAGAGGGGAACGGCAACCCACTCCAGTACTCTCACCTGAAGAAACTCATGGACAGAGGAGCCTGGTGGGCTACAGTGTACGGGATCACAAAGAGCCGGATGCGACAGAGCGACTAATAGTTTCACTCTCATCTCCAGAAAAAGGTAGGCACATTGGAGGTAATACTCGGCCATCTTTTGGTATTATAGTAGTCTGATTCTATAGTTACTAAAGTGGGGTGGGGGAGAAGCATATCCCTGGCTAATATCTATCTCACTGCAATTTTAAGAAACAAATAATCAAAATTTGGTCCAGAAAAAGAGCCAGTTCCTCAAACATCCTCCCTGGAGAAGATATGGATAATATGGGGCATAACATAGTTTTAATAACTTTGGATAATGTAGACTTATGAAATTTTGATGATAGAAAATGCTTGGAGATAATTTAGCTCACTGGTTCCCAAATCTGGCTGACCATACAAATTACCCTAGACTTAAAAATTTGAATCACCAGGGGTAGAAGCCAGAAATACATATTAATTTTTCAGTCCCCAAATGCACCTGAATAGATAAGGGAATTGAAGAATTAAATGATTTGTTGAAAGATGCATATCTTGTCAACAGCAAAAGCAGTCCAGACTAAGCCACAAATTCTCAGAATTAAAAAGTATCTCGGAATGTCATCTTAGTGTAACTGTCTACGAGTGGTTCTTAAGCTATAAAAGATTTTCTGAGGGAACTCAGATTCCAACCCCCAAAGACATTTTCAAATGCTGAGTCTTAGGTGAAGCTCAGAAACAGACATTTGTAATAGGCCCTTTAGCAGATTCTGAAGGAGGGTAACCACTACAGGGAGCAATGAAGGACATTTTGTCTACCAGATGTCTGAGTTCCTTGTATCATGTTCCCTCACTCTGTTTAAACTCATTGCATCTATATGAAGATTAATACCACTGTAATAACTTCCCTTTATTATAAGTCTGTTAGAAACAGTTTTTTATATTTTTCCCCCAGAAACCTAGTCCTGGAACTCTGCCTCACAGAAGTTATCCCTGCCTCTCCGGGCCTTACAAAATGTTTTTTCCCAACGCTGTATGTTAGTTTTTGGAGAATTCAAAGCCAGTCTGGGACTCCTCTTTCCAGGGGAGGGTCGAGATGAAAAATCCCTCTAATTCACCTCTCACCTTTCCCTACTCTCCCTTTGTGGCTTGTTTCACGTATGGCCAAAACCCTTCTCCCACCAAAAACACAAATAAATACATAAAAATAAGTCACTGAAGCAGCTTCTTGCTGTCTTATGGCTCTGAGCCCTAAGCCTCAGGCAAAGCAGGTGGGTCTGATGCTGAAACCAGAAGGGCCTGACTACACGGGAACAGAGCCAAGCCTGTTTTCCAACAATTAACTTTCCTCCACCACAGCCATGCTCTGAGGAGAAATCAAAGGCAGAACGGTTTCCTTCCGCCCATACCTTCCCCACCCTAAAGGGGGAAGATGCAGCTTAAGTGGGGACCCCTGCAAAAGCAAGTCTGAAATGATCCCGCCACCTGGTACCTATTGTTCCCGCCTCTCTGCTCCACTCCAGCTTAACTGACATGTCGACCCTGTCTCAGCTAGGCAGCTGTCTCTTTCCAATACTCGCTCAATCTTCTCTCTGTTGTTTGTCTAGAACAAAGTGGTTTCTTCCATGAAAGGGATGGAAGCAGGCACATTTCTCAGGAACCACAGAGAGGGAGAGTGAAAGAGGACTTCATTTAAAGTCGAAAATCAGGGGCTTCCCTGGTGGCTCAGCGCTAAAGCATCCATCTGCCAATGCAGGAGACACAGGTTTGATCCCTGGTCCAAGAGGATCCCACATGCTGGGAGGCAACTACTCCCATGCACCACAACTATTAAGCCTGTCTCTGGAGCCCAGGAGCTGAAACTGCTGAAGGCCAGGCACCTAGAGCCGGTGCTCTGCAACAAGAGAAGCCCCCACAATGAGAAGCCTGCACGCCACGACTAGAGGAAAGCCTGCACAGCAACGAAGACCCAGCAGAGCCAGAATAATAATAATTCATTAATTAAAATTTAAAAAATACAAGTTGAAAATCATTCAAGGGTACTCTCAAAAATGCCTTGACGTATGGAGGGAAAACTAGAACTGTGCTTAGCTAAAAAGAGTTTGATGTTATTTGAGGGCACACGCTCAAAATAAAGAAGGAAACAAGGAGGTAAAGGAAAACAGGAAGTTGTGAAGACTCAGAGTGAAAAAGACCCCAAAGACACCAAACTTTGCTGTACAAATGTCCAGATCCTTCCTCAAAAACACCTTACCCTTCAGGCAGCCAGCCTATGCCTGTCTTCTGCTTCGTGAGACAGTAAGCGTGGGAGGCGGATCCATGGGAGGGGCTCTGACGGCACATGGGCAGGGATTTGTTGCATCCCTGCTCTGTCAGTGACTAGAAGCCACTTAACTAGTCTGCCTCTCAGTTCCATCAGCTAAAATTGGAGATAATAATGCCCTGATTATAGCAGCATGGGCTAGGTTCAGCCAGCAACCCCACAGGATCAGGGGCTACACTCACCCCTAGTTTATTTGCCACTGAAGCTGCATGTCTAATAACAGTCAACAGGGGACTCCACCACCCACAACCATTCCGTATATGAGCAGCCAGGAAGACTAGGGCTCTGTCCTTGTCGAAGGGAAGATGACGAGACAGCCTGAAGAACTGCTTAGGGCTTCACCCAGCCTCAGCTTAGAACTGAAGTGTGTCTGTTCTACTCATGTGTCAGACTTATGAACTGGCTTCTAACTCCTTCCCACCACGGGACTAAAAAGTACAGTTCTCTTTGTGCCTGCAAAAAAATAAATAAATAATAAGGTATTGACAAACTTCGGCAACAGGGAACCAAAGGGCTGTTGTGCAGAATAAGAGGCAAAATGCTGATAACATGGTCAGTGAAGTACCTGGCCAGTCATGATGGTCATGATCAAAACTAGTGGTTGTTATTCCACAAGACCCCTGTCAGCAACCTTGCCCCCTTGCCTTTCGTTACTCAGATCTCATTATTCCTCTAACACACAAGAAACACCTCACCCAGAGCTAGAACAAAGCCCGAGAATGCCTTATCCCAGGATCCATCTTTCTAAACTAGGACAGGAAGCAGGAATCACTGGTGACAGTCTTCTATATCTTAGAGCTTGGTGGCACGTGACAAGTCACTGAACGCACTGGAGCCAGTATAAAGGGGGCCAATACTTAATGGAAGGAAATGTGGTTAACGGGAAAAACAGTGATTTGAATCCAAGTTCCAATCTTGAAATTTATTAGAAGTAGAACCTTGGATGAGTCATTTCATCTTTCTGGAATTTGATTTCCTTATTTGAAAAAGGAGTGGATTATGCCAGATTATGTAAAGCTCCATAAACTCAGAATGCCAATGATTAAAAATAATGCCTTTGCAAGAATGGCTCTATCTTCAGGGAACATGGGATTTTAGAATATCCTATCCAATCCTATAGCCCTAGGCCCTAGTTTCTGTCTAGTTAAGCCCCCCCCAGAACCCTGAATAACTTAAACCAGGTCACACTATATGAATAACAGTGAAATAAGAACGACTCTTTGCTCTAGCTTAGGGTTACAGACAAAGTGTTCTGAGTTCTCCCCATCATGAACTTTAATGTCAGCTCACTCTCAACCGAAAAGGATCTCTTCCCCCTAATAAAAGGTATAGAACATCTGGCAGATTGTCAGAGAACAATAGAGACTGAAGAGAGGGAGAGAGTTTTGAATCAGAATGCAGAGATAAATAGAAGCTCCAGAGGGAGGTAAAACTACCCCTCCATGCGATACACACAGTAATAAGTCCCCACAGATATTCCCTTCCTAATCCCCAGAACCTGTGAAAATGTTACATTTCAGGGTGAGGATTAAGGTTACAGATGGAATTAAGATTGTTAATCAGCTGACTTTAAAATAAAGAGATCATCCTGGCTAATCCAGATGGGCCCACTGTAATCACCAGAGTCTTTAAAAACAGAAGAAGGAGACGGAAGAATTAGTGCCAGAATGATGTCATGTTAGGAAGACCTGGCCCATCACTGCCGGTTTCAGATGGGAGGAGTGACGAGCCAAGAATGTGGGAGGCTCAAGAACCTACAAAAGGCGAGAAAGTGGATTCTTCTCTATCTCTGTAAGCTAATAAACTTGTGTTATTTAAGTCACTAAGTTTGTGGTGGTTTCTTACAGCAGCAATTAGAGACTAACACATTCCATGATGAATAATTAGCAGCAGGCATTTAGCAAAGGTGAAAACAATTTTGCACAGAAACCGGTCAATACGGATAATACTGATAGGTAACCTGGAACAAATGGGCAACACCAGAAGTTTTCTGTAAACTCTAAGAAAAAGAAAGTCAAGTTGCTCAGTCGTGTCCTACTCTTTGCGACCCCATAGACTGTAGCCTACTAGGTTCCTCCATCCATGGGATTTTCCAGGCAAGAATACTTTCCTTCCCCAAGAGATCTTCTCGACTCAGGGATTGAACCCAGGTCTCCCACATTGTAGGCAGATGCTTTTACCGTCTCAGCCACCAGGGAAAGGTACCAGTCATTTGGATGCACACTACGTAAGGGCAAGAATAGGGGCCTTTTCTCTATAAGTGAAAAGGAACTAAGAGTTTGAAATCGAAAGTATGCTGAATATCATTTACACGTTTTGCACACATTTTGAGGCAAAAGGGTTGAGAGCATGAGCTCTGGCAGTTGTTCATTCTGTTGACCTTGGGCATAAACACTCAAAGTTTGCTTTCCTTATAAATAAAATCAAAGATGATAATACTTACCTTATGGAGTGATGAAAATTAAATGTGCTAATTCAACATAAAACACTTAGCACAGTACTTGTATGTAATAAGCTCAATAAAAGTCATTTATTTGCATTATTTTTACATTCCTATATGGATAGAATTTTCATTCTGAATGCTAGCACTTTAAACAAATCATTCTGCTGTCTTCATAAAGGCCCAATTAAACAATTGCTCCTGGGATGTTACAGTGTTAGGGTTGGGTGGACCCAGCGGAAGAATCACAGTCAATATTCAGGTTCCACACAGTAGGAAAAGCCAGGTAAGCATCTCTGCTGGCAGAATTTTGCCCTAATGAAGGGCTATTTCTGCTTGGGTGACTACACATTATAGCAGCATCTGGAGCTAATCTCTGCACCCAGCAGGTGTCTGTGGACATCAATGACTCCCATTCCTACTATAAGAGAGGCAGGTAAAGAGTTGAAATCAACTAAAAAGCAAGGTATCAGGAACACCCATGGTTCTTGGCATTACTAAGCCTGAAGAATGGCTGAATTGCTTCCTTACATGGCAGCACAGATGTTAGTAACTTGCACCTGTGCTTATATGTGAAAAAACGGGGGGGGGGGGTAAAAGAGAGAGAGAGGGAAACAGGAGCATCAAGGGTAAAAGTGAGGCCCATTCTCAGAAGTAGTCACTGAGACCATCACTCACAGTCAGAATAAATAGCCATTTGAGGGCCTATGTTCCTCACCAAACTGAGTTTTTCACTGCAGAAAATGTCTTCATCATCGTCTCACATAGTAGATCTCAACAAATATTTATTCAATTGACCTGAAAGAGTTACACACTATAAAATACAAAATTATGAAAGGTGTGGCAGGATAATTTAATATATAATATATTTTATGATAATTTAAATGATATATTTATATGATAAATATATTTTATGATAATTTAAAACATGATATATTTTCCTTACTGCAGAAGAATCAGAAAGAACTAGATACATAATATCCATCCCCAGGGAGAAAATGGAAGTCTTTGGATCATGAAATCCATAGATCTTCACAAGAGACTTTAGTCAAAAGTCAAGGCTTACAGAGGCAAAGAGCTAAAGTTTATGTATCGGGTGGAGGATACACCCCTGAGATGTGTGACTAGAAAAAATAGCTGAAAGGGAATGTCCTAAGGCAAGTGGACAGAGTTGGGTATTTGGTGGAAGATGTACAAGTGGAGGACGCCCAGGAGACAGAACCTTGGACCAGGTAGCTTGTAGATATTGGAAACCTCAATGCTGAGAACTATGGTATTGAGAGCTATAGCTTTCAAAGCCTTACAGACAGCTTCCCGGTACTGTAGGATAGAGAAAACCGATCAGGAGAGTCTGGTCAGTGAACGTCTCAGTTCAGACTGTAATGGATTAAAGACTAGGAGCTCTTCACTTCTGGGGTTCCATATAAATCTCCAGGGGCTTCCCAGGTGGTGCTAGTGGTAAAGAACCTGCCTGCCAGTGCAGGAGAACTAAGAGACGCTGGTTCGATCCCTGGGTTGGGAAGATCCCCTGGAAGAGGAAATGACAACCCACTCCAGTATTCTTGCCTGGAAAATGCCATGGACAGAGAAATCTGGCTACAGTCCATGGGGCTGCAAAGAATCAGATACAACTAAAGTGACTTAGCACACATAAATCCCTGATTTCTTAAGAAATCCTAGGAACAAAGGATATCATACCAAAAAGGATTCAAAGACATTTAATTCAATCTGGAGAAATAAAAATATGTCATGCTTCTTGCCAGTATACTTGGAGAGCAAAATTCATACCCACTACTTATGTATGAAAACAGGACTACAATAAGACATCAAAGTAGTTATCTCTGTCTTGTGTTATTATAGGTAGTAGTCAATTTTTCTTCATATTATATATATATATATATATATATTTAAAGTCATGTTTAAAGATAAAACTACAGAAAGCCCACGTTCCTACCCTTGACCAGCCAGAAGGTGATATGATGGTCCTTCCTAGGAGCAATGGGACCCAACCTCCTTTAGAACAAGGTCAAACTCTGTGCTTGATTTGGGTCCCTGAGAATCTGGAGAAGCTGTGATGTTCAGAGAAACACTCTGGCTCTCAAAGAGTTTTTGTCCTTGAAAAACTCTCACCAGTGGTGTGTTCCAACACACATAATGATTTTGTTGGATGTGAAAGAGCACAAAGTTCTCCAAAGGAAAAAAAGCCAACTCCTCTCAATCAGCTATATCAAGTCACTGAAGTTACTGAAATTAGAAATGGTTCCATGAATCTATGGGAAAGTGGGGTGTGTATGTGTATATGTGTGTGTGTGTGTGTGTGTGTGTGTGTTAATATACATCATTTCCAGTGCTCTGCATTTCTCTATGTAGATCCAGATTTCCATCTGGTGGTATTTTCCTCCTGCCCAAAGGACTCTTTACAAGAACATTCTCTCATATCACCAAAGTAAAATCATCAATATCAAGGTATGACCACTAATATATTACTTCTATCTAATCCTCAGATCCCATTTAAGCCAGTAGTCCCAGTAAATTCCTTTACAGCAAAAGAATAACGGGCACTAGGTTAAGATAACCATTCTGTTTTCTAGATTTGTTCCTTTATTCATTCCACAGGAAACATATTTTGATGATCCACTCTATGTCTTAATCTGAGAACCAGCCATAAGTAAATCATAATAATCCAATGACTAAGGGCTGTAAAAGATATGCAGGGGCCATTTCAGGACTAAATAAATTGCTGCCAAGCCCAGGGAAGGAAGTGATTCACTCTGCCTAAAGAAATCAGGGACAATGTCACAGAGGAGGAAGCCACTGCTATGACTCTTAAAGGATGAGTAAGAGTTTTTGAAACAAACTGGGAGGACAAAGCACCTGAAAATGAGTTTCTCCCCACATTATCTCGCACAGTGCTACGCTCTCAATTGTAACTCATTGTTAGTGACATAAATAACACTGAAATGGCTAGCCAACAAACGAGCTGCAAGGAAGTGAATCCCAACCCTTTGCCTTTCCACCTGGGATTCAGTTCATTTGACGACCTCTGCAGATCTCCTTGCACACAAGGACATATTTTGTGAGGTGACATCTTTGTAGAGCATAACATCACTCGTGCTCTGCTTGGTCCTAACATTTGGTTTTGTTTAATTCCAGTGTAATCTTCCAAGCTGAGATTTCTTAGTAATGATCAGACAATCTGTGCTGCTGCTGCTGCTGCTGCTGCTAAGTCGCTTCAG
This sequence comes from Oryx dammah, assembly GCF_014754425.2. Taxonomy (NCBI): domain Eukaryota; kingdom Metazoa; phylum Chordata; class Mammalia; order Artiodactyla; family Bovidae; genus Oryx; species Oryx dammah. The sequence continues at coordinate 70,446,840 of NW_024070201.1, forward strand.
TCATGTCCGACTGTGTGCGACCCCATAGACGGCAGCCCACCAGGCTCCTCCATCCCTGGGATTCTCCAGGCAAGAACACTGGAGTGGGTTGCCATTTCCTTCTCCAATGCATGAAAGTGAAAAGTGAAAGTGAAGTCACTCAGTCGTGCCCGACTTTTAGCGACTCCATGGACTGCAGCCTACCAAGCTCCATCGTCCATGGGATTTTCCAGGCAAGGGTACTGGAGTGGGCTGCCATTGATTAGACAGTCTGTAACAGTGTTTAAAGAGACTTGTTGCCTTAAGAGTAGGTTTGATTTTATTGATTTTCTTATAATGTCTGTAATTGTTCAGTTTGTTGGAGCTTTTTTCTTTCTTTTTTTTATTTCCTAATTGCTTTATCTTTCACAGAAAAGATTTGTTTGTAGCTTGTTGATCTTTTCTTCCATTAAGAATGAATGTTGCGAGAGAGACTTTTGTGAAGAAAAGCAAAACTCCATTACCAAAAGTTTCATTATACCCACTGATATATGTTTCTCTTTCTTAAAAACCCTACAAACTGTCTTTGTCCTTCACTTCATGAATAACTGGACTCTCTGGAGGAGGGGAAAGAATCTGTTATGTTCACTACTTTCATTACAACGTCGTGTTATTAGTGCCCGGGATACAACATTTTCACTTGGTTATTTGAACATCTTTGTCCTTCTTAGTGTCTCTGCATTACCCTCTGCACTTTAACAAATGAAATGAAGAGCCATTCAAGATCAGTGAGGAGGAGCACCCTATACATACGTTCATTCAGCAAGGATTCATTGGACACAAACTAAATGCCAAGTAGGTCATCGATCACTGGGAATGGAGAGAGAACAAAACCCAGGTATCCTAATGCTAAAAGCTGGATGAAACTGCAGAGGGGGGTTGGGTCTGAAGGGGAAGCAAATTTCAGCCGTGCTGTTGTACAGCATTTAGCTTCAGACCAGGGACTCTAGAATCATACAAGTGTGAGTTCAAGTCCCAGTTTTGCTATAAGGGAGGGACCTCAGGCAGATACCTAAGCTATTGGAGTCTCAGTTCTCCTATCTACAATGTACAGATACCAGCAACACCAGCCTCAAGATTTCTGTATTAAATAAAATATTGCAGGCAAAGTGCTAATCATATTGTCAAGAACCTAGTAAGTGTTCAGTAAACTTTAGCTCTAGATATATGCTGATCTTGCCACATTTACGTTATAATATTAAAAACATAGAAGGATCTCAATACATGTTTGTTGACTAAAGCCAGTCCAAATATTCTACCCTCAAGGAAATCAGTCGGTGTAACATCAGATATTCAGTTGCGGATTCTCAACCTAAGCTGGGAAGTGGTAGGTGCGGGAATAAGTGTATAACTTGGGTATTGAAATCCAAATTCTCACATTAACACCAAAATTAAAATACTTTGAATGCATGGGTCCACTTATATATGAATATTTTTTCCAATAAAATGCACTAGAGCACTATGCCATCCATAGTTGGTTGAATTTATGGATGTGGAACCTCAGATATGGAGGAACCATGGATGGGGGGCTGGCTATAAGGTATAAGCAGAGTTTCAGTTGTACTAAGGGTTAGCACCCTAACCCCTGTGTTATTAAGGTGTCAACCGTATTTCTACCAATAGAGAGTTAAGATGGTGATCAACAGCTGTCTGCAAATCCACTGCTAGTCCACAATTTCAGCTTCTGGTTAAAGAAAATACAACTTGGGCAATTAATCAGAACATAGTTCTTGATAATCAAATTGCATCTTCCATTATTTAGACCCAGCTTTGGTCCTTGAACTTACAGTAAAATGAGAAGATCTTTAGGGATGTAATTAATACAAACTGCACAGGGTGCTTGTCCACCAGAGGTCTCCCCCAGGATGTAAGAAAGCCTAAAAAGAAGGATAGCTCCAGGAGAAGGGAGAATCAAACAAATTTACACTGAAGACTTCAGAGAAAATCATTACCATCTTAAAAATTATCATATGAAGAAATAAGAGTTTTTGAGGGTGGAGAACAGCTGGTTCCAAAAAGCAATCAGTAGTTAATTATTGAGTACATTTTAGGCATTCAGTTCACTTCAGTTCAGTTGCTCAGTTGTGTCCGACTTTGTGACCCCATGAATCGCAGCACGCCAGGCCTCCCTGTCCATCACCAACTCCCAGAGTTCACTCAGTCTCACGTCCATCGAGTCAGTAATGCCATCCAGCCATCTCAGCCTCTGTTGTCCCCTTCTCCTCCTGCCCCCAATCCTTCCCAGCATCAAAGTCTTTTCCAGTGAGTCAACTCTTCACATGAGGTGGCCAAAGTACTGGAGTTTCAGCTTTAGAATCATTCCTTCCAAAGAAATCCCAGGGCTGATCTCTTCAGAATGGACTGGTTGGATCTCCTTGCAGTCCAAGGGACCCTCAAGAGTCTTCTCCAACACCACAGTTCAAAAGCATCAATTCTTCGGTCCTCAGCTTTCTTCACAGTCCAACTCTCACATCCATACATGACCACTGGAAAAACCATAGCCTTGACTAGACGGACCTTTGTTGGCAAAGTAATGTCTCTGCTTTTGAATATACTATCTAGGTTGGTCATAACTTCCCTTCCAAGGAGTAAGCGTCTTTTAATTTCATGGCTGCAGTCACCATCTGCAGTGATTTTGGAGCCCAAAAAAATAAAGTCTGACACTGTTTCCACTGTTTCCCCATCTATTTCCCATGAAGTGATGGGACCTGATGCCATGATCTTTGTTTTCTGAATGTTGAGCTTTAAGCCAACTTTTTCACTCTCCACTTTCACTTGCATCAAAAGGCTTTTTAGTTCCTCTTCACTTTCTGCCATAAAGGTGGTGTCATCTGCATATCTGAGGTTATTGGTTTCTCCAGGCAATCTTGATTCCAGCTTGTGCTTCTTCCAGCCCAGCGTTTCTCATGATATACTCTGCATAGAAGTTAAGTAAGCAGGGTGACAATATACAGCCTTGACGTACTCCTTTTCCTATTTGGAACCTACATGGAACAGTCTGTTGTTCCATGTCCAGTTCTAGCTGTTGCTTCCTGACCGGCATATAGGTTTTTTAAGAGGCAGGTCAGGTGGTCTGGTATTCCCATCTCTTTCAGAATTTTCCACAGTTTATTGTGATCCACACAGTCAAAGGCTTTGGCATAGTCAATAAAACAGAAATAGATGTTTTTCTGGAACTCTCTTGCTTTTTCCATGATCCAGCAGATGTTGGCATATTGATCACTGGTTCCTCTGCCTTTTCTAAAACCAGCTTGAACATCAGGAAGTTCACAGTGGATGTATTGCTGAAGCCTGGCTTGGAGAATTTTGAGCATTACTTTACTAGCATGTGAGATGAGTGCAATTGTGCGGTAGTTTGAACATTCTTTGGCAGTGCCTTTCTTTGGAATTGGAATGAAAACTGACCTTTTCCAGTCCTGTGGCCACTGCTGAGTTTCCCAACTCTGCTGGCATATTGAGTACAGCACTTTCACAGCATCATCTTTCAGGATTTGAAATAGCTCAACTGGAATTCCATCACCTCCACTAGCTTTGTTCGTAGTGATGCTTTCTAAGGCCCAGTTGACTTCACATTCCAGGATGTCTGGCTTTAGGTGAGTGATCACACCATTGTGATTATCTTGGTCGTGAAGATCTTTTTTGTACAGTTCTTCTGTGTATTCTTGCCACCTCTCCTTAATATCTTCTGCTTCTGTTAGGTCCATACCATTTCTGTCCTTTATTGAGCCCATCTTTGCATGAAATGTTCCCTTGGTATCTCTAATTTTCTTAAAGAGATCTCTAGTCTTTCCCATTCTGTTGTTTTCCTCTATTTCTTTGCATTGATCGCTGAGGAAGGCTTTCTTATCTCTTCTTGCTATTCTTTGGAACTCTGCATTCAGTTGCTTATATCTTTCCTTTTCTCCTTTGCTTTTCTCTTCTCTTCTTTTCACAGTTATTTGTAAGGCCTCCTCAGACAGACATTTTGGTTTTTTACATTTCTTTTCCATGGGGATGGTCTTGATCCCTGTCTCCTGTACAGTGTCACAAACCTCTGTCCATATTAGCATTTTCTAAAATATTATCTGAGAAACTCTGCCCATGCAGGTAACACTCTGAACAGGTATCAAAGAAATGGAATAAACTAGACTCTTCTGAACTATAAATCAATCGAATTAGGAAAAAAAAATGCTGTGTAACATTTACTATGTATAGTAAAATATATAAAAAATAAATACCATATATATAGCAAATGTTACACAGCAATCAGTTTTCAACATAGGACACAGAGGAGAGTGGTGAGTAGAATTTTTATGGAAGTCTAGAATAAATTTGTGTAAGGAGATAATGCTCAAGGCAGATCCTGTCAAAAGCAGCACATCAATTAAGTAGTGACTGTGGTTTATAGAATTCTCCTTTTTGGGAAGGTTGATATTTACCATCATCCTGATAAATGCCTCCTTATAATCCGTTCATTCCTCATTGGCCCATATCTCCCACCTCTAGTACTTATTGCATAAGGAATGGTTCTTAGACTGTTCAGAGATAAATCTCTACACAGATGGAGAGTTTTCCTGCTGCCTGTTATATGCCTATCTAGCCTCAGCCAACAATTTATTACTAGCTGAAAAAGGAGGCAATGTGGTAAAAGACTGAATTCTTTTTATGGCCATGTCTATATTTCTTAAAGAGTAAGAACCTTTATAGAAGAAATTCATCCTGGAACCACATGAACCACCATTCATTTGGTGTAAAGTGAACTTGTTATAAAATATTGAAAACAGAATCACACACTATGAGGGTGTCACTCTTTTTACTACCAGGAGCTATTAAAATCCCCACCCACTTTCTTTTTGCCTTTTACCAACTCAGTTCTGTGAGCCTGCAAACATGAGTCTTTGAATACCCCAGATATTGGTTACAATCAACATATGACATTAGAATATAGGGCCCTAGCATCACGCTTGTTTAGGGAAAGTCTCCTGAGTCTGATATTTGAATTATCATTGGCTTTGAAGTATGTATCATGATGAGAAAAAACATCAGTTTTAGCCCCAGGTCGATCACTTTGTGACCTTGGACAAATTATTTTTTCTGTGCCTTATTTTCCTAATGTATACAATAAAAGTTTGGATTAACTGACTTCCAAAAGTCTTTTATACAGGTTCACTATTAGTTGAACCTGTAAGTACCAATCAATGCAAACCGCTAAGTACCAACCTGCCTTCTGAATACCACATCCACAGTGGAGAAAATCCACATATTTTAGATATTGCTGTGCACTATATTTAGTGGACATTCTCCAAAACAAAATATATCAATTGTGCAACACCTCTTTGAAAACATAAAGCTTTAATTGTGGTAAAATATGACTTTACAAACAGACATTTAAATTCAATCCAATGAGAAATTAGTAATGGGTTAATCTCCAATTGTTAGATAAAACAGTCAGATCTTTGGCAAAAGTCAACAGATTTGTCCTTTCTTCCTGTTCACAGCATCAGTGTTAGGATGCAGTCACTACCCTGAATCTTAAAGTACAGATTCTAATATGATCAGCATTGTCAAACACCAGGTAAGCAGACAGGCACAAAGTAGATTTGGTGCTAAAAGCCCAATGGAGAGAGACAATCTTATCAATAGATAAGTATATTTATCCTTTTGAACTGTGCTGCTCAAGAAGACTCTTGAGAGTCCCTTGGACAGCAAGGAGATCAAACCAGTCAATCCTAAAGGAAATCATTCCTGAATATTCACTGGAAGGACTGATGCTAAAGCGGAAACTCCAATACTTTGGCCACCTGATCCAAAGAGCCAGCTCACTGGAAAAGACCCTAATGCTGAGAAAGATTGAAGGCAGGAGGAGAAGGGGACAACATTAGATGAGATGGCTGGATGGCATCACCAACTCAATGGGCATGAGTTTGAGCAAGCTCTGGGAGATGGTGAAGGACAGGGAAGTCTGGCGTGCTGCAGTCCATGGGGTCACAAAGCACTGGACACAACTGAGCAACTGAACAACAAAAATTTATCCTTAACACAGAAAGAAAAGAAAAGGATTGGAAAAGTAAGGGAAAGAAAGTCAAGAATATATCATTTTGCCTCCAGTCCTGGCCCGCATCACCCCTGGCCTCTTTGGTTTTCTGAGAGTCCCACTCACAAGCACTAGACGATTTTGCTTGGTACTTGGACTTTCCAGGTGGCTCAGTGGTAAAGAATCTGAATGAAATGCAGGAGACACAGGTTTGATACCTGGGTCAGAAAGAGGAAATGGCAACCCACTCCAGTATTCTTTCCTGGAAAACCCCACGTACGGCAATCCTGGTGGGCTGCAATTCATAGGGTCACAAAGAGTCAGACATGACTGAGCGACTGAGCAGGCACACAGAGGATTGTGGTCCATTCTGATGGATATTCTTCTAAGACATATGTGGCCCTCTTTCTCTACCTCAGAGAAAGAGGTAGAATGTCCTGAAAAACATAGATCTCTTTGGGGAAGAAGCAGTTTGCATGCTCACATGACCATGGAATGAATGAATGCTAAGTCACTTCAGTCATGTCCAACTCATTGTGACCCTATAGCCCACCAGGCTCCCCTGTCCCTGGGATTCTCCAGGCAAGAATACTGGAGTGGGTTGCCATTTCCTTCTCCAGGGAATGTTCTCCACTCAGGGGCTGAACCCATGTCTCTTACATCTCCTGCACTGGCAGATGGATTCTTCACCACTAACCACCTAAAATGCCCACATGACCATGGGGATGGTCATTAACCTCATTAGGTCCCCCTTTCGTAAGTTCAGAAACAAGGATATCATAACAACTATATTTTCTGGTACACTGATGTCTACAAGAAGGCCGATGAAGGACTTTGGATCCTTTAGTCCCATGGCAGAAATAATTTTATCAATTTAAAAATATTGTTTGGGTTTATTGAAGTGTAAGCCATATAATTCACCGATTTTAAGTATATGGTTTGATAGATATGGACAAATATCCACGATAGTGAACCCATCACCACAATCAATTTTGGAACACTTCTATGACTCTCCAAATTCCCTTATATCACTTTGTAGACAATATCTCGGAGAAGGCAATGGCACCCCACTCCAGTACTCTTACCTGCAAAATCCCATGGATGGAGGAGCCTGGTAGGCTGCAGTCCATGGGGTCGCAGAGTTGGACACCACTGAGCGACTTCACTTTCACTTTTCACTTTCATGCATTGGAGAAGGAAATGGCAACCCACTCCAGTGTTCTTGCCTGGAGAATCCCAGGGACGGGGGAGCTTCATGGCTTGCCGTCTACGGGGTCACACAGAGTCGGACATGACTGAAGCGACTTAGCAGCAGCAGCAGCAGCAGCAGCAGCAGAAGACAATATCTACCCTTACACTCAGAAAACCAATGATGCATTTTCACTAGGATTTTGCCCTTTCTTTTATTTCCAACCTTTTCAATATAATCTTATAGTAACTTACTGTTTTGATTCCAGACCTGGCTATGAGACTTACCTTGGTCAATGGAGTTTAAATAAATATAATTCAAGATGAGGCTGGAAAAAGTGCTTCTATCTTTCTACTTACTCTCTTGCCTTCTCTTATTTCAATAAATAAGAAGAACTATGAGCCTTTGATGAAAGTGAAAGAGAAGAGTAAAAAAGTTGGCTTAAAACTCAACATTCAGAAAACTAAGATCATGGCATCCAGTCCCATCACTTCATGGCAAATAGATGGGGAAACAATGGAAACAGTGACAGACTTTATTTTAAGGGGCTCCAAAATCACTGCAGATGGTGACTGCAGTCATGAAATTAAAACCCATTTGCTCCTTGAAAGAAAAGTTATGACCAACCTAGACAGCATATTAAAAAGCAGAGACATTACTTTGTCAATAAAGGTCTGTCTAGTCCAGGCTATGGTTTTTCCAGTAGTCATATATGGATGTGAGAGTTGGACTATAAAGAAAGCTGAGCACCAAAGAATTTATGTTTATGAACTGTGGTATTGGAGAAGACTCTTGAGAGCCCCTTGGACTACAAGGAGATCAAAACAGTCAATCTTAAAGGAAATCAATTCTGAATATTCATTGGAAGGACTGATGCTGAAGCTGAAACTCCAATACTCTGTCCCCATGATGTGAAGAACTGACTCATTTGAAAAGGCCCTGATTCTGGGAAAATTTGAAAGCAGAAGGAGGAGGGGACGACAGAGGGTTAGATGGTTGGATGGCATCACCAATTCAACGGAGATGAATTTGAGCAAGCTCTGGGAGTTGGTGATGGACAGGGAAGGCTGGTGTGCTGCAGTCCATGGGGTCACAAAGAGTTGGACACGACTGAGCAACTGAACTGATTTCAATAAAAACATATCTGAGCTAGCCTCCCAGAAATAAAAGATAGGTGGTTCAGAGTCAAGTTGACTCAATCATCCTAGCCAAGTCTATTTATTGCAAATCAACCCCATCACCTAGAGACCTCCAGGCATGTGAGCAAGCCCAGCCCCAGTCACACCACCCAGCTGAGCTGCAGCTGACTGTAGGTTCATGGAAAAGGCTATCTGAGGTTACCTAAGCCTGGTCAGAGCAGCTGTAGCTTGCAAACACATTTATTGCTCTATGCCACTGAAATTTTACAACTGTTTATTATGCAGCATTGTTCTGGCACTAAAAAGCTGATATGGTAGATTAGAATCAGCCTGTATAAATCCCATTTTGTTCAATCCAAGAATACCAATTAGTTATCTGAAATTCTTCCATAATCTCAAAGCATAAAACATGGCACTCCTCTTTCTGCAACTGTCTCAGAGAAAAGGGCATGAGCTATCATCATCTCACTGTATATGAATTTTTTCCTCATTTTAATGAATTTTTCCTATTCCGATGCCTCCTGCAATAATATTTACAGTATCCCTGAAAACATTAATTATATGTGTGTGGGAGGAGGAGGGAATATGTGGTTGGAGAGAACCAGGATTTGATAATACCAAATAAATTTGGCCTACTGTTACATGCCAGAAGTGCTTGTCACCTGCCATGTTTTTCCTCTGGCTCCAAACTCAGTCCCCTTTTCCTTGTGCTCCATCGTGAGAGGAGTCCTGGCAATGAAAATGCAACATTCCTCTTGCGATTCCAATTTCACAGTTGAATAAGGAACAAGCCTGAGCAGGCAGTAGCCCAAGAAAGGCATGACAAGCATGGCAGGTCAGGGAGCCTAGTTGTTGATTCTGCATCCCTTCTGCTTCCCATGACCCTTGCACTCTGTACCATAACAACAACAGCAAACATCAAGAGTAGGCTTCAGGTCCTGATGAGGCACCAGACGCAGTCTTTAACTTCCCTAAATGACTAGATTCCAATCAGGCAGAGACATGGGTTGGCGTCTCCCCATTAATCTCTGATTGCGTTTTCTGCTTTAAGGTTTATTTAAAGAATGAGTGTCTCCTTCAGGTCTGTGCAACTGGAGGAGACAGGGAAGACAGAACAGCGGAAGTGGCATCTGTCGGCTAGCAGTAATTAGGAGAGATGTGTGGAGTTTCAGTGCTCTAAACGGCCCCGTTAAAATGTTGATGAGCAGTGAAATGTCTGATTAAATTTTAAGCAGGAATAAATGGGCCAGCCCCACCATAGGATAAAGCTAATGGAGTAGTAGACTGAGAAAATTAAACGAACAATGTGTCAGTGCAAGCGAAGAGACAAGCTGGCACGAATAGGCCTCTTCTGGAGCCTGAACATAGCTTCTTCTGCATGACTGCAAAGAAAAGATTTTCTGCAAGTACCACCTGAGCTTCAGAGTAGGCCATGAGCTACGACATCAATTTGAATATTAGGAGACAAGAAGGGAACGGGCACGTTTGAAAAGGACACCAGGAATCAGAACAGAAGAACAGAGTAGTGACATGTGCACTGATGAAATCTTAGAGAGCAACTCATTTCCCCTCTCTCTTAAGTCAGGAAACCAGAGGCAGAGGGACTCCTGGCTTCTAACAACAAGACTTTAGAGTGTGCAAAGGAGCATGAGGTTATGGGGCTGGGGAAGTCTGAAGATGCTTGCTTCAGCTCTGGTTAACCAGAGAAACACTCACATGTCTGTTGGGCCAGTAAAACCATTGCAAAGGTCTAAGACTATGCAACTTCTTGACCCACATACAGGTTTCTCGGAAGACAGGTAAGGTGGTCTGGTGTTCCCGTCTGTTTAAGAATTTTACAGTTTGTTTTGACCCACATAGTCAAAGCCTTTAATGCAGTCAATGAAGCAGAAGTAGATATTTTTCTGGAATTCCCTTGCTTTCTCTATGAGCCAATGAAAGTTGACAGCTTGATCTCTGGTTCCTCTGCCTTTTCTAAATCCAGCTTATACATCTGCAAGTTCTTGGTGCTAGTGAAGACTCTTCAGAGTCCCTTGGAATGCAAGGAGGTCAGACCACTTAATCCTAAGGGAAATCAATCCTGAATATTCCTTGGAAGGACTGATGCTGAACTGAGGTTCCAATACTTTGACCACCTGATGTGAAGAACTGACTCACTAGAAAAGATCCTGGTGATGGGAAAGATTGAAGGAAGGAGGAGAAGGGGTGACAAAGGAAGAGATGATTGGATAGCATCGCTGACTCAACAGACATGAGTTTGAGAAAACTCTGGAAGACAGTGAAGGACAGGGAAGCCTGGCACACTGTAGTCCATGGGGTGGCAAAGAGTTGGACACGACTTAGTGACTGAACAACAACAAGACTAAACAATAACAAACAACAACAGCAAAACTCAACAAGACCCTAAGGATCACCAGATATTGCATCTGGTGTTTCTCTTGCTCTTAAATCTGCAGCTATTATGTCACTTCTTCTGAATTCTCTTTGCATTTTCCACCTTCATCTAGCCTCTCTTCCACATTAATGACCTCGCCTCATACTTCATGAAAAAGAGGAGCTATTAAGCACAAACTCCCATAGATCTCGCTTCAGACTCTACAAATATGTCAGTACCTTCATCTTTCCTTTTGTTTTTAACAAGGGGAATCCCTTAACTTCCAATGAGAAGCCTTAGGTCCCCTTCTTCCTTGACTCCTCAGTAATCTCAGTTCTTATATTATTCTCTCTTAAGTCTCTACCTCTACTTAATCACCATTCCCATTAGCAAACAAACATGCTCTACTATTTCTTATTTTTTAAAATAAACTATTCATTTGTTCAGTCTACATTGCCCCCTATGAGGTACTGATTTCTTTCTATTACGCTTCTTAAAAGTGTTTGTGAATGTACACACAAACACCCCACTACTTCAATTACTGTTTAGATAGATAGATGATAAACACAGATGGCTGTCCTTTTCCACTTCTCTTTTACATTATGGCATTTTCTTCCTTGTTTTAAAGTTAGACATTGCTTCGGGAAGGATGCCTATTGTTAAAGCCAAAAAATCCAGATAAAGAAAATACTGCTTGTATCAGTTCTCAAGGATGACATTTTGAGTATTATAAACACACATTAGTTTTGAAGGGCAGAATTGGTCAAGAAAGAAATTGAATTTTCAAATTCTAGAAATGACCTCTATGGAAAACAAAGCTTCTCGTGGTCTGAAAGTGGAGTCTTACTAGGAATTATGGATTAGAGAGATGAAGGATACTATGTGAGCAAGTTATACTCCCCACCTGATAAGAAATAGAAGACAAAAGCCAATCTAGCAGGTTCTGGATAGGAAGGAGGCTGAAGCAATGAAAGATACATGTCCCCACTCTCCATTCTGAGTCAATACCATGGATAGATAAAGCTGTTAAAATAACCATAAAATTTGGGCTAAGACAAAATAGAGCTTGTTTTCTCACTTCTTTGGCCATATAGCAGGGAAGATTCAGTTTCCTTTTAAAAAGTACTGATTTCAATAAGACATTATCAAGGTGTTAGGCTAACAAACAGCTGTGGGATAAAGCTAAGACAGGGCTTCCCTGGTGGCTCAGATGGTAAAGAATCTGCCTGCTATTCAAGAGACCCAAATTTCCTTCCCTGATCAGGAAGATCACCTGGAGAAGGGAATAGCAACCCACTCCAGCATCCTTGCCTGGAGAATTCCATGGACAAAAGAGCCTAGCAGGCTACAGTCCATGGGTTCACAAAGAATTGGACACAACTGAGCGATTAGCACACACATAGACACACACATACACACACACACTAAGAGAAAGAATCAAAGATAATATCACTAGAGTCTCCCTCATCATCCATGGATGTGAATATGGATATGGAAATTCTTACTGACTCAATGGAGGAAGCTAAATGTAGCTGAGTCAATAGTCTAAGGACCTGTCATGGGACTACCTTAAAGAAATCCTTAGAGAAGCAGTCCCTGGCATGAGACTACTTTTAATAGAAGTTGAAGAGTGATAGCTCTGTCCACACGTGAGAGGAAAAGTATTGCCAAGGTATTATCTGATATGACAGCCAGAGATGGAGGCAAGAGGAAGGTATACACTCTGATAATGCCATAATAATAAAGACTTTTTGCTTCATTAGCAGGATGCCTCAATACCAGATACCATTAGGATGCCAATGATCATAAGAACTAAAACTTCATCTCCATGGGATTTACCAAGGACCCTCAAGACAGCATAATAAGTTACACATGGATCTTCTGACTCTTCCCCACATTTGATCATAAGAATATATATGCATGCAACTACAGTCAACCAGCAGCTTATCCAGAAGGAAAATAAATCATGGTTGGAGAGTCGAGTCAGAAATGAAATAAGCCTCTCTATTGTGCTCCATTTTCATATAACCAACTGCCAACTTGACATCTTTACTTGTATGTCCCAAAGGCATGTCACACTTAACATAGCCACATACAAATTCTTCATCTTCCCTGCCTGCTCTGTTCCTACTTCAGATTTCATCTTCTCATTAAATGACAAATGGCACTTTGTGAACCCATCCATTCAAACACTTGGGAGACATTCTTGAAACATCATTCATAGACTCATAAATCTCACGAGTGAATCTACTTCTCTCCATCTCTACTGCTACTTTTCTGATCCAAGGAAATACCATCTCTTGTCTGGGCTGCTGTCCTCAGCAATGAACTGAGGGAGTTTTCTTCTATTTAGATTTGGGATTTATGGATCTTCACGGCCCAGATTATCATGATGGTGTGATCACTAATCTAGAGCCAGACATCCTGGAATGTGAAGTCAAGTGGGCCTTAGAAAGCATCACTACGAACAAAGCTAGTGGAGGTGATAGAATTCCAGTTGAGCTATTTCAAATCCTCAAAGATGATGCTGTGAAAGTGCTGCACTCAATATGCCAGCAAATTTGGGAAACTCAGCAGTGGCCACAGGACTGGAAAAGGTCAGTTTTCATTCCAATCCCAAAGAAAGGCAATGCCAAAGAATGCTCTAACTACCGCACAATTGCACTCATCTCACATGCTAGTAAAGTAATGCTCAAAATTCTCCAAGCCAGGCTTCAGCAATACATGCACCGTGAACTTCCTGATGTTCAAGCTGGTTTTAGAAAAGGCTGAGGAACCAGAGATCAAATTGCCAACATCCGCTGGATTATCGAAAAAGCAAGAGAGTTCCAGAAAAACATATATTTCTGTTTTATTGACTATGCCAAAGCCTTTGACTGTGTGGATCACAATAAACTGTGGAAAATTCTGAAAGAGATGGGAATACCAGACCACCTGACCTGCCTCTTAAAAAACCTATATGCCGGTCAGGAAGCAACAGCTAGAACTGGACATGGAACAACAGACTGTTCCATGTAGGTTCCAAATAGGAAAAGGAGTACGTCAAGGCTGTATATTGTCACCCTGCTTATTTAACCTCTATGCAGAGTACATCATGAGAAATGCAGGGCTGGAAGAAACACAATCTGGAATCAAGATTGCTGGGAGAAATATCAATAACCTCAGATATGCAGATGACACCACCCTTATGGCAGAAAGTGAAGAGGAACTAAAAAGCCTCTTGATGCAAGTGAAAGTGGAGAGTGAAAAAGTTGGCTTAAAGCTCAACATTCAGAAAACGAAGATCATGGCATCTGGTCCCATCACCTCATGGGAAATAGATGGGGAAACAGTGAAAACAGTGTCAGACTTTATTTTTTGGGGTTCCAAAATCACTGCAGATGGTGACTGCAGCCATGAAATTCAAAGATGCTTACTCCTTGGAAGAAAAGTTATGACCAACCTAGATACCATATTGAAAAGCAGAGACATTACTTTGTCGACTAAGGTCCACCTAGTCAAGGCTATGGTTTTTCCTGTGGTCATGTATAGATGTGAGAGTGGGACTGTGAAGAGGGCTGAGGTCTGAAGAATTGATGCTTTTGTTTTTTTTTTTAATTTTTTAAAATTTATTTATTTTTTATTTTACTTTACAATTCTGTATTGGTTTTGCCATACATTGACATGAATCCACCACAGGTATACATGGGTTCCCAAACTGTGGTGTTGGAGAAGACTCTTGAGAGTCCCTTGGACTGCAAGGAGATCCAACCAGTCCATTCTGAAGGAGATCAGCCCTGGGATTTCTTTGGAAGGAATGATGCTAAAGCTGAAACTCCAGTACTTTGGCCATGCGAACTCATGCGAAGAGTTGACTCATTGGAAAAGACTCTGATGCTGGGAGGGATTGGGGGTAGGAGGAGAAGGGGACGACAGAGGATGAGATGGCTGGATGGCATCACGGACTCGATGGACATGAGTCTGAGTGAACTCCAGGAGTTGGTGATGGACAGGGAGGCCTGATGTGCTGCAGTCCATGGAGTTGCAAAGAGTCGGACACGACTGAGCGACTGAACTGAACTGAACTGATGGTGAAATTTAAAAATATATTTGCTGCTTGCCTCTCTTCAAACCTGCCTTAATCAAGAATTGAACAATAAAGATGTATGATGAAGAAATCACAAACTTCTATAAAAAGAAAGACATTGAAAAAGTAAGCAGATAGGAGAAAGCCAATTAGCCAGTGTTGGCAGAGAAGAATGCAGACCAGAAATCAGTTGATTCAGCAGTTTTCACTGTAAATCTCCACCACCCAACCCCCCACCTGAAAGGCTCAAGAGTAACAGGTCCCAGCACTGGCATTCTGGTAAATACTTAGCAAGTGGCTTTTCAGGAAAATGAACCCATCAGACAAACAAACAAAAATACTGATTTACAGTGTTTGCTGATTAACATGAAGCAAATACACTATGGTCAATTTCAAATTACTAATGTAAAGTCACTGAGTGCAGATATAAGAAGAAATGTACACTGTCAATACAGGTTATGCAATCCCTAAATGATACCCATGGAGCAAGCACAAAAGTTATGAACCATAAAGAAAGCTGAGTGCTGAGGCATTGATGTTTTTTAATTGTAGTGCTGGCGAAGACTCTTGAGAGTCTCTTTGAATCCAAGGAAATCAAAACAATCAATCCTAATGGAAATCATCCCTGAATATACATTGGAAGGACAGAAGCTGAAACTCAAGTTACAATACTTTGGCCACGTGATGCAAAGAGCCAACTCATTGAAAAGACCCTGATTCTGGGAAAGATTGAAGGCAGGAGGAGAAGAGGGTGGCAGAGGATGAGATGATTCGATAGCATCATGGACTCAATGGACATGAATCTGAGCAAATTCTGGAATGTAGTGGAGGACAAAGAGCCTGGCATGCTGTAGTTCATGGAGTTGCAAAGAGCTGGACATGACTTAGTGAATGAACAATAAAAATAGCAAATGAATAGCTGCAGAAAAAGGAAGTGAAGTCAGTGAAAAATACTCATTTAGCAATACTAATACTGTAAACCAGGGATCCCGAACCTTTTGGCACCAGGGACTGGCTTCATGGAAGGCAATTTTTCCAGGGACTAGGGTAGAGGGAATGGTTTCAAGATGGTTTAAATGCATTACCTATATCACGCATTTTACTTTTATTATTATTACATCTGCTCCACTGCTGCTGGAAACAATGAGTCATTATTTCTGCAACAGGTGATAAAACTGTCTTAGGAAGAAAACACTGGGACAGTGGGGATGGCACTGTCACCCTCCATAGCTGAAACAACATATGTAACATCTAAACTTGTAAAGCAAAGACTATTACTTACAATAAGAATATTGCTTATAGCTGAAGCAATTGAAGAGGTCATCCCTTAGGGGAAAAGAAGTAGGTGAGTAAAGGATTTCTATTTCTCTTTTCTAGAAGTCTTGCAGGCTGGGTATTGTTGGGATTAAGAACATGGTGTCTGGCACCACACTGCTTGGACTTATCATTCTGAGCCCTAGTAGCCACGTGACCTGGGTGAGTTAGTTAACTGCTCTCATCCTCAGTTTCTTCATCTTTATAGTGAGAAGAGCAAGAGGCCTATTTTGCAAGGGTAATTGTGAGGATTAAATGAGGTAATATATGTAAAATACTCAGAACAAGATTTGGCTCATAATCAATAATAAATATGAACTTTTATAATTACTATTTGCCTTTTTAAAATTGTGTAACCAAGTTATTCTGATGAATATTAAAGACTAAGTTAAAAGAATAATAAACATGATAGGTTATAAAAGACTCATAATGAAGTAGAGCCTTTATTCAAAGTTTATGTTTGGCAGTATCTCATTTGAGATTGAGGTCTGGAAATATATATATATATATATATACACACACACACACACACACACACTATGTAGTGTGTGTGTGTGTGTTTGCATGAGAAAACTTGTAAACATGAAAAGTTTTATTTCTTAGGAAGACAATTTGTAAGTAAACTTTTTAAGTAAACCAAGGTATCTTTCCAGGGTAAAAGATTAAGATCCTCAGTTATTCTCCCCAACGTTGAAAGTCACTAAAACTTATCCAGGTGTATTGGCTTGGTCATGATGTAGCCCCAGAGACAGAGAAGGGCCCATCAGTCTCTTAGTACAAAATCAGTATGAAGGAAGAATATGGCACTATGAACAGGTCAGTATTAAAACCCAGAAGATAATGGTAGTCTAGCTTCATGAGGACTCAAGACACCAGAACCTGTTCTGAGGCAGCCATCCTAGTTATCAGCCTTTTCACTCCAGGAATGGTCATATTAGTTCATAATATCAGCTCTCCCATTGAGAAGCCAACATAATTTTGGAATGGGGCTCACTTGGCTAAGTGGGACAAGATGAGGAGTTTCTCTTGTCTTTTAAATTACCAATGAGGCTTGTGTAGTATTAAAAGTGGGTGGAAAAGGAGGCTCAGTGTTTCTCTCCAGACATGACAGGTGACAAAAGCGAGAAGAAGCACGTCTACTGTTGCTATATGCAGGCTTCTTACCCAGTTTTCTTACCCAGTGCAGGCTTCTTACCCAGAAATAAGGATGGCACATTATTCTTGAGGTACTGACTTCACATCATAGCTGTAAAGTTCTCTAGCCTCATGATTATTTCAGAGATGGAGGAGCAATAATGGCTTTTGCACATGAATGAGCCTCTGAAAGGTTCTTTTGGGAGGGTGTCTGTGTTAGTTGATCAGTCATGTCAGACTCTTAGCAACCGGATGGACTGTAGCCCGCCAGGATCCTTTGTCCATGGAATTCTCCAGGCAAGAGTACTGGAGTAGGTTGCCATTCCCTTTAGAATCCACAGAAACTAAACTTCATGTTTACTGAGTATGTGGGTTTCAAGTTTTGTGTTTGAGATGCTACTCTGAGATAGTATTCTTATTGCAAATTTTAAGGAACACCCTGGTTCCATATACTTCCCTGATATGAGAAAAATAAGTCAGTTGGCTTTTGAATGTATCCTAATCCCTGCCTGGTTGAGATATGTAGAGAAGCTAGAGCTCTATACAATTGACCCGTGAACAACACAGAGATTAGGCGTGCCAACCCTCCTTGCAGAGGAAATCCTCATGAAACATTATAGTCAGCCCTTTATACCTGCAGTGCCACATCTGAGGATTCAGCCAACCACAGGTCCTGTAGGACTGTAACAGGCATTTAGTGAAAAAAAAAAAAAAAGCTTATATAAATGAACGCAAACAGTTCAAATCTGTGTTGTTCAAGGATCAACTGTATTCATGTTTCAGTGTTTTTTACCTGGCTTTGAACTAGGGCATCCAAGCCTAGGGATTCCATTTTCCCATTTAGAAAGAAACATAATGAATGGTTACCCCTTTCCATCTCACAAGAACAATGAAAGAACCAAGGAGTGCATTACATTAAACAGCATGAATAAGTATAATTTTCCAATTACTTACTAGAAAATACCATGCTAAGTATTTATTAATACCATATATTATTCCACTTCATTTAAAAAAAAAAAAAACTGTAAAAGAGGCAACATTATCCCCAGGTCACAGAGAGGAGATCCAAGGCTCAGAGAAGTTATGTAATGTCTCCAGAGATCCAAGTTAGGATTTAAGTCTACTCCTTTACGAATAGAAACACAATTACCACATAAAGCCATCATTACTATTTATCTTTCAAATTTCAAAATGTTGCTTTTGCTTAGGATCCTCTGATTTTCCTGGATCCCACCCACTAAAGATTAGTTATAGGTATTTCCTCTGTGAAATGCCAATGTCTGAGGTTATTAGAAATCTTAAGTTATTTTATTTTAAGTATGTGAGATTAAATATTTAATCCCTAAAATTGGAAATTAGATACAAGAAAAATATTTATCCTAAGATCACTATCCTCACAATTACTTTTATGGACTTTTCTTCATATGCATTTAGTTATATGGTTATAATCACCATGTACATGCAATAACTTTCCTTAGTAGTCATATTATACGTTCTAAAAAATGACTTCATAATGTTGCTTTGGATTGGCACTCTAGAGTGTTTTAGTCAACCCCATGATAAAAGGTATTTTTCTATTTCAAACTACTTATTGAAACAGCTTGAAATAAATAATTCTATACTGAACATTGTCTTATGTATATATTTTAAATACATTTTTAATTATAGGCTTGACATGCTAACTGTTTTCAATTCATTATGATGCAAAAACGAATACACAGTTCACAAAATGTTCATTTTCTCACCAACATAGACAAACACTCCTTTTAAATAACTCAGCATTTATATAGTAATACCTACTATTATAAGTTCTTGATTCTATTCTCATAGTGTCAGGTTCTATGCCAGGAATTAGAGCATATATTCCATTTGGCTATATGGATAATGCTATCTCACCAATTCCATACAGGAAATTATCCTCAGGGTTTCCCAAATCATGAATTACCATGAAAATCATAGAAAGAAAAGGGATATGATTTGAGAAGCGTGACTTTTAGGCTTACCATCTAATCTCCTGTATCTACCCAAAGTTTAATGAGCCACTAGGCACATGGATTGGCATTTATATCCATAACTTGCAACACACCCCAGGAACCTTGAAGTGTGTGCTATGAATAGACCAATTTCCATGTCCTGTCTTCACATCTTTGTTTGCAGCTCTTCGGTTAGGGACCCTGGGCAAGTGTGCTAGAAACTGTGTTACCCCTATCAGGCGGTGACAAGCAGTGCCATGAGTAACAAATGAGCCCATTACTGCTCTACAGGAGAGGAGACAGGTCAATTCTTTGCTAAATCCCTGTGTACTGTGTCCTCTTCCTTGTTCCAATTACCCAGGAAGTGATGGCACTTTCTCATCTACAGCCTTTCGAAACTTGCTGACATGTATTTAGGACATTGCTGGGATTGTAAGTCTTAACCAAACTGTCCTCAGTAATTCTCATGGAAAATAAGATCCAATACTTTCTCAACTCCGACCACACCCATTTACAAACCAGAGGAAGAACTAAGACAGGCAGAAAGAGAAAGATTACTTTCCAACCAAAATATTTATTTAAATCCAGAAATACAATAATTGCTGAAAAACTGGCCATAGAATATTGTCATTAACTAACATCCTGATTTTCCTAAAGAGGAAGCTAATTCCCTCGAAAATGCTTCAAGTTGCCTAAGCTAGTTTGTGGCACAATCCTGAAGGAAAATGTGCCCTGAAACTTTGGTGTTTTTTTTTCATCATTAGCAATTTAGATTCCCTTAGCTTTTGGAGTAGCTTTTTAATTCATTCAAAAAATAACTGTTGAGTGTCTTCCATAAAATTACTACTCTGGCACTAGGGATTCAGCCAGGGTTGAAACGTAGTGGTGCTGGGAATACAGAATCAAAAGTCACAGTCTGACAAGGAGACAGGTTTGTAGACTGATGATTTAAGTGTAACGTGATGAGCAGAATCCAAACAAACAGAACTGTAAGCAGTGTGCTACAAAACATCTGCCTGAGGGACTCAGGGGGAACTTCCCCAAAGAGGTGGCCTCCTTTCAGAAGGAACAGTTTACAAGGAACAACACGCAGAACAGGAGGCAGAGAGAAGGTTATACATATAGGACAGGATACTTGAGAAGCAACATAAGAGTTTGCCCCATTTCTTGACTTTGCTGACACACTTGGTTTCCCAGGTGGCACAGTGGAAAAGAGTCCGCCTACAGATGCAGGAGAAGCCAGAAACGTGGGTTTGATCATGGGGTCGGGAAGATCCCCTGGAGAAGGGAATGGCAACCCACTCCAGTACTCTTGCCTGGAAAATTCCATGGACAGAGGAGTCTGGTGGACTATTGTCTATGGGGTCAAAAAGAGTTGGATGTGACTGAACAGACACTCATGCAGAGCTTATTTAAAACCACTTTATTTTCTTCTTCCATGTCACCTTGTGAGTGCCTCTTCCTCTGCTTCACGTTTGGGGTTCCTAAGGGTCCTGTCCTCCGCACTCTGTTCTTCCTTTCTCTACACACTCTGCCTTAGATCCCACTGAGACATATATTCCTCCTGTGTTTCTCCCAGATCTTTCTCTCTTGAGCTCCCAACAAACAAATTATAACCGTACAAACACTAAATGTTTGAAAGTATTTTCAGTGTTTTGTATTCAAATTCTATGTTCCTACCCTGTGTTATCTCAATAAATGGCACCATCACCAAGTTACCTAAATATCACTCCTGACTGTTCTGTCTCCTTTATTCCTCACATTCAATCTATCACCAAATCAGACTAAAGGTAACTTCCCTGAGTTCCCCAACAGCCCTTTTACCACCCTGTCCAAACTTTCCTTTTTGCATCATATTATTCATTATATTTTGCCTTTAAGAAGTTTGAAATGTCTACAGACTGATTTCTGCCCAATTTCCAGGGCACCAATGGTTTGTTTAGAATAGTTTGATATATAATAAGCTCACATAAAATCATATGGGGATAGTTCAGATGGGATAGTCATTTATTTTCCATGGCAACTGACATAAAAGCACAGAAAAATGTCACTGTGACTGAAGACTGGAGAAAAAAAGTTGTGATAGATAGATTAGAGAGAGAAAAGGGGAGATACTGCCAGGGTCAGAAAAAAAGAGAGATTAGTTTTAAATATTAATTCAAAGCTGAGGATAAATGCTCTAGATTATAGGCAGTGATTTGTGATTTACTTCTCACATAGACAAACCTATGTTAGATAACTCCCTGATGAGTAGCAGCAAGAATTGATTTAATATTGTTACATTTATTACTTATTCTATAAGCTTTTATTGACTACACACTCAGTGACAGGCACTATATACAGTCAATATAAGAGATACATCTCTAGCTTTCAAGCATCCAAATTAGAAGGCATCACTAGCCCACAGAAAAGAAGCAGAAAATCATATCACTTTATGACATAGTTCAAGAGAGACAGTAAAACAATGCAAGGGATTTAGAAGAGTCTTCTCCTTGGTAGGCATAATTCCTAGTCCTCAGAAAGTCCTACAATTGCTCAACATTGCCTATTAATTGTGATTGTGTTTAAATCAAGGAAAAGTCATAGAAAGCTTGACTCTGTGTGTTTCAGTGCATATGCTACATTTTCCAAATTATTTCTAACAAGTATGATGCCGTCCAGCTCAATGGAGATGAGTCTGAGCAAACTCCAGGAGATAGTGAAGGACAGGGAAGCCTGGAATGCTGCAGTCCATGGAGTCTCAAAGTGTTGGACATGACTTAGCAAGTGAACAACAATAATCATTTAGTTAATTCTTATTATGTACCAGACCAGTGTTAAGAATTTTGTATACTCTATGTATCTACTAAATGTAATATCTTCCTTGTCTTACATTGTTTATTCAGACACACATTCTCTAGGATTTTAGCTGGCCATAATTTCTGGGTAAATGTATAAACAGAGGGTTAGTGGGATGAACTCCAGCCCCAGCTACTGAAGTTGTTCCTGAGGTGTAACTAACATTCACCATCTTCTACACCACCCAGAGATATCCCTCCTCTCTGCTGGTAGTTTGCCTGAATCATAGACCCAGAACCTCAACCCTCGGGGATCTGAATACCTGTTTTATCACACTCTTATCAGACAAGTGTTGCTGTACTTCCCATTTACAGCTAAAACTTGGCACAATAGTGCCAAAAGTATGTCAGATATCTGCCCCCTGCTCCCATGACATAGCAGCAGACTTATTGCCTCATGATGATCAGGGTCAATTACTTCTTCAAATGTAGTAGCTCTGCTCTGTGCTGCCTTATCTATTGACATGGGAAGCTCAAAGTGACCAGACCACAGCTATAACTGTAGCTGTAGTGAAACTCTCAATAAGTATCCTGTTGGAAGCATCTCTTCGCTAGAAATAGGTACTCTAGACCAATAGAGCCTGAAGTTATACTGGAAAAACAAATTCCCCCAGTGGGTCACTGGCAGTGATAATAAATAGGACATTCCTACTTTCATATCTTGGTTCCCAGACTCAGTATTCTACCTCTTGTGGACACCCCTACACAATGGCTGTTGGCTTAAGGAGATATATTACATATTGAATGATAGCGCCTCATAGACACACGGTGTTCTTTCCAAGCCGGCATCACAGCTGTACCCTCATGCCACTGCTCCATGAAGCCAATATTAATAATATTATGGTGTGGGATGACAAGGGTCCAGTGGTTCTGGATTCATGCTCATATGCCTAATGTTGTACTTTCATTGCTATAAAGGAGGTCCCTAGTTCAACTAAAAGTCATACAGAATCCAAGGTGGAATGCTCTTAGACAGTGATGTTGATTAAGCACCATAGCCAGAAAAGGCAAACCATCCCTGGAATATGTTCCAGCTCAAATCTGGGTGAATTGCTACCTTTTCCAGAATGGTAAGGGGTCTAATGCAATTAATTTTACACAAATGTATCAGAGAAGGTAACTTATTGAAGACAGTGTTAAGCTCTGTTATTGGAAGGTAATGCTGACATTCAGCAATTGCAGTAACTAGAGGAGCCTTGGTAAGAGGAAGCTCAGGCTATCAGCCATGCATACCCTCCATCACTGTAACTGGAACTTTTTCTTTTAGTCCACTGTTCAATTAAGAGTGACTGAAGACAAAAGAATGGGTAACATTTACTGGTCAAGTCATCCTATATAGCCATTTGTTCAAATTTTTCTCCAATAGATACTCTGTGGTAAGTGTTAGTATATGATACAAAAATCCCCATACTTCATATTTATTCCCATAAATTCATCAACATGACTCTCCCCCAGGCCTTCCTGTCATGGATCTTCCAATCATTTTCTCCTTTAAGTCTCCTAACCAACCAGGAAAGCAATTCATCACTGCATGTGAATTTGTACAACTCAAACGACTTAGTTTTAACACAAAATAGATGACAAAACAAAATCAGTTAAAGCTCATCCACTCCTTCCCACTTGGACAATTTCAACTCACCACTATTTTAGAAGGCCACTCATGAGTAGGACTGTCCTGAAACCACCTTCTATTTTTAGTTTGTATCAATATATTGGAAAAGGTCAATTTTCATTCTAATTCCAAAGAAGGCCAATGCCAAAGAATGCTCAAACTACTGCACACTGCACTCATTTCACATGCTAGCAAGGTAAGCTCAATATCCTTCAAGCCAGGCTTCAACAGTACATGAACCGAGAACTTCCAGAGGTACAAGCTGGATTTAAAAAGGTAGAGCAATAAGAGACCAAGTTGCCAACAACTGGTGGATCATAGAAAAAGCAAGAGAATTCCAGAAAAACATCTACTTCTGCTTCATTGACTACACTAAAGCCTTTGACTGTGTGGATCACAACAAACTGTGGAAAATTCATAGAGATGGGAATACCAGACCACCTTACCTGCCTCCTGAGAAATCTGTATGCAGGTCAAGAAGCAACAGTTATGGAAAAGGCTTGGAACAACAGACTGGATGCAAATTAGGAAAGGAGTACGTCAAAGCTGTATACTGTCACCCTGCTTATTTTACTGATATACAGAGTACGTCATGCAAAATACTAGGCTGGATGAAGTGTAAGCTAGCATCAAGATTGCCAGGAGAAATACCAATAACTTCAGATATGCAGAGGACACCACCCTTATGGCAGAAAGCAAAGAACTAAAGAACATCTTGATGAAAGTGAAAGAGAAGAGTGAAAAAACTGGCTTAAAACTCAATATTCAAAAAATTAAGATCATGGCATCTGGTCCCATCACTTAATGGAAAATAGATGGGGAAACAATGGAAACAGTGAGAGTCTTTATTATTTTGGGTGCCAAAATCACTGCAAATGATGACTGTAGCCATGAAATTAAAAGAAGCTTGCTCCTTGGAAGAAAAGCTACAATAAACCTAGACAGCATATTAAAAAGCAGAGACATTACTTTTCTGACAAAGGTCCTTCTAGTCAAAGCTATGGTTTTTCCAGTAGTCATGTATGTATGTGACAGTTGGACCATAAAGAAAGCTGAGCACCAAAGAACTGATGATTTTTTGAACTGTAATGTTGGAGAAGACTCCTGAGAGTCCCTTGGACTGCAAAAAGATCAAACCAGTCAATCCTGGAGGAAATTAACCCTGAATATTCATTGGAAGGTCTGAGCCTGAAGCTGAAGTTTCAATACTTTGACCATCTTAAGCAAAGAGCCAACTAATTGGAAAAGACCCTGATGTTGGGAAAGATTGAAGGCAGGGGGAGAAGGGAAAAACAGAGGGAGAGATGGTTGGATGGCATCACTGACTCAATGGATGTGAGTTTGGGCAAACTTCAGTAGACAGTGAAAGACAGGGAAACCTAGAATGCTGTAGTCCACAGGGTTGCAGAGTCAGACACAAGTGAGTGACTGAACAACAATATATTAGAACTGACTTCTGCACAAACCAAGTGCAGTTTTTCTCTTATCAGCTGATCATAAGGAATTTTCCATGAGGCCACAGGTGTGAACCGAGGGAGCATCATCAGTGCAACAATACTGAGTGATGTGGAAGCCAGCTACTTATTCATACGGTTAACCTGTGACTTCTGAAGCTAATCCCAGAATTACTATACCATCTTGCAGTGGACTGCTGCTGGGAACACTAAACTCAGATTTGGTGGGTTTAACCATTTACCCACATGTAGTTCTGTGATGAATACTGCTGGCTGCACACTCACCAGATACCCCACGGTCACATAACCAGTTTCTACCAGGGCCCAGTATCATTCTTGCAGCTACTTTTTGAATAATGTATAGTTTTTCGGCAGATGGCATGGCCTTTCTCCAGAATCTTAGCGGCCTGTGCTGTAACTTTCCTACGAGAGCTTGGCAGAGACACCACATGGCATCTTTGTTCCATACAAATACCTTAGTGACATGAGATCAGCCAAGCCATATGGCTCAAGTGGCAAAGCAACAGACTGGATCTGTGACAAAGGATTTTCTTGCTCTGAGCCTCACTCAAAATAAGTAGTCTTTGACATCACCCAATAAATGGATGAAAGCAGTATTCACATCTGCAGAAAGCATGCTCTTCTAAAACCTCAAGAATCTTAGTCATCAGCTCAGACTGCCCTCCAAGTTTCAGAAGATTATATCTTTTTAAAAGTAGCTAAGGAGGCCCTCTGAATTTCACTTTGCTTCAAATCCGTGATTAATAGATGAAAACCTGTATTTTTCTCTCCTCAGTGCATCAAATGGTGCTTTGTACCACCATCAGTTTCACAAGATATATCATTATTATTCCAATAAAATTCCAGTCCAATTGCAAAAGCTAATATGTCCCCTCCCACTGATTTCCTGTACCAGTTCCTCACAGGTGAAAACCTAAGTGATTTCACAGCTGCAATACCAAGCCAAGAATCATTAATACTTTACCACCAGTAACAGGGTCCTCATTGGCATTCAGCCAGCAGATAACCCAACTCGGAATCCCATTCTTTACATCCAGCTTTCTAAGATCACTCGTGGTCTTCTGTCAAATTCACTAAAAGCAGAGCCTAAGACAGGATTTTTGTACCAGTGATTCATTGAGAGAGTTTCTCAAAAGAAAATTATAAAAAGATAATCAGAAAGCAGGAGGAGAACAAAAAGCTAAGCAAAGATCTGATTTTGCTGAAATATAATCATTAGATTGATATCTCAGAGAAGTGAAGTGAAATGAAGTCACTCAGTCATGTCTGACGCTTTGCGACCCCATGGACTGTAGCCTCCAGGCTCCTCTGTCCATGGGATTTTCCAGGCAATAGTACTGGAGTGGATTGTCATTTCCTTCTCCAGGGGATCTTCCCAACCCAGGGATTGAACCCCGGTCTCCTGCATTGTAGGCAGATGCTTTACCGTCTAAGCCACCAGGGAAGTCAACATCTCAGAGACCTCTAGATCATATAGAGACCTACAGAGTTGTCCCATTTTAAGGAAGGTGGTCAGACTTTTGAACCTCCATATTTGTCAGGCATTGGTAAACAACCACTCTAGGAGGGCACAATCTCCCAAACATTTGCATGTGAAGAGACTCACGTCATCCAAGGAAAATCTTTAGGAAATCAAAGTAAGTGTGGGATGGATGCAGCAGTGTGATAAAGGTTATCTAGAGGGGCCACCAAAAGAGTTTATTGCAGAAAACATGAGTTCCAAGATACCTATCACTGTACTCTACACAGAAGTCAAGGAATCAACTCTCCTGCTGGCTTCTTGCCTAGACTGACCCAGGTGACCCTCACCATCTTCCCAAACATCACCCGTTGTCTGTTGTTGGGTACTGCCTGGTGTCAACCATCTTCAGCACCCATTACAATCAGAGCGCATGTCTCCTCAGCCAGTATGGTGCACAAATGTGAGTCACAGGAGGTAAAACAAGCAATTTTACTTGTAGCCCTCTCCCTTTCAAATGTACTCAGTGGTGAGCCCTTTTCAACTGTTTCTGACTTTAAACTCAGGTGAACTCAATGGTTTTTCTCACTCTTTTGGAGAAGACTAGAAATTAAAATATCTAACTCAACAGTCAAACTCATGAACTTGCTCTAAAGTTCAAGACCCTCCCCTTCCTTGGTCTAGCTCCCTAAATCTTGGGAATGAAAATGTGGTTGGTTTCTCTTCCCAGGTTGACGCTGAGGATGGAGAAGAGGTAAGAAGGTGAAGCAGAAGTATTCTTATTGGCTGGCTCTCTTATGGGTCTCTTTGTACTCGCTGGGCTGAGTGTATACAAGAAAGCTGACTTTTCCTCTGGGAGGTACTTTCATAGGTTTTTAAAAAACACATCATTCACCACTGAAATGCTCTTGTCTGCAGTTTTCTTGACCTTGACAAATAAATCTTGTTTCAGCTAGTCACTTACTCCTGTGTCAGTTCCTAGAAATCTCGTGATAACATCAGTTTCTGTTGCCTGAAGAATGTTCAGCCTTTTAGATAGCTCTGTGCTCAAGTCACTCAGTTGTGTCCGACTGTTTGTGGCTTCATGGACTGTAGCCCGCCAGACACCTCTTGCCTATGGAGTTTTCCAGGCAAGAATAGTGGGGTGGGCTGCCATTTCCTTCTCCAGGGAAACTTTCTGACCCAGAGATCAAGCCCATGTCTCATGCATTGCAGATGGATTCTTTACCATCTGAGCTACCAGGGAAGCTCCTACATAGCTCTGCTGCTGCTGCTGCTGCTGCTGCTAAGTTGCTTCAGTCGTGTCCAACTCTGTGTGACCGCATAGACGGCAGCCCACTAGGCTCCGCCATCCCTGGGATTCTCCAGGCAAGAACACTGGAGTGGGTTGCCATTTCCTTCTCCAATGCATGAAAATGAAAAGTGAAAGTGAAGTCACTCAGTCATGTCAGACTCTTAGCGACCCCATGGACTGCAGCCTACCAGGCTCCTCTGTCCATGGGATTTTCCAGCCAAGAGTACTGGAGTGGGGTGCCATTGCCTTCTCCATATATAGCTCTAATGTGAACCAAATTCCAGCTCTCTCCCCTACATCTGGCCCATGGGAAACACTCCCTCATTCTTTTCCCCAAACCCTAGGAATGTAAGATATCCCTGTGCTACAATACCACTCCTTTGCTTCACCTCAAATCAAGTGACTGATCAGACTCTTGCTATTTAAATTTCTCAAGCCCATTTTAGAAACAGGCAAGCTGTTCTCCAAACTAAAGAGGACATCTACTGATGACTGAAACCAGTCATTAGGTTCAAGGTGCATCTTCCCCATCTCACCTGGTTTGAGTGGTGAGATTCACAACACACCAAAAGTTTTCTTCAGATTTTATATTTATGAAGTTAATCTCCATTTTCATCCTTTCTGACAGGTTTTATAAATTTTAATATGGGTAAATGGTACAAGAGTTTTATAATCAGTTATTTTTTTTATTAAATCTTTTAAATGTACATCTGTTCTCTGCCCTTCACTTTGAATACGGCATCCTCTGTATCTCAGCATTTGTGTAACACTTTCACTTTAACATAGCATCACATCCAGTTTTTAGTTCTAGGTCTGACCTCTTCAGCTCTCTCTCAAAACTGATATTCTAAAATCATGCCCTTTCCCCAGTTCTCTACAAAGGATTTTCATCTAATCATTTTCCCTCTCTTAAACCTAATCCTAAATAGACTTTTAAAATAACCAGCTATATTTAGAAGACAATGTATTTGCCCACATTTTGACCAAAGTGATCTAAGATTAATATCAAGCTCTGACATTTATTTGTTATATGATCTCAGGTCAGCTACTTAGCCTCACTGACCCTCATCTGTAAGATATTTGCCAGTTATAAAATGCAGGGTGTCAACAAACATTAGTGTCCTTTCATAATTTTACCCACAGTTTTCCTTCAGGTTGTTTTGCCACAAAAATTCCAGTCAAATCCTAGCATCTTTTTCCTTGCCATCTCCCACACAGCAACTGGAAATCAATACCCTATTTTGGGGCTCATATCACCAAGACAGGGGGGGGAGAAGACTCCAGTTTCCATACTGTCACAAAGATCAACCATATGACAGTGATCTACAAACACAAGCAGCTCTGAGAGAATTCAGGAGCCCATTTAATAAACTTCTGAAACACACTGGGACCAAAAAAAAAAAAAAATCCTTAGGATAACTGCACAAAAACTAAGAAAAAATGGCTTCATGTCGCCTGCATCATCTCATCCCCCAGGTTAGCACTTCTCAGTGCCAAGAGGAAACTCTCCAGCTACAAAGAGTGCCCATCACTGGAAAGGGAGAAAGGAGAATGCGACTAGCTTCCTTGGCCTTTCAGGGCACTGAACAAGAACCCACTTTAGATTCATCCCATCCAGAGATCAGCAAAGCTGAGCTGTACAGAGACCGTTAAGAAGCAGGAAGAAGGGCAAGGGCAACGAGTATCAGCCACTAGAGATACTATGAATGGGAGCAATCATACTTTCCAGTGACTTATCAAGAAAAAAAGAGAGGACTCAAATAAATAAAATTACAAATGAAAGAGGAGACATTGAAACTGATACCAAAGAAACACAAAGATTTATAACAGACTACCACAAGTAATGATACCCAAAACAAAGTGTACAAACTAGGAAGAAAGGGATAAATTCCTAGAAACATACAAACTATCAAGACTGAATCATGAATATATAGAAAATATGAAGAGACTGATAACAGATTAGGAGATTGAATCAGTAATCAGAAACTTCCCAACAAAGCAAAGCCCCAGATAATATGATTTCACTGGTAAATTATACCAAACACCTAAAGAATGAATGCCACTCATTCTCAAGCACTTTCCAAAAAATTAAAAAGGAGAAAGAGGAGAAAACACTCCCAACTTATTTATGAGGGCAGTATTACCCTGACACCAGAGTCAGATAAAGATACTACAAGACACAAAACTATAAATCAATATCCTTGATGAATAGAGATGTGAAAATCCTCAATAAAATATTAGCAAAACAAATTCAATGGAACATTAAAAGGATTTTTCACCATGATCAATGGGGATTTTTTTTTCAGAGCAATCATTTGGAAGAACAAAGCTGTAAGCACATTTTCTGATTTCAAACTACATTACAAAGCTATAGTAATAAAAACAGTATGGTACTGGCATAAAACCATACATATATGGAATAGAATTTAGAGCACAGAAGTAATCTTATACATATATTGTTAATTAATGTTTGACAAAGGAGTCATGAACACACAGTGGGGAAAGAATTGATCCTTTATTAAATGATGTTGGGAAAATTGAATACTCACATGGAAAAGAATGAAACTGGATCCCTAACTTACACATACACACAAAATTTAAACAGAAATGGATTAAATAATAAATGTAAGAAAGACCTGAAACTTTAAATCTCCTGGAAGAAAATATAGAAGAAAATCTCCTTGACATCAATCTTAGCAATGATTTTTTGAATATGATACCAAAAGCACAAGTAACAAAAGCAAAAACAAACAAGTTGGATTATATCAAATTTTAAAAGTTGTACACTTGACAAAAGTCAACAAAATTAAAAGGTAACCTATGGTTTGAGAGAAAACATTTGCAAACCAAATATCCTATAAGAGGTTAACATCCAAAGTACATAAGGAATTCGTACAACTCAATAGCAAAACACACACATAATAATTTAACTGATAAAACAAGCAAGCAAGCTGAATAGACATTTTCAAAAAAGTCATACAAATAGCCAAGAAGTATATGAAAAGATGCTCAACATCCCTAATCACCAGGGAAATACACATCAAAACCAACCTGAGCTATCACATCTCACCTGTTATAATGGCTATTATTGAAAAGGCAAGAGATTAAAAAATGCTGGAGAAAAAGGAATCCTTGTGCACTGTTGGTAGAAATGTAACTTTACAGAGCTACTATGGAAAACATTATGGAGGTTCCTCAAACGATTAAAAATGAAACTACCATATGATCCAGCAATCCCACTTCTGGGTGTATGTCCAAAGAAAACGAAATCACTCTCTCAATGAGATATCTGCAGTCTCATGTTTATGGCAGCATTGCTGACTATAGCTGAGAAATGGAAACAACCTAAGTGTCCATTAATGGATGAACAAATACTGCAAATGCTGTATATATACAATGGAAAATTACTTGACCATGAGAAAGTAGGACATCCTGCCATTTGGCACAACATGGATGGACCCTGAGGGCCTATAGTTACTGAAATAATTCAGACAGAGAAGACAAATACCATACAATCTCAAGTACGTGTAGAATCTAAAGAAGCCAAACACATAGAAACAGAGAGTGAATTGGTGGTTGTCAGGATCTTGGAAGTGGGGAAAATGGGGAAATGTTGATTAAAGGGTTCCAACTTCCAGATATAAGAGGAATGAATAAGTTTTGGGTTAGCAATGTACAGCATGGTGACTAGACTTAACAATACTATATTACATACTTGAAAACTGCTATGAGAGTAGATAGTAAAGATTCTCATGATAACAATAACAACAATAACAAAGGTAATTATGAGAGCATACAGACCTGCATACAGATTTCTCAGGAGGTAGGTAAGGCGGTCTAGTATGCAGGTCAAGAAGCAACAGTTAGAACTGGACATGGAACAACAGACTGGTTCCAAATCAGGAAAGGAGTACATCAAGGCTGTATATTGTCACCCTGCTTATTTAACTTATATGAAGAGTACATCATGAGAAATGCTGGGCTGGATGAAGCACAAACTGGAATCAAGATTGATGGGGAAAAGATCAATAAACTTAGATATACAGATGACACCACCCTTATGGCAGAAAGTGAAGAACTAAAGAGTCTCTTGATGAAAGTGAGAGTGAAAAAGTTGGCTTAAAACTCAACATTCAGAAAACTAAGATCATGGTATCTGGTCCCATCACTTCATGGCAAATAGATGGGGAAGCAAGGGAAACAGTGACAGACTTTATTTCTGGGGGCTCCAACATGTAGATGGTGACTGTCGTCATGAAATTAAAAGATGCTTGCTCCTTAGAAGAAAATCTATGACCGATGTAGACAACATATTAAAAAGCAGAGACATTATTTTGTTGACAAAGGTCAGTCTAGTCAAAGCTATGGTTTCTCCAGTAGTCATGTATGGATGTGAGAATTAGACTATAAAGAAAGCTGAGCACTGAAGAATTGATGCTTTTTAACTGTGGTGTTGAAGAAGACTCTTAAAAGCCCCTTGGACTGCAAGGAGATCCAACCAGTTAATCCTAAAGGAAATCAGTCCTGAACATTCATTGGAAGGACTGATGCTGAAGTTGAAGCTCCAATACTTTGGCCACCTGATACGAATAACTGACTCTTTGGAAAAGACCCTGATGCTGGGAAAGATTGAAGGCAGGAGGAGAAGGGGACAACAGAGGATGAGATGGTTGGATGGCATCACTGACTAGATGGACATGAGTTTCAACAAGCTCTGGAAGTTGGTGATGGACACAGGAGGCTGCAAAGAATCAGACACAACTGAGAGACTGAACTGACTGAATTATGAGAGGGGAAGGCTGCACAAATAATCCTGCTGCTGTAAACATTTCACAATACATATATGTATCAAATCAACACATTGTACACCTTAAACTTAAATGCTACATGTTAATTATATTTCAATAAAGCTGGAAGTTAAAAAAAACTGTAATATTTTCAAGGACAGGGCTATAGCCCTAGGATTTGAAACTACATGCAAAAACCTCTGAATCTTGGGTGAATGAATGATTGTCTGCATGTGTGCATACTCAAGTCACTAAGTTAGGCTGTCTCTTTGCCACCCCATTGGCTCTAAACCACCAGGCTCCTCTGTCCGTGGGATTCTTCAGGCCAGACTACTGGAGTGGGTTGCCATTTCCTCCTCCAGAGGATCTTCCCAACTCAGGAACTAAACCCATACCTCCTGTGTCTCCTGCACTGGCAGGCACATTCTTCAACACTGAGCCACCTGGGAAGCCCCAAATGAACGAGTTACTAAAACAGCCACATCATTTGCAAGGCCTGAATGAACTGAAAATGTGGCGCCCTTTGTTCAAATATCACTAAGAATTATAAAATGTCAACAGAGGAGCAGGAAAACAAGCACGTGACCCTTACCGTCAGGCTAGCCTTTCACAGAGGTCTGAACTCTGTGACTGCACCCTGGCCTCCTAGTTCCACTTCCTGCTGTACTAGAAAAACTTACACAGACAAATGAAATAGACATGTTCCAACTTCAGCTTAATTAAAGCTGATCGGGCAAAACCTTAATGAGTGAGATAATGACACTCCCCTCCCCTCTCGTATAAATAGAGCGAGTTTTACACAGTTACCTGACATATTCAGCTGACAGGTAGTGTCAGAAGGCAATTTCTTTGCAGACCTTTGCAGACTAAATGTCTCTATCAACTCCATGCCGCTTATAGCTCAAGCAACTTGAGGTCTCTGAAGAAATAAAGAAAGAGAGAGAGAGAGAGGAGAGAGAAAGGTAGGGAGGGAGGAAGGAAGAAAGGAGGGAGAGATGGAGGAAGGGAAGAAGGAAGGAAGGAAAGATAATCCCACTTCTATAAGGTATCTAAAATAGTCAAGTTCGTGGATTTAAAGAGTGGAATGATGAATGATAGTTATCAGGAACTAGGGGGAGTGGGAAATGGGGAGTTATTAGTCAATGAGCATAAATTTTCACTTAGGCAAGATAAATAAGCTCCAGAGATCTGCTAAAGGTTGTATCTATAGCCAACAAAAATTTACACTACTCACAATGAAATAAAATTAAAATAATAAAAACAATACCTCCTTTGCAGGATCATTGCAAACACTGAATGAAATAACCTAAGAAAAGTGCTTGAGGTGCATGCAGCGGGTCTCCCTCACCCACTTTCAGGGCTTGGTGCTCCACTGCGCCCTGCTGCACCTTCCTTCAGGATTCTTTCTCCAGGTGCTCAGTGTTGGCAGCTGGCAGCAATGAGGGGAGTTTGTCATTTGAAGAGAGCCTCCTTCCCCAAGATCATCCATCCTCCCTGGGGCCAGACTCTGTCCAATGACCAAAAAACTCTTCCCCCACTGCCCCCTGCTTCCTTTCAGCAAAACTCTAAAGCTCACTCCAGCTTCAGAGCTTCTTTAGAATGAGGCCTTGTGGAGAATGGACCACCGTTTACCTGTCTTATCCTACTCCCCGCATGCCCCAACAAGGACTCTCTACTCAACTTCTTGCACACAAATCTCCAAATGAGAGTATGCTCTGCAAAACTTGGTCTGTGATTGTATTGTCTCCAGAGATATGTCAAGCCAAGATACGTGGGTCGGCAGCCAATAGCTGAACTCTTAAGAAAGTGGCCAGACAAGCACAATGAGGAGAAATGGCAAGAAAGTGCAGGTTCATGAGAGGCCTCAAGTTCAGCAGATAAGAGAGGAGTAGACAGAAAGACAAGACTGCCTTTTACAGCAAGATTTCAAGGCCTGAGAGAAACAAAGGAGCAACTGATTGCCTTGGCCATGAGTGACCTGGATTCCTAGGTAAGCCCAGTGACTGAGCCATGTCAAAGCAGGAAAAACAAAAGAGAACAAGCTGCTGTACCATGAGGTAGCTCGCCTCAGTGCAGGAAGCTGACTGTTAGAAGTGGAAAGCAAGGCAGAACGGAATAACCAAATGGCTAAAGAAGCTGAGCCACCGATGGGACTTCCCTAGTTGTCTAGCAGTTGAGACTTCACCTTCCAATGCAACGGGGTGTGGGCTTGATCTCTGGTGGGGGAGTTAAGATCCCATGTGCCTCGGGGCCAAAAAAACCAAATGATAAAATAGAAGCACTATTGTTAAGACTTTAAAAATGGTCCATATCAAAAAATCTTAAAAAAGGTGCAGAGCCCCTGAGTTCTGGTCTACCGAGCATTTTGGTAGGAGGATTCCGCCGCAGGGACTGGTGAGGTTGAGGAACAAGCTGCTGAGAAGATCACAAAATCTCAGGGACTAAGGAATTCATGACTCCAACTGGGTTTTAGACTCCAGCAGGACGTGACGTTTGTGAAGACAGATGTCCCTAAGATGCAGCTATATGGTTTCTCTCTGTGCACACTCCCACCTCTGCTCAAACAAGAGCTGACCAATGCCTTGTCACTCCACTGATCTTTCCTCTGACCGGATCCAAAATTATCAACATTTTGTTATTAATATGAAGTTTTCCTTTTCTGTAAACTCTTTATCCTATGGCTCTTTTATGTGCTGACATACTGTAATAAATGCTTAATTCTCTACTAACTTAATCAAACAATAAATACAAATATCAATGTGATTAACAGAGCAATGAATGGATAGCACACTGCCCCCATTCACCTCTGAAATGGACATTCTGGGCAAATCTTGTTTTAAAAAATAAAATCTTCCTTCTCACACCTTGCTGAGCTCCACCCTAGTTTGGAGACATGGTAGTGGGAGCTTTCCTCCCAGGTTCTCTTTGTGAGCAGCTCTCAGTGTCCTGGGCTCTTCATCTTTCCACCTTCGTGCTTGCAAATGTCCCCAGGGATTAGCATCAAAAAGCCAAGAATGAAAAGGCAGATGCTACAAATCAACCAAAGGGAAAGTAAGACAAAGTATTCTGTGATGAAAGGTACTAGAGTTTTTCATCAATGACTCTATTTAATAAAGAAATATAGATGTCTAAAGAATCCGAGACAGAAAATTATTAAATTGGAATTCAGGCTACTGCTGTCTAAGAGTCCAAATAGCTTACCAATTCCAGCTGAAGTCATCCATAATATATTATGATGACTCTTTGAGACAGACAGCTAAAGGCAGGGATAGTATTTCCAGAAAACTATTATTTTGTTACAGTTATTCAAAGGGAGTGTAAGCCCTCAATTTCCCTCTTAATCATTTCCAGATGATCAGTAGCCACTAAATTTATCATATTAATTTACTGTCATTTTATAAAGAACAGAATCTGCTCTAGGACTTGTATAAGAATCAGGAACTGTTCAAAGAAAAACATAGCAGCTACTTGGAATTTGTAAGTTTGGACCAGGTTTTAAATATCACATTCTATTACTGGACAGTGAGTTCTGACTTAGGGGTTTGATTGCCATCTTATGCGCTGGGAAAGGAGAGGGGAGTATGTAGGAAGATTATTCCTCAATCTTCTGGTTTCCATGAAAATAATTTTTCCCAAATTCTGGTGGCTTCTTTTTTAATTCCTTTGCTCTTCCTTAGAGATAGACAGGCTTGGAGAGATTTCTAGAGTTGGGGGTTCAGTACTGGAAAGGCCAGGGTTACTTCACACTGAACCTCATTCTTCAATGTCAGCTCTATTATGATCAAATTGATAGTGGTCTCCATCTGCCTCTTCCTTCATCTTATCTCTCAGTTGGCTTAATATTCAGGTGGGAAAGAAAATTACTTTTTATCCAGCCCCTTCAAAATCTACCATTAATACAGGATATTGGTTCTGCATTGGTAGGGGAGGGAAAAAGAAAATGTTTAGAGAAGTTTGGAACTGTAGCCAGAGTGCCATCTCAACAGAGTCCATGTGGATGGAGTATTGAAGTATTTCTTTAAAAAAAAAAAAAAAGCTTCTAGACCAGGAGCCAGAAAATTCGAGTCTTAAAGTTTTAAACAAACTCCGTGTTGTCTTCATCAATTTTTCCCCTACCTAGAGTGAATGAAAACAAATGCAGTAAATTTATTTCCATCTCTGAACTAGATAATTTCAATGTGTCTTGTTGAGCTCCAATATTTCCTGATCCTGAGGTTAGCTGCCATTTGACTTCCTTATTAATTTTGATAATTACTAGATTCTCCTTTCCTCCTTTTTCTAATAGTACTCAAAATATAGGTAGACAACTTTCCCACCCACGGACCCCTTGCCCATCACTTCTAGCTTTTGACTGGTAAATATCCTTATCCTATCTTCATCCTTTCTCTTTAACACTGGTAAAAACCTCTCAGGGAAATGGAATGCAACCTTCCATAATGGAGTTGAGCCTGGGCAAACCCATAGTTTCAAGTCATACTATGGCTGTCTTAATAAGTAAAATTTCAAAATTATTTCCAAAAAGATTATCAGTGTTTCCTGGGAAGTTATTTCAAAAGTTCTAAAATCAAAGAAAAAGACACATTTGAAAATATCCAACTACATATCAAATAATGGCTCAGACCATGAAGTCTCTCCTCAGCTACTCAGTGTTTTCAATAAATATGAAGGCTCAGGAAGCAAGGAACATGAGCAGAAAGAAGAGAAAAAGAGAAGGAAAGAGAGAGAGGGCAGAAGGGAAGGAGAAAGGCAGGGTGAAAGGGAGGGAGGGAGGGAATATTTACACTATTATACTTTTGAGTATTTCAGCTAGGTACATTCACATAATTTGCTTCATGTACTTAAGATTAAGCCTAGAGTGTGGAGTCAGAATTGCCAGCACCCTGTTGCACATACAGAAACTGATATTTCAAATAGTCCATGAACCCACTCCACCAGTTGCGTGATTTCAGATTTTCTATTTGAAACGATACCTCCTAGAGCATGAGACTGATACTTCCTCTAAGAGATGACCCGTGTCTTTGTAGCAGTTAAATCTGGCCTTACCGTTCCACTGAGTTCTCATTCCAGTGCTCAGCCTTCTGAGTTAGTTGGAGTAAAACTGAGCCAGATCGGTAACAAAGACTCATCACTCCATAGTCCCAGAACTAACTTCTAATGGCCTCGCGATTTTTGTGAAATTCATATCTGATGGAGGCTGAGAGAGGAATGGAGGAGAGTGAGAAAGGGGAGGGAGAGGCCGCCCTGCAGATGACCTTGGAGCACTGTGAATGATGTCTGATGTTCAGCAGTTAGAGGCTATCAGACACTAATATACTCTCTGGGCTGAACTGAATAGGCCCATTACTCTCAACTGCAATTCGCCATCTGTGAAGTGAGCTGGTGGCTTCAGACAAGACTACAAATTGCACCTGATACTGAAAAAGACACGGAGGGGATTATGATGCAAAACCAAGGGAAGAGCAGACAGAGACACTGAGTGGCCAAAGGCCATACAAAGATAAGAAGGAATAAAACTCAGTCTTCAGAAGAGCCCCAAAATGACCCCAGCCATTCAGAAGCCTGAATTCATGGATCCTAACAGACTGCATGGAAGTTCCCGGGATCAAAGGTCTGGTATTGTTAGGAGAGTTTGCACAGCTGAAGCTAACAAAACCCTCCTCCCCCTATCAGGCAGCCCTTTTCAGGCTGTTGTCACAATT
This sequence comes from Oryx dammah, assembly GCF_014754425.2. Lineage (NCBI taxonomy): Eukaryota > Metazoa > Chordata > Mammalia > Artiodactyla > Bovidae > Oryx > Oryx dammah. The sequence goes on from NW_024070201.1 coordinate 70,485,223, forward strand.
CATTAGCTCCTTCTGACATTCATCTGACATCATTGCAGGAAAGGGATCTAATCACAGCCCAAAGAAAGAGGCTTTCAAAAGAATGATGGCTGCAGATACAGAGCAGTTCATAAGTTCTGAATAATGATGATGAGGATGGTAATGACAACCCATGATGCTGACGAATAACATGTTTTCCTTCTCATTACAAGTAAATGCCAGTTGACAGATGTGGCTTTAAAATCATACATGAACTTGTGTTTAGATCCTGACTCTGCCACTTAGGAGCTGTTATAGATGGAATTGTGTTCCCTTCAAATGTGTATGTTCAAGACCTAACCCCCAGTGTGACTGCATTTAGAGACAGAAACTTTTAGGAGATAATTAAGGTTAAATGAGGTAATAAGTGAAAGTGAAAGTTGCTCAGTTGTGTCCAACTCTTTGTGACCCATGGTCATATAGAGTCCATGGAACTCTCCAGGCCAGAATACTGGAATGGGTAGCCTTTCCCTGCTCCAGGGGATCTTCCCAACCCAGGGATCGAACCCAGATCTCCCGCATTGCAGGCAGATTCTTTACCAGCTGAGCCACAAGGGAAAGCCCAAGAATACTGGAGTGGGTAGCCTATCCCTTCTCCAGGGGATCTTCCTGACCCAGGAATCAAACCGGGGTCTCCTGCACTGCAGGCAGACTCTTTAAACTGAGCTATGAGGGAGGGAATAAGAGGAGGGCTGTAATCTGACAGGGCCAGTGTCATTATAAGAAAAGGAAGATGTGCTAGAGATCTCTCTCCACATGCATAGAGAGGAAAAGCCATGTGAGGACGCAGAGAGTTGATGGCCATCTGCAAGCCAGGAAGAGAGACATTTTCAGAACTCAACCCTGCTGGCACCTTGATTTTGAACTTCCAGCCTTCAGAACTGTAAGAAAATATGTGTCTGTTACTTAAGACACTCAGCTGTAGTATCTTGCTATGGCAGCCTGAGCAGACAAATATAGGAGCAATACTATCTAGGCAAGGTGTAATGATACCTTGGACAGTTCAGGGGTATATTTGAATATCGAGGGCTTAGCATGCTGACTGGCACATAGTCAGTAACTGGTATCTCTCAGCACCTTCCCAATGACATTCCAAGCAATTATTATATTAAGGAAGCATAAGCCCAGGAACCAGGAATCTATTGAAGCTAGGCCAGCTGGGAAATAGCAGAGGGCTTTTCAGTCAAAAATAAGAAATGGGTAAAAAAAAACCTTCATTCATTAAACACCTTCTACACGCCAGACACTGCCGTGAGAATTCCCAGGCTCACTGTCTCATTCTTACAACTCTGAAGGAGGTTATTACCACTCAGAAAAGTTAAAGAGTCTTTTCTAAGAATACACAACAATTAGGAGTGGAGATGAGAACCCAGATCTCACAGACCGCAGAGCCATCATCGAGCACAATCCACACAAGCCCTAGGAGGTAAGCCTGTGTGTGCAGGACATGCAGCCTGGTTCTGCCAGCTGCTCACCCAAAACACACACAGGAGGAGCAAGCAAGAGAGAGTGGTCTGATCAGGCAAAGTATGATCAGTCGACTATGATCAGATCAAGCAAAATCAAGTTAAGAGAACTAAAAACCACTTCTTTAGGAATACCTAATTAACATGGGGTTGGGGTAGTATTATGATAAATAAGTGAAAAGCAGCATATGCAAATTTTAAAAACTATGATTCCATGAATATAGTAATTTTTTCTGACATTATTTCAGGAAAAAGATACCTCTCATGGTATACATTTAGATATATACATATTCATGCAGGTGAGAGTAGCAGGAAATACAACAAAATGTTTATTTTGTAAGAAAATTGTGTTCCTCTCTATACTTTCAGTGTTTTCTATAACTATAATTATATATTTTATCTTTTTATTCCCTGAAATTCATATATTTATTGGATTTACTCAGTTTTAACTTAAAGTTTTTTTTTTCGTTTTAGGATTCCATCCAGGAACTATATTATATTTAGTGGTAATGTGTCTCTGGACTCCTCTTGGCTATGACAGTCTTTCATACTTCCCCTTTTTTTGATGAGCTTAGTGGCTTTAAGTATCACTTAAGTATTTGGCAGGATGTTCCTCAGTAGAAATCTGTCTGATGTTCTTTCATGACTGGATTGGCATTATGTGTTTTGGGGCAAAACAGCACTGATGAAAAGTGGCGTTTCCATCACAAAATATCTAAGGTACATACTATCATCATGACTTTTCATTGTTGATTTTGAAGGGGCATTTATCAGACTTTTCCACTGTAAAGTTTCTCTTTTCCACCCTACCCTTTCCATACTGTGCTCTTTGGAAGGAAGTCATTTTGAGCAGCTTACCCTTAGAAAGCAGGGAGTTATGTCTTACCATCTTGAGGCCAGAGGATCTCTATAAACAATTTGGAATTCTGCATGAGAAATGTGTCTGTTTTCCACCATGTATTTATTTATTTAACCATTCACTTACATTGGTATGTACTCATGGATATTTATTTCATACTTTAGGATGGAATTCAACACTATTTTATTGCTTAATTTATTTCAGCTCTAGCCATGAGGAGTTCCTCAGTTGGCTCTTGTGTCCATTTGATATATTACACCAATTTGGGTATTTTTGCTTTATATTTTAGAGCAGTTACACTCATTTAAATCCTTCAGGCTAGGCTTCAATAGTATGGGAAACGAGAACTACAGGTGTACAAGTTGGATTTAGAAAAGGCAGAGGAACTAGAAATCTAATTGCCAACTTCCATTGGATCATAGTAAAAGCAAGAGTTCCAGAAAAACCTCTACTTCTGCTTCATTGACTATACTAAAACCTTTGACTGTGTGGATCACAATAAACTGTAGGAAATTCTTAAAGAGATGGGAATACCAAACCACCTTACCTGCCTTCTGAGAAACCTGTACACAAGTCAAGAAGCAACAGTTAGAACTGGACATGGAACAAAAGACTTGTTCCAAATTGGGAAAGGAGTACGCCAAGGCTGTATATTGTCACCCTGCTTATTTAAGTGATATGCAGATGTGAAATGCTAGGCTAGATAAAACTCAAGCTAGAATCAAGATTGCTGGGAGAAATATTAATAACCTCAGATATGCAGATGACACTACCCTTATGGCAGAAAGCAAAGAGGAAATAAAGAGTCTCTTGATGAAGGTGAAAGAGGAGAGTGAAAAAGCTGGCTTAAAGCTCAACATTGCAAAAAGTAAGATCATGGCATTTGGTCCCATCACTTCATGGCAAATAGATGGGGAAACAGTGGAAACAGTAACAGATTATTTTCTTGAGCTCCCAAGTCACCACAAATGATGACTGCAGCCCTGAAATTAAATGATGCTCGCTGCTTGGAAGAAAAACTATGACAAACCTAGACAGCATATTCAAAAGCAGAGATGTTACTTTGCCAACAAAGGTCCATGTAGTCAAAACTATGGTTTTTCCTGTAGCTATGTAGAGGTGTGAGAGTTGGACCATAAAGAAGGCTGAGCACCAAAGAATTGATGTTTTCCCACTGTGGTACTGTAGAATACACTGAGAGTCCCTTGGACTCCAAGGAGATCAAACCAGTCAATCCTAAAGGAAATTAACCCTGAATATTCATTGGAAGGGCTGATGCTGAAGCTAAAGCTTCAATACTTCAGCCACCTGATGCAAAGAGCCAACTCACTGGAAAAGGCCCTGATCCTGGGAAAGACTGAGGGCAGGAGGAGAAGGGGCTGGCAAAGGATGAGATCATTGGATGGCATCACTGACTCAATGGACTTGAGTTTGAACAGACTCCAGGAGATAGTGAAGGACAGCGAAGCCTTGTGTGCCACACAGTACATGAGGTCGCAAAGAATCTGACACAACTAAGCAACTGAACAACAGTTCTTGAATATTTCAGTCTGTTTTCTTTTTATTTTTTAAAATTTCAGTTTATGGCTCCTATTGACATCTTCAAGCTCATCAATTGTCTTCTCAGCTTTGTCTGCTCTACTGATGAGTATATCAAAGGCCCTCATTTCTGTTATAGTTTTTCATTTCTAGCATTTCCTTTGATTATTGCCTTCATCTCTATGTCTATATCGCCTTCCAGTCTTGTATGCTATCTGCTTTTCTATTCTAGTCCTTAACATATTCATGACAGTTACTGTAAATTTCCTGTTTAATATATCTAACATCACTGTCATATCTGAGTCTGGTTCTGATGTTTGCTTTGTTTTTTAAGACTGTTTTTTATTTCTTGCCTTATAATTTTTTCTTAAAAACTATACATGTTATATTAGGTAATAAAAGAATTATGTAAACAGGACTTTAATGTGAGGATTGACATAAGTCTGGCTAGGGTTTAATTTTTTAGAAACTGTAAGTGTCAGAAGCTTCAAATTCCTCAAATGTCCCTGTTTTTGTCTCACCTCTTGACTTTGGGCCACCCTAAAGTAGTCCTCCACAGAGACAGTGTGTCTTATAGCTCTTTTAGCTGCAACATGCTGTTATCATACCAGAGCCTCCACCGTAGGCATAAAGCAAGTAAAATGGAAAGTGTTAGTCACTCAATCATGTCCAACTCTTTGTGACCCCATGGACTGTAGCCTTCCAGGCTCCTCTGTCCATGGGATCCCCCAGGCAAGAACACTGAAGTTGCCATGCCCTTCTCCAGGGGATCTTCCCGACCCAGGGATTGAACCTGGGTCTCCCACATTGCAACCATATTCTTTACCATCTGAGCCACCAGGGAGGCCCATTGTAGGCATAAGGTACTAGAGAAAAGAAGAATTCTATATTCTTATGATTAAATCCTAAACTCCATGGGTCTCACTTCCTGGGTTGTGACTTTCAGAAGTATTGATCCAGTAGTATGGAATCCCCCTTCTCACTACCACAAGGTTAAAAGGTGTAAAGTGGGAGGAATGACCTTTCTCCAGGTGTGATGAGGCTGTTTTAAAGACTTTTCAACTGGAGAGTAGTCCATTGTTTTCCTAAACAAATTTCACAATGGTTATTTCACTACTTCCCCTCTCAGAGCCTTAAGGGGATATTTCTCAGATCTTAACCACTAAATTCTGGTGGAGTTCCTGGAGGTAAAACCCACAGAAGTGTGCAACCCTTACCACAACTGTCTCACAAGAGTTTCTCATTTCACTTTAGAGTAGAATCAGCCTGTAGCAACTTACCAATTACCAATGAAGTATTCTGACCATGTATGGTTCCTGGTATTCACCAGTCTCCAGATTCCAGGGTGAGGGTTTGTCCTCTATTTCAATTCCAGGGTAGGTCCAATAAGTGTCATTAATTTTCTGTTTGTTAAGTTTCATGATGTTGAAAATACAGGAGTGATGGTTTGCAAGCTCTTTCCATGTTGGATCTGAAATCAGTATTTGTATATTGCTTTTATAATCAGAAAACCATATTAAAAGAAAAGGGGGGAAAGAACTTTCACAGTAACCACTGGTTTAACAAAATCATTAGGCACAATCTTAATTTTAGGGGTAAAAATTTAACTGTATTTATTTTTTATACTAAATTTCTTAAGTAGGGGTACTGTTTTTCTATGGCTTAGGTTGGTGTAGCACCATTGCTGGAGCATAATGTTTGCCTGAAAATAGATTCAAGTCATATTTATGCCTCCTACCAGCAGAGCAAAGCCACTTGTATTTCAGCCTCCTTATTTCTCAACCTAGGGTAGTATCTATACTGTAGGGATGTTATGAGAATAAAATAACATAATCTGCATGGAAAATACCACATAAAGTACAGACTTCTTTTCCTATAGAAACACTATATTGATCAGAAGCCTTTTATAAGTATGAATTCTCCTTCTCTCTTCCCCCCACCTTTTGCTCACTCTCTCTCTCTCCCTCACACACACACACACACACACACACACGTATTTCCTAGGGCTATGACTGATCCACCTCATCAGAAATGAAAATGCTATTTACATTTCCAACAAATCATCCCCAAACCTAATCCACTATCCTTTATAGACTGCATCTTGGCCCGCATTTGGATAGAATTTTCTTTCATGAATCCAAAGGCAACCATTTGTCAAATTTCCAACTATCACATCTATGGATATAAGAGCCTGAGAGGAAAAAAAAACAGACACTGTATGAACTGACAGTGAGCCACTGGCATGCCCACCTACTCTCACAGTGGGAACAACACAAAGGAAAAGGTGATAGACCTAGGGGTTTGTGTAACTCATCCTTTCTGGCACATTCCCCAACATCACAGACACCCCTTCTGCCATCTCTCCAAATGTTTCCTTAATGGAGCCAAAGAAACAGTGTTTGAGAGTCTCTAATTCCAATTCCTCATGCACAATAGGCTGAGTTTTCCAAATAAACAAGAAGTTAAGAAGTTCCAAGTTCATTAGGAAGTCATCAGTGCATTGATATTTGTGTGAAAAGTTCAGTGGTTCAGAACCAATTCCACCCATAATGCAGGTGGTCTCATCCCTTAGAAATGAGCCCCTAGATTTTAATTATGATCCTGTGGCTGAGAAAAGAAATAACCTTCACTCCTACTCTCTCTATACTTCTTGTTACATATACAGTGTCTTTGTTGTGTTGGGGTGGGCAGAGGGAAAGAGAAAGAGAAGAATTAGAACAGTATAAGGAAGAAGGTCTCAACCTTGAAGTCAATGACTGGGTCAATTAGAATGTTAATTATCTGGAAATGAGAGGTGTCTTTTAGATTAAACTTCCAAACTGGCTGGACATCATCTGAAGAGTTTCATAAAAGTCCTCATTCTAGAGGCTTAGTATTTAGTGAACAAATCCCCATCTTCATATTGTCCTAATCTACATTATTCATGATATGATAGCTTTTAAATCAGTCCTGCTCCTATGAACCTTATTCTTCTGCTCATGAAAAAATCTCAGTCCCTAGCGTCTATGTAGTTTATTCTGCCACACTCTAGTTCCCCATGGTTTGGAAATAGAAGACCTGTTCTTTCCTCCTCTTTGATTCTCTAATTAATCTGCAATAAATGAAGGCTCCAAGTGTTTTATGGCACTTCAGTTTCCCATTCCCCTCTGACATTTGGAGGGAAAATTGAACACACAGCAAGACCTTTGAACAAGAAGTAATAGCCGTTAAATTGAAACATGATGCAAGGTTTTCCTAACCATGAGTTCATAATACGTGTGTTCATAGAAAGTGATGTGCTTGCTGCCTGCAGCAAAACCAGATGCTCTCTGTTTCCAGTTGATCAATGTTGCTGTAAGGTAGGAGGGCATGTCTGAATTTGAGAAAGAATTAAAGGGACAGGATGGTAATTCTCCCTCGAGAGGCCACGCAATAATGGTGATGAGTTAGAATGCACTGAATTTTGGATTCCATTCAGTGACACAAGCATAGCATTATGGAAAAACAATTATCCTTGTAAACTGAGATTTGGGGCTGAATTGGAATAGGATTTGCTACTTTCCAGCCAACTGATCTCAAGCAACAGGAACAACTACCACGTAGCAAACCTGTGACAAGTTAATGGACATAGAGAGACACTGCCCAGCACCTGCTCAACAGAGGGCGTTTGCCTAAAAAATGAGAGGGACATTATAATATTTTGTTTCAATTTCACATTTATGTTTTATAGAGAGAGGTTATATTAGTCTGTTAGTGTCTCATAACAAAATACAACAGACTGAATGGTTTAAACAATAGAAACCTATTTTCTTACAGCTTTTGAGGTTTGAAGTTCAAAGTCAAGGTGCTAGCAAGTTTGGGTTCTCTTAAAACCTCTCTCCTTGGCTTGCAGGTGGCCCTTTTCGCACATGACTCTTTTCTCTCTGTATTTTCATTCTCTGTGTGTGTGTGATGTCTGTAAGTTCTTATAAGGGCACTAGTTTTAATTAGGTCAGGGCCTGGCTACCCACTCCAGTGTTCTTGCCTGGAGAATTCCATGGACTCTATAGTCCATGGGGTTGCAAAGAGTCGGACACGACTGAGAGACTTTCACACATCTGTAACTAACTCTTTAAAGGCCCCATCACCAAGTACATTTACATTGGGGATTAGAGCTTCAACATAAGAACTGAAAAAGATGCACAATTCAGTTCATAAGAGAGGTATTATAAATACTACCTGTTATAATAAATACCACTTAATGATTAAAAAAAAAAAAAGCCTTATGTACCTTTCAGGAAAGTCACAAGGAAATATTAAACATCACATCTAGTTTGTCTCTGAACAACAGTAAAGCACTTTGTCCCCACCCTATCTCCTTGTCTGCAAAGTAAATATCACCTTTAGTTTCTAACATACTTGAGTAGCAGTTTCTCTGGCCCTAACTCTGAACCACCTTACAAATAAGTAAGTTGACTAGGCATCTTCCTGCTGGAGGTAGGATTCTAATCAGTTCATTTTTTAAAGTCTTTCCAATGAACTAAGATTTGAAGAACAGAGAGATACTCAGTGATAAGTTCAGATATTGGTAAAATGTAAATAAGATTTGCAAAACTAGCTTCTATAGTGTCCTACTGGGTGATTTGGTGGTTTTTCTAGGTTTCATTCACTATTATAATTACTCTCTCACACTCCACAAATAAAGAAAGTAATAATTTTGTTCTCTAGAAAATAGATATATATATAGCCTGCCAGGCTCCTCTGTTCATGGAATTCTCCAGGCAAAACTACTGGAGTGGATTGCTATTCCCTTCTCCAGGGAATCTTCCTGATCCAGGGATTGAACCTGGTTCTCCCACACTTCAGGCCACCAGGGAAGCCCTACATGCATATGTATATAATCCAATTAACCCCTTCCTCTCCCTTATCTAATCAACTGCACTTATAGCTGCCAAAGACAGCATTCTGCAATACCATTTAGATCATTCCACTTCTTCCTATAAAAATATCAAGAACCTATTAGGATTTTCTCTTATTTTTCCCAACATTTTTCCTCAGCTTTCTCAGGATGGCCTCCGAAATATTTCCCCAATGTTTCCACCCAGATCACCAGCATGGTTTCTTACTCCCCGAGTCAGACCCACCACCACCAGGAAGGAGTAGATTTCTAGGCATTCTCTGCAAAGTACTAAGTTCCAGCAGAAGCACACATTACTCCAGAGGCTCTGCTTGCTCAGGGACTTTGTATTTTCACCTTTGATTCCATCATTTCATAGAGAATAGGGGCTAGGACATAAAAGGTAAATGAACTACAAGTGATCGAGAGAGTGAATGCTTGTTTCTATTTAAAATCTAGTTCTAAATTGTGCCCCTGAGGAACTCTTTTAAGACTAATCCAACCAACTGATGACCCACTGGCTATCTGACCTATGTTCTCATACTTTGATTAGACCTTGGTGACAAGCACTCATTGACAAGTTGCTCTGAGGATGTCATTTCAGTAGACGGCCATTTGAGAAGAATGTTCTATGTCACCCAGAAGATAGAATAAGCCTTTGTACATAGTACATTCAAATGTTAGTTTTGTTCAATAAATTAATCTAACATTTCACTCATTTTCATTGCCCACACCACAACTTACTTCTAAATATTTAAACAAAGGCAGTGGATAGAGCAGCTTATTATTAAATAATGTTTTAAAATGCTTCCCTGATGGCTCAGATGGTAAAGAATCTGCCCTCAATGTGGGAGACCTGGGTTGGATCCCTGGGTTGGGAAGATTCCCCTGGAAAAGGGCATGGCAACCCACTCCAGTATTCTCGCCTGGAGAATTCCATGGCCAGAGGCTATAGTCCATGGGGTCACAAAGAGTCAGACACGACTAAGTGACTAACATCTTCACTTTCACTTAAAATGCTTACCTTTTTGTCACGAATTGGACTGAGAGCAGACTTTACATGCCCCCACAATGTCTACAAAAACCTCTGATGGAAACTGAGAGTAAACCAGGTTACCCACTAACTCAAGGTCACAGAGTAAGTCAGTCAGGGTGTCAGGATCCACATGCAAGCCATTCTGACTCCAGAGCGGCACATGTATTTCCTCATAATTTGATGCCTTTAAGATTAGAGTGTCCACTCAATCCTATCCTGGAGAAAGATCTGGTAAGATGTTTATCCTTCACGTATTCTATGAAGAGAGCAATCGATAGGCAAAGATAGACTTATATGCTTTCTCCCTAAACACAGATAGCTTTGAGGGAAAAAGAGAATCCTACTTAATAAAGTCTACTTGGTTTGGTCTAAATTGGCAAGGATGGGAAGAGGTGATCTAGGTAAGTCCCCTGCCACCAAATCAAAGCACACTTTAAGCATTCAGGATTAATACTTGACCATCTTTAGACCAATCTTGACTCTAACCAGTCTCAGGAGAGCCACTGATATAGGACTAGGTGGGCCTCCATATCCCTTGTATGGGTTAATGTGGAACTGCCTCAGTATCTTAGCAAATTTTGCAGAATTCTCTAGCATCCCCTCAATTAAAGGAAACGTGCTTATGTGGAGCTTTTTACTGTTTGGGTCTCTTTCTTTAAATCCAGCTTAATATTTTTCAAGTCATTAATTACAGATCGCTTCAGTCTGTACCCTGGTGAGAGGAAAAGATTAAAAACTGCATGCACACACCAGAGGAGACACTTTCAAGAAAATGCAAAGTTTATTCTTCAGCAAACATCTAGAGAATGAAAAGAAATTTTTTAAAAAAACAAAACAAAACAAAAAAAAAACATGTGAAACCTAGCGGCTTTCATATGCCTGAGTTCTGATTGAAATCTGGCTGGGTATGATTGCGGGGAGCTCCTGAATCCACAGATGAGTTTTAATCCCGTCAGTTGAGGTAGAGAGCAGTATGCTTCTGCTAGCTGATTTTGTAAGTAGATCATCTCACGGCTTGCATTTTTATTTAAAAGATGCAACGTATTTCCTTCTTGGAAGGAGTTGAAGTTGGAGGAAAAGAGAAGATATTCTGAGTCTGTGGTGCTCAGTTGCTTGGTCGTGTCTGACTCTGTGTGACCGGACGGACTGTCGCCCACCATGCTCCTCTGCCCATGAGAGTCTCTAGGCAAGAGTACTGGAGTGGGTTGTCAAACCCTCCTCCAGGGTGTCTTCCCAGTCTAGGGATTGAGCCCACATCTCTCACATCTCCTGAACTGGCAGGCAGATTCTTTACCACTAGCGCCACCTGGGAAGCCCTATTTAAATGCTCCTGGGCGACCCAGGTTTGATTCCTGAGTCGGGAAGATCCCCTGGAGAAGGAAATGGTAACCTACTCCAGTATTCTTGCCTGAAGAATCCCATGGACAGAGGAGCCTGGCTGGCTACAGTCCATGGGGTGGCAAGAATCGAACATGACTTAACGACTAAACACCAACCCCCACTCCAGGAATACCTTATTGCTGGAAAAACTGAAATGGCATTGCAAGGAATAGAAATACCTCTTTATAGATAGTGGGGGGAGGTGTGTTTGTGTCTGGCTCTGTGCATCTGTATGTTGGTTTTATTGGATTTTTATTTCTTTGAGATCAGACTACAAACTGTCAGAGGGAAGCATAAAGTCAAGCAGAGCAAAAACCCTTCATCTTCACAAGGCATAGGGTTGGATACCGAGTTAAGCTCATTTAGAAAGATAAACCTCCAGGATCTCAAATTATTCTCAATCAAGCCACATCCAAGGACTAGAACTTCAGTTGAATAAGATCTCAAATACAAAGGCCAGGGAGGTACTGCAAGAATGAGAGAAACTGGTATATTCACACTTCATAAAATGCCAACTTGACTTTTTCTGGCACAAGTTTAGAAAGAGAAATAAAAATTCAGAAATAAACAAGATATTATCTTGCCTTTTAATTTTGGATGTCCCTTTACCATGTGACTTTACAGCCCCTCACACGTCGAGATGCAGTGAACTTCCCCATCCCTTGTCTTTGAAATTTGTCATGCGATTTACTTTGACCAATGGAATACCAGCAGACATTACTCAAGCAGAGGCTTGAATTGTGCTTTTGGGACCAGGCTTTCACTCTTGTACTTCTTCCATCATGAAAACAACTTATCCCAAGGGGTTCAGTGGACTGAGAAGGATGAATGACACAGGAGTAGCTCGATGACCTGAGTGGGGTCCTGCCAGGCCCAGCTAATATCGGCAAAATAATTCTGGCTGGTGGACAAGCATGTGAGTAAGAACAAATGATGGTGATTTAAGTTGCTGAGGTTTGGAATGATTTGTTATATAGCATTTTATGGGATAATGGACTAACAGAAGCTTTTACTCTGTTTTTGTTCAAAAACTTCTTGAAGAATATGAGGAAATCTATGGGTTCTCTTCCTAAAGCATATGCATAAATTTAAAATTGTGTGTATGGTTTTAGAGAATTCACTGACCTCCAAATTACACAAGGAGATGTGGTTATTAAGTATATTTATTTTATCATCAGTTCATTTCAGTTCAGTTGCTAAGTCGTGTCCAACTCTTTGTGACCCCATGGACTGAAGCACGCCAGGCTTTCCTGTCCATCACCAACTCCCAGAGCTTGCTCAAACTCATGTCCATTTAGTCGGTGATGCTATCCAACCATCTCATCCTCTGCTGTCCCCTTCTCCTCCTGCCTTCTATCTTTCCCAGCATCAGGGTCTTTTCCAATGAGTCATCTCTTTGCATCAGGTGGCCAAAGTTTTGGAGTTTCAGCTTCAACATCAGTCCTTCCAATGAATATTCAGGACTGATTTCCTTTGGGATGGACTGGTTGGATCCCCTTGCAGTCCAAGGGACTCTCAAGAGTCTTCTCAACACCATAGTTCAAAAGGATCAATTCTTCCATGCTCAGCTCTCTTCACGGTTCAACTCTCACATCCACATATGACTACTAGAAAAATCATAGCTTTGACTATACAGATCTTTGTCAGTAATGTCTCTGCTTTTTAATATACTATCTGGGTTTGTCATAGCTTCTCTTCCAGAAGCAAGCTTTATCATACTTTATCACATGCCTAAATAAAATGAGCAAACTGGCATTTCAACTTAGAATAATATGCAGAGGGAAAAAATGTATCTATTTTTCTTTGCAAATAATTTTTAATAATTTATCTAGCATGTCCCCTTTTTTCCTCAGCTCCTACATTCAACCCATTAGCGAGTCCAATTGGTAGCAACTAGAAAGCATATCTTAAAGCTGTTCACTATTCTCCACTTCCACCTATGATTAGTGATATGTAAATCACAGTAATTTTCAGAGTTATTGGAGTTACCACAGAATTTTGTAAGGGAAATTATCCAATCAACAAATAAATAAAAGATATGAGATTATCAGCTCTTCAATCTAGAATTTAGGAAGGCAGATTTCTAAAATTTCAAAGGAAAAATATATGATGCCAGGATCAGAAACTCTCAAGAGAAAAATTACTCATACAAGATGAATACTTAAAATCAACATCTAGCTATGTGCAGTATTTATGGGTATACAAGGAACTTTCTGATAATCTCACAACTAGATAAATAGTAACTCTGGTGATGATCCAAAAGAGTGTCACTCATGTAAAAAAGACCAAGAATTTTCCTTGAATCTTTTATTTTCCTCACCATAACATGTAGTTTACTTCAGGTGTCCACGTGTTTTTATAGCTTTATACCAGTCTTTTTGACATCATGGATAACGGGACCATACTCTTATCTTTGTACATATCTTTCAAAAATCTGAATCTATTAAAGATATAAATCTATTAAAAATGCTGATGACAATAGATAGCATTTTACGTGCGTGTGTGCTCAATCACATCCAACTCTTTGTAACCCCATGGACTGTAGCTGACCAGGTTCCTCTGGCCCTGGGATTCTCCAGGCAAGAACGCTGGAGTGGGTTGCCATTTTCCCCTACAGGGGATCTTATCAACCCAGGGATCAAAGCTGAGTGTCCTGCATCTCCTGGACTGGCAGATGGGTTCTTTACCACTGAGCCACCAGGGAAGCCCATTTTAACTTATTGTTTACTTTACCTGTGCATTCATTATATTTATATTTACATAAACAAAATAAGAAAGAACTACCCATCTACTCCAAGAAGGTGGTGTAGTAGTATAAGATAATATAAAAAATTAAAAATCCACCAAATGCTCATTGTACACCTGCAATTCTGCCAGACACTTTGCTCAGCCCTAGGGATCCAGCAACAGGGCATACAGAACATTTGCAGTGTCTTACATTTTTGCAAGTGGAGCTATTTTAATTTGTATGGTCAAAGCAGCCTTTTCTGATGAGTAAGTTTTAAACTTCCGCCTGAAAGGAAAGAGAAGCAAATCAAATGAAGAAATGTGATCAGCAAGTCCAAAACCTAGGAAAGTAATAAACTGGGCATGTATCCAAAGGAGTTTAATACCACAGATAGCTGAAATATGGTAAGTATAGAAATAAATGAAATAAAGTCAGAGAGTTAGGCAGTGATAGCCTATTTGTCTAGGGGATAGAATTTGGATTTTACCCTGAGGGCAACAGGAAGTCACAAGTTTACTTTAAGCAAAGAAGTGAGTGACATGGTATGATTTGCATTTTAGGAGATAACTCAGCTGCTCTGTGAAAAACTGAGTTCTTTCAGAGACAGGCAAGGAAGGTGGGGCTAGAAGACTAGTCAAGAGGTCACTAGAGTAAATTAAAAGAAAGATAAAGATAGCTTAAACTATCTTGGTAATAGCAAAAAGTGAAAGATGTCAATAGATTCCGTGTGATATCAAAGATGTCAATGTGATTTGAAAGTACCTCCACCAGGTGTTAATGAAGGATTCAATTATGGGGTGTCAGGGAAAGAGAAGAACCGAAGAATGCTTTTGGTAATAATGATCATGGATGATAATCAATTAAACAAAGTGGAAATCCATGGGTCAAACTGATATAAATAAGCGAATTAAGCAATGCAAAGGGAAATTTGTATCTACGATGGAATAGTACCTAAGAAGTATTGAAGGAATAATATTAGAAAATCATCACATAAGAACCATCATGATAATAATTCAGTCAAAACCCAACAATGATGGCTCAGATGGTAAAGAATCTGCCTGCAATGCAGAAGACCTGGGTTTGATCCTTGGGTCAGGAAGATCCCCTGGGGAACAAAATGGCAACACACTCCAGTATTCTTGCCTGGAAAATCCCATGGACAGAGGAGCCTGGTGGGCTACAGTTCATGGGTCACAAAGAGTCACACATAACTGCGTGACTAACACCACTTCACCAATGTATGTTATGAGTTCTGGGTGAAATTTGGATACAGGTGGGATATTCACACAGTCTCAGAGTACTTTCTAAAAGTACTTATTAATATAGAAGTGAAAGAGTCACTCTAAAGTGGTAGAAGTGATCAACTTTAACTTGGCTAATAACTAGACAAACTGAAATTAGGATTCAGTGAATGAAAAGACCACACTGATTTCATGTTCAAATTTCATTACCTCAAAGTAATCATGAGGAAGCATCATAAAAACCGAAACTGAGAAACATACAAAATAACTGACTTGTAATGTTTAAAAGTATCAAGATTTTAAAAGCCAAGGGAAAAAAACTAAAGAAAGTTTTCTAAGCTAAAAAAGATGATTAAAATAACTATGACAAATAAATGAAACACATGATTTTGGATTGGATCCTAAAGAACATAATTGGGACAACTGGCAAAGCTTGAATCTGTGGATTAGGTAGAAACAATTATCCGTTTTACTTTCCCTGAATATTCATTGAAAGGACTAATACTGAAGCTGAATACTTTGGCCACCTGATGTGAAGAACTGACTCATTGGAAAAGACCGTGATGCTGGGAAAGATTGAAGGCAGGAGGAGAAGGGGACAAGAGAGGATGAGATGGTTGGATGGCATCACTGACTTGAGGGACATGAGTTTGAGTAAGATCCAGGAGTCGGTGATGGACAGGGAAGCCTGGCATACTGCAGTCCATGGACTGAGCAACTGAACTGAACCAACTTACTTTCCCTATTTTGATAGCTGTATTAAGGTTGTAAGAGAATGCCCTTGTTTGTAGGGATTACACACTAAAATATTCAAGGGTGCTGATGCATCATGGATACAACTTCCTTTCAGATGATTCAGAAAAATTTCTTTCAACTATTTTTGCAAACTTGCTGAAGCTTAAAAGCATTTTAAAAGAAAGAGAAAAAAACCAACCAAATTATTTTGCTATTGTAATTTTATTTTCTTTCAGTTTTGGTGTTTGTAAAACGAATGGTCTTTAATTTTTAATTGCAGGAAATTGCTTTATAATGTTGTGTTTCTGCCCTACAACAATCAGCCATAATTATACACAAATCTCCTTCCTCATAAGTCTCCCTCACCTCCCCTCATCCCACGCCTCTTGGTCATCACAGAACACTAGGTTGGACTCCAAGAACCATCTTTAATTGAAAAATAGAGGCTTAGATAGATGAAAGGATAGTAAAAAGTCTCTCTGCCAGCATGAACTAGACAACAGAATGCTGAAACTCAGATATATTTGCAGGGTCATGGTTTGAAATCTCTGAAAATTCATAGGGAACTGGAGAAATGCCAATTACAGTCAGGGAAATCCTCTGTCCCAATTCACTGTGGTTTTAGAAACTACAAACCTGTAAGCCTGATACTTACCCCTGGCAACACTTTGGAACAGGCTATTATGCATATGACTTGAAGCATTTTGAAAAGGCTAGTGACCACCTGGAGAAAACTAAGAAAACAACTCACGGTTCCCTTCCCTCTTCTCTTCTTGAGGCAGGTGGTTTTGGGTCTGGAGAGTTCCACGGGACGGATAGTCCGTGGGGTTGCAAAGAGTCGGACACTACTGAGCAGCTTTCCGTTTCCCTCTTAGGTCAGCAGATGATGGCACCATGGCAGTGTTTCCACTCACTGAGGACATAAGATCTGTCCTCATCATATACGATCAGATACTAATACTCTGCTGGGGTGTTACGGGCACTCAGCGACTTGTCAACGAAAGAAGGGGAGGGAGAGAAGGCAGGGAAAAAGGAAGGAGGAGAGGAAGGAAGGCAACAAGGGAGGGAGGGAAGAGGGATATGGACAGGCGTGGGGTATTTAAATGTATTCAGGCGTCTACTTAGGTATATCAGCAAATGACCAAATAAACATACTGAAAACATTTCATTCATAAAATAATGCCAATCGGTTCAGTTCAGGTCACTCGGTGTGTCATGTCCAACTCTTTGCGACCCCATGGACTGCAGCATGCCAGAATTCCCTGTCCATCATTAATTCCCTGAACTTACTCAAACTCCCGTCCATCGAGTCGGTGATGCCATCCAACCGTCTCATCCTCTGTCGTCCCCTTTCTCCTCCCACCTTCAATTTTTCCCAGCATCTGGGTCTTTTCCAATGAGTCAGTTCTTCGCATCAGGTAGCCAAAGTATTGGAGTTTCAGCTTCAGCATCAGTCCTTCTGATGAATATTCAGGACTGATTTCCTTTAGGATGGACTGGTTGGACCTCCTTGTTGTCCAAGGGACTCTCAAGAGTCTTCTCCGACACCACAGTTCAAAAGCATCGTTCAAGAGTTATCATATGGATCTTCTAATTCATTCAAGGTCCATCTGTCAACCCTAATTCCTCTGAATGCTGCCACATCTTCTGTTAGACGCTTTGGAAGTACAGTCCACTGTCCAGCTCTAGTTTTACTTCCACGGCTGCTCTGCAGTACACAGGAATCTGCCTTCAGTTTCATCACTCCACAGAAAATTTGTTCTCTCCTAGACATCAATAACATGCTAATTTCCAAATGCAAAACCATTTTTTGAACCCACTCCCACAGAAAACCATCTTCTAAGATCATTTCTAGCTGTAATGCTGTGACTTTAAGCTTGTTTCATTGTGTGTGTGCTCATATTTATAGCATGGAGAAGCTGTTATTAATAGAGTATATGCCAAATTCTAAACTCACAGCAATTTAACTTTTAAAAAATCTCTTACAATATATTATGTATGCGTCATATGATTTAAGAGATTCTGAAAAGAAGAATAATAAAAGGAGATGAGATAAAGATATATGAAATAATGATAATAATATTTTAAAAACCTAATGGTGTAATCTGATTAACTTTGTCCCATCACATAAAACTATGACAGTGTTTAGATCAAAGGAAAGTGATCTTTACATAATGTAAAATTAACCTATAGAGCTCTGAAAGGGGTATTATTGAGGTAAACTGCTCAGCAAGTTCAAAGGGAGAAATGAGTAACCTTTCAGATAAGGAGAAATTGTGAAGCCCATTCCAGAGACTAAGATTTAATGATCTCAGTTCCCAGATGGAAGGCAGAGGTAATCGCCATCTTAATCCCTTGTAATCTGTTATAGCTAGAACGTTCAGCATACAAAATAGACATCTTTGTTCAGGTAGAGACCAATTAGATGTGTATATGTGTGATGTCGGGGCTTCCCAGGTGGCATAGTGGTAAGGAATCTACCTGCCGAGGCAGGAGATGTGGGTTAGACCCCTGGCTCAGGGAAATCCCCTGGAGTAGAAAACAGCAACCCACTCCAGTATTCTTGCCTGAAAGATTGCATGGACAGAGGAGTCTGGAAGGCTACAGACCACGGGGCTGCAAAAAGTCAGACACAACTAGGCATGCATTAATGTGTGATGTATATACATGTTTGTGAACATACATAAAGCATACAAACAACAGAACATTGTTAAGAAGAGACAGAAATAGAAAATGAATAAAAGCAGACATGAAGTACCTTAAATTATATTCTTAGTATTTTCCTTGAAGACAAAGGAATATGCCTAATCATTTGAATAGCATCCTTTCTACAACACGGCTGAATAAAACACCAGCAAAGTACAGTTTCAAATCTTTTCCTAACAGTTTCATAATACTTACTATAGCTAGACTTTTTTGGAGAAGAATACAGTATTGATTAGATTACCAGTGTGGAAAAGGATCTGATGTTCAAGGGGGCTTCCCAGGTGGTGCTAGTGGTAAAGAACCTGCCTGCCAGTGCAGGAGATGTAAGAAACCTGGGTTTGATCCCTGTGTCAGGAAGATCCCCTGGAGAAGGCAATGGCAACCCACTCCAGAGTCCTGCCTGGAGAATCCCATGGACAGAGGAGCCTTATGGGCTACAGTCCATGGGGTCACAAACAGTCAGACAGGACTGAAGGGAGGCACCCACCCCCACCCCAACCAAGGTTAGGCTATGTCCCTGAGTGTCATAAGTCTTCAAATACCAAGATACAATGGAAAGAATAATAGCTCTGAAGCCAAAGAGCCCTGGATTTGAATTATCAGACCAGATTGTCTTTACCAATTGTAGACCTTTATTTATGTTTTTAAATTATTAGTCTCTATTTTGTATCTTTAAAGGGGGAAATTCATATGACTGTAATAGAAGCTAAAAATTCACTGTAATAATAATATAATTTCTTTCTTCATTAACCAGTCAAGAGTTTTAGTTTCCATACCTATAAATTGAAGTTAATGATCATTGGATAGTCTATCTCAAAGGGTTATTGAAGAGATAAAATGTTACCCATGTGAAAATACTCTGAAAAGAGAAAATTAATCACAAAGTTTAGGATAGTATTCTATCCTTATGATTCTTTATTAACTTGTGTTTGGAGGTATCAGTGATAGATGAATGAATGACAAGAACAAATGAGAACCAAAACACTAATTTACGAGGATTATATAATAATGATGTCTACCTTTAAAAACCTGTGACAAACAAAGTGTTAAATCTCTCCACTGTCATTTACTGTCAGCAGGACTGGTCACCTGAATGTCAATTCTGTATTCAGTCAACATTCTAGGTGCATAACAGATAGTCTCATTCAAAATTCATAACAACCCAAATATGCATTCCTGCTTCTGTACCTTGTCTTCCCGGGTAACTGCGTGGATAAGAGCTAATGTATATAAATCATAAACATGATACATGATAAGTGTTCCATAAACAGGCATTATAGTTATCACTACCATTGCTGTACCATGGTAGAGGGGGCTTTCATTTCTTTGGTGGATGGGAAACTTTCAGACCAAAGAGGAGAAACGGTTGCATATACTTACAAGACCAGTCAGACTCATACACTGTCTAATGACCCTTTAGAATCAGGTGAAACATGTATTATCTTTTTTTTTTTTAATTATCCCAAAGACCAGAAAATCTGGATTCCACCAGAAGATTACATGTTAATAGTACCTATTAAACCTTAGCTTCATTTTTATCTACAACCATGAGACCTCAAAAAAAAGTCAAATTCTGGAGTGGACGTCAGGACTGAGTTTAGCAGGTCCAGCTCAAAATGAGGTGCCCAGAGAAAGCCCCAGAAAGGATCAAGCAAGTCCTCCTGGACTGTGTGGCCGGTTGGCAAATCGCCAGCACCAACGACCACCACTTGTGTTGCTCCCCAGAAATCCTTTTCCTATGTGGTTTTAGGTTAGGGATTGTCAATGAGAGGAGTTTCCAGGAGATCTGGAAAGTATACATAAAACTGAGGTCATTAATATTAAGAAGTCATGAGTCACGCAAGGCAGCTACCTTGACTTGGCAATTTTCCAGACCTCCCCAGAGGCTCCCACTCCACAATCACAGCAGTTGAGCGGGACCTGCCATGGGTTCCCTCTTTGTAATAGCAAGACTCACTGGTTTCTCAAACTTCCTCAAGAGCTTCCATGATTCTACCCAAGCCAGTGCTCTGAAGCAGCTGGTGACTGCTTCTTCATTTCTCAGCTCCCGCCACATTCTCATGCATGCTAGTTCCTGATTTAAAGCCTTCACTTCTACACTATGTTTCTGGTAGTGACCAAACCAGACTGTTGCAAGCCATCTTTAGAAATGCACTTTGAATTAACTCTCTTTAGCTTCTCTTTTTCTCCCCATTTATGCATTTTAAAATACATAAGGACTATTGTTGGCCACTTTCAGGAGTAAATCTTATTTTATTTCAGACAGGGTCCATACAAAGTTTGCTGTATATAAGGGACTTTAATTAATTCATTCAACAAATATTTATTAAGTTTTCACTCTGTACCAAACTCTGGGAAAAACAATGATGAGACATGGCCCTACCCTCATGGAACTTACAATTTGGTAGGAAAAAATGGACATAAATTAAATATTTAAGCAAGTAAATGTAAAACTCCATCTGTGACAAGGAGTAAGAAGAAATTCTCTATTTTCTGCTAGTCTATATAGCAAAGTCTGACCCACTCTAAAATGTCAGAGATTTCCCTGAGTGATAAAAGTGTAAGGATAATAAAATTAGTCAAATGAGGAGGGAAGTATATTGCTTGCAGAGAATATTAAAAAAATGTAATATAATTTGGTGGGGAGTTAGAACGGAAATAAGAGTCAATAGAAAGAATTAAGAACATGTGGCTACAGCAAGGTAATGGTGGAGGTAGGCAGAGTGAGGATGTTGAATGACAAGATGTGGGAAATGACCAAACCACCCAAGTTAGTATCAGTTATGTTAGCATTCTATTTAATCCTAAAAACAGTCCAAAGTCACAGGACAATTTTTTCAAAGGATGCTGGCATTATCAGATTTATATAGTTTAAAGATCACTATGAATAAATATCAATGAATGGATTAGAGAAAGGACTGAATAAAGCATGGACCTTTAGGAAACTATTTCATTAGCTGAGAAGAGGGACATAATCACTTCTTTCATATACAGGAAGGCTCAGAGGTGATGGGCAGCTAGTGAAGATGATGAACTCAAGACACATTTAGGAGATAAAATCAACATGAGGTGCTGCTGTATTGGATGAGGGGAGTAGAGAGAAGGAGGGGATAAGGATTCACCCCAGATTTCTGGACTGTGCAACTGAATAGATGATGGTGCTATTTACTAAACGAAGAAGTATAGGACCAGGCTTTGAGGGGAGGACATGGTTTGGTTGTGGATATTTTAAGTTTGGTGGACCTTTAAAATATCCAAAAGAAGTCAACTAGACAAGTAAGATACCTCTGCAATGGGATTAAAAGTGCATACTCCATAAATCAGAGGTAGCCACCCCCTCCATTCTTTTTCCATTTTTTGAAGCTTATCTCATCAGGTTCTTAGCCTCAATTCCAGTTGTTCAGGTGACAGATAGTCTGAAAGCTATGATCATGTGATGATGCCTAAGATTAAAAGGGAAGACAGTCATGATGGGATTCAGCCTGAGAGTTACATGCAGAAAAGGAAATATGGCCCCAAATATTTGGCTACTAATTATGGGACCTCTGGCAAAATGTGAAATCCCAACATTGTCAGAGTGAATAAGAAATAAGCAAGAGCCACCTAAGGTGAAAGTGAACTTATGTAGCCAGGTGAGCAGAGGAGGTTCAGCTGACTCCCCAGATCAGGAGATAAGAAAACCTGGAGTTGAATCTCAGATTGGAGTTAGGACAGCTGAAGACTCTCTCAAAGGACATGCAGATGATGCGAAGGTCCCAGTGGACAGTCTAGTCTCAAAGGCTCTAAGAGCCAGACCCACAAGATACTTCTGAGCACATGTTTTTTATACCCACTGCAAACAACAAAAACTTGGGGGAAAATGTAGTAAAAAGTTATCTCAATCTGATTCTTCACCATCTATGTCCCCTCTATACATATCCACCAAAACAGTGAATATACTCATTTTACCACCACTTCCTCAGATTAATATTGAGTCAAAATTAATCATTATCAATAAAGCCAACAAACTGTTTCAGCTCCATCTATATACTTACATTAGTGATCATTTTAAGTAAATAGATGGATAATTTGTGTTCTCATTGTATCATTGTATCTCAATGTGTTCCCATTGTATCTTTAAAAATCAAATTAAAAACCTTCTCAGTATAAGAAACGTGTGTTTCTCAGGTATGCCCAGGGTGTCTGGAGCCAGAGAAGCTGATATATAATGGAATTCAGATGTGCCTTTCTTTGTTTAATCATTCAGTCCTTGCTGGTAGGCTAGAATGTTCTTGCTGCTATAGTAAAGCTTTGGAAGGGAAAGGGAGGTGAGGAGGGGGAATTTGCAGTTACCTACTGATTCCAGTCTCAAGTTGAGAAGAGAAAAGAAGAGATACATAAAAACACTTTTATCAAGTGTTTCAGAGCCTGTAACCTATACACCAAAGTAAAAGCAAATATAAGAAGGGTACAGATGAAAAGCTACAGGATTCATTGAAGTGCTCGTGCTGCTTATGGAATATGGATGTAGACTTCCTGAAGGAGTGTTGAGGGATAGGTGAAGTGGTGAGAGAGGCTTTACAAACAAAAGAAAGAAGATAAGCAAAGGCAGCGAGGTGGAACCAAGGGGGTGTGTAGAGAAAGCAGGAAGTAGGTCAGCTTTGACTCTGCCACTTCTCTCTCACCTCTCGGTCTTTGCACACGGTGCTCACCCACTCACCCCTTCACACAGCCACAGCCTCGTAGCTTTCTGGCTCTTGAACAGAACCCTGGGGAGTCAGGTTGAATCCTAGATCAGATTAAGTTTTCTTCTTTTATCCAGTGCTTCCCTGCTCATGACATTCACCACTCTCCACTATAACTGTTTGTCTGGTTGGTGTCCCACACTAGACTACGAATGGCTTCAGGAGCAAGGATCTTGTTTAGGCTGAATAACTACCCTCCAAAAGATGTCCATATCCTAATTCCCAGTATAAATACATGTGATTTTACGTACTAAAAGGAACTTCAGATGTGATCAAGGATCTTCGTTTTGGCAAATAATGCTCTAATGTCTGGCGAGCCCAATGTAATCATAAGAGTAGTTTTAAGAGGGTGGCAGGGGCATCAGAGTCAGAGAAGATGTAATTACGGAAAATGTCAAAGGTCAGAGACAAAAGAAGCTGCTGAGCGTCTGGCTTTGAAGATGAAAGAGGGATTGAGACAAAGAACGCAGGTAGCCTCTGAAAAGTGAAAGTGAAAGTTGCTCAGTGTGTTCAACTCTTTCCCACCCCATGGACTCTTCCAGGTCAGAATACTGGAGTGGAGTGGGTAGCCTTTCCCTTCTCCAGGGGATCTTCCCAACCTACAGATCAAACCTAGATCTCCCACATTACAGGGGAATTCTTTACCAGCTGAGCCACAAGGGAAGCCCAAGAATACTGGAGTGGGTAGCCTAGTCCTTCTCCAGGGGATCTTCCCAACCCAGGGATCAAACCTAGATCTCCCATACAGGGGATTTTTTACCAGATGAGCCACAAGGGAAGCCCAAGAATACTGGGGTGGGTAGCCTCCCTCTTTTCCAGTGGATCTTCCTGACCCAGGAATCAAACCAGCGTCTCCTGCATTGCAGGCAGATTCTTTACCACCTGAGCCAGCAGCAAAGCCCATCCAGGTAGCCTCTAGAAGCTGAAAAAGACAAGGGTAACTGATTCTACCCCTGAGCCTCCAGAATAATGACAGGCCCACTGCTACCTTGATATTAGCCCAGTGAAACTGGCTTTGGACCTCTGACCTCCAAAACTGTCAAATAATGCACTTCTGTTGTTTTTAGCTACCAAGTTTACGGTAATTTCTTGCAGCTGTTGTTATTGTTTAGTCACTAAGTCATGTCCGACTGTTTGTGACCCCATTGACTACAGCCCACCAGGCTCCAGAGTCCATAGGATTTTCCAGACATGAGTACTGGACTGGGTTGCCATTACCTCCTTAGGGGTATCTTCCCAACCCAGGAATGGAACCCCCATCTCCTGCTTGGCAGGTGGATTTTTCACCACTGAGCCACCTGGGGAGCCTCCTGCAGTAGCAATAGGAAACTAATACAGGCTTGACCACATTTTTTTCCCCTAACACCAGACCCAGGGGCTTGCATAAAATACAATTAATAAAATTATTAGATGAAGGAAGAAATGCTGTCCTGTAATACGAAGATTGGAAGGCAAAGACAGGAGTGACGAAGTGTTAGTGATACAATAATGTCATAAGGGGTCTTGAACAGTCCTGAGAGGGAGCCTGACCTGAGCTGCTGGGACAAGCAGTGGTGCACGGAGAAGAACCATCTGTCTTGAAAAACACAGAGAGAAGGAAGAGGTGACGATGGCTGGGAACTTACTGCCACAAAAGTCTAGAATGTGTCTGGAACGATCCATAAAAAAAATCGAGAAATCTTCTGAACCAAATCACATAGTCGTCCCAGGTGTTTTCAAGGAATCGGTTGGACTTTAAAGAATTTCGAGCAAATCAGCGCTTGAAACAATCAGGTTTGGGGGTAAATTGGTGAAAGGCAGGAACAGCAACTTTATTAACTGATTTTGACCAGGTTTTGTTTAACTGATTTTCAGAGGATCAATACATTCTTCATTTCTTGTGACACCATCATCCCTCATTTGCATAAGACTTCTTTCCTGTATTATTTAGTCTCTCTTATTCCAAATATTCTAATATATTTGATGTTTACTCTTTTGTTTGTATGCCTTCTTAAAAAAAACATGTAACATTGTTTCCTCTGAATGCATTTTTTATAGTGTTATGCTATAAATCTCAGTTTGTGTCTCAAAATCTAGTATTGCATTTTCAGATTTACACATGTCGCTACGTGTGCATCTCACTTCTAAATGCTATTTGGTGCTCCTTGGTGGAGCCTGCGACATTGTACCTGTTTATTTCTCCGGGGCTGGCTATCTAAGTCACCCAGACTACTTCCAAATCATCACAAACAAAGCTACAATAAATATCCTAATAATGTCCCCTCACAGGTCCACGTAAGGATTTGTTTAAAAAGTGTATTCAGGCAATGACTTGCTGGATCATAAGCCACATGCATATATATATATATATATATATATATATATATATATATTTGATTAAATGCTGCCAAATTCCTACCCTGAATATCTACCTGTACCAGTTCTCACATTTGTCAGGAACTCACCTGGGTTCCTGGACCTCCACAGGACAGGGCTGAGTCCAGAGAGTAAATGGATCAGGTGTGCAGGAGCAGAGGTAGCAACTGGGACTTCCCTGAACCAGAGCTAATCATATAATCATATCACTGAAGCTAAAGGTTTTCCTGGCTAGATGAAAGCTTTATGCCCCCAAAGGGGAGCCAATGATAAAATCAAAAGAAAACAAAACCAACAAACCCACAAAGAGAACCAGGGAAAACTCATTCAACAAACCAGTGCTTTCACACTCTTTCCTGCCTGCACGCCTGCATTCAGGGTTTCTGCCTTTACTCTCTCCTTCGCCTGCACAGAGTTTCCCAGACTCCCAGGTGCAGGGTGGGAGGAGGAGAGAGGGGTGAGAAACTCCAGGAGACAGCTCTGGCTCCGCTGGTCTTCTCGACCCCTCGGCGGACATTTCTGTTCCCATTAGCAGCCAGGACTAGTGTTTTCATTTCAGAAGTGATCTCCACCAAAGCAGGGGCCAATCTGTAGCATTGAAAGCAAGGCTGAGTTCCCCTCACAGCGTGAGAAGAGGTCGGGGCCAGGATATTTGTCTACCCTGGCTCCACACCAGGACTAAAACTGCTGCTTACTGCCCCTGGCCGCCTTTGCAGCCACAGGCTGGGGCCGCCTTTCCAGATCTGTCCTTGCAACAACTCAGTTAGAGGGAACCCTCGCGGCAAGACTTCAGATCTCCACGTCAGGGAGTCGGATGTTGAGGATCTACCACGGTGAAACTCGAGAAGGCCATGAGATGACTCCCCGACGTCTCATGAAAGATATTTAACCTGAGCTTGAAAGTAAAGTGAAGTGTTAGTTGCTCCATCGGGGCTAAGGATAGCCTCAGTAGTGTTTGCAACAAGGGGAGGTTAAGATGGAGAGGAACCTATTAGGTCATCCATGTGTGGATTCCTGGACTGAATCCCGTCCTGAGTGATCAGGACTGAATGATGCAGAACCTGGAGGACATGGTGTGGCAGGACAGGAAAGCACCATGTGCTTATCTGTATCAGAGGAGAGTATTGGAACCACCTGGGGGAGGCCCTTCTGGCACATGTTTCACACCATCCACCACACCTTCTTCCCAGTGCAAGGAGAGAGGCAGGTAGAGATGCAGAGACCCTGGTAGAAAGAATTCCCTGCAGCAGGAAGATAGATGCCATCTGAATCATCTCAGTCATCTGATCTGATATGGGTACACTTTATCAGGACTTTATCTGCAAAGGCAAGCATATCATTTGTCCAAATTCCAGATCAGATGGCAAGTGCTACAGGGGGTTTGCATAAGGTTTATTAACAAATCCTGATTACTGCAATTCTCACCCACCTCGCCTCGCCTCTAGACCTTCAGTAAATCTTGACTCATAACAAAATAAACCCAATGAAATAAAAACGCAATGATATTGCCCCTTTACAAAATCTTTTAATGGCTCTTCATGGCATTTTTGTCTACCATCCAAACTTCTTGACATTTGAAGCCTTCCGTCTGATGACCTGCAGTTTTTCTACCTTGTAAGAACTCCAGGTAGGTGCTGTTTTCCCACGGAGCCCTCTCCCCGAATTTTGGTCATACCAAATCGCTCTCCCTGGGTCACATTGCTTTAGGATACCTCTGTTCTTTCCCACTAGTGGGCTTTCTGCATAGACACAACCCCAGGTCTCTCACCTCCTGCTAAGAATCAGTTTCAACATTCTATTCCAAGAACTTTTTTGGGATTATGCCCCAAGATCAGAGTCATCTCACGTGTTCTCACTGCCCACTTGAGTAAGCCTACCATCACAGACATCACATGTCTAATTCACATCTGTGGCCTCAAAAGCTAGCACAGCACTGCACAGCACACTCCAAGTGTGGTTAGTGTCTCTCTCACCTTACTAATGGGGTGGGAACAATGGCTTCAACTCAGGACCCCCACCTACCCATATAAGGAAGAAATCCAGCCTTTCCCTGTACAGTTCTTTTCCCTGCTCCTCTCAGAATCCCCCATCTCAAAAATGCTAATTTCTTTGTCTCAACACAGGAGTCACACTCCAGGGATGCCCCCTTGCGACTGGCATATCCCACAACAACTATGGGAAATTGCTTGGCAAATTGCTTGGGGCTGCCTGTCTCATCTGAAGCAAGGAGGCTGAGCTCTTTTCCCTCATACAGCTCCTTGCCAAGAACATAAATGTTCTTCAGACTATGAGAGAAGAATGCTTCCTCGCTTGTAATACTCAGGCAAGTCTGACACCCTAAATTGACACAGGTTTCCAGTATCCCAACTCTGGAACACATTTCTCTCTCCATTCCCCCAGGACACAAATTTACCATAGGGAGGTGAGCAGGGATAGGGAAGAACTTGAACCATCATTTTGTCAAAGACACAAACTTCCTCTTCCTTCCCCATCCCCCAACTCCTTTCAACAGATTCAGCGCGGTATCAGTTTGATGGCCCTAGGTCCTCTCTGCAGTGAAAATTTTAGAGCAGAAGCCTTGGAGCCAGTGCCTGCCTTGGTATTGGCTGGAGTTAACCTGGTCCATCCACTTTAAGAGGTTCCAGGAGCCTCACATGTTATTTAGGATCTCCATCCTTTCTTCCAACCCCTTATGCAAGTGGACCCATATTTCTTAAGGAATCTTCACCACATGACAATAGTCTTTCTCTGTCATGCACATATGTATGTTTCAAGTGAGGGAAAAATCCAAGAGATCCAAGCAGCAAATCCTCCAAAAAAAGAGGGCCAGATTGACAGAACGAACATCGGGAAACAGACCCCCTCCTTGAACACACCTATTGCTCCCCAGTCAAGGTTTCTTTGTCCTGTGACCAGATCTTCTGAGGAGGAAGAAAGGCTGATCCAGGCTTCCATGCGCTGAGCCCAGCCAGTTCTTGGAGAATTGAGCCTCAGGTATTCCCACTTGGTTCCAGTTCAGTTCAGTCGCTCAGTCATGTCCAACTCTTTGCGACCCCAAGAATTGCAGCACGCCAGGCCTCCCTGTCCATCACCAACTCCCAGAGTTCACTCAAACTCATGTCCATCGAGACGGTAATGCCATCCAGCCATCGCATCCTCTGTCGTCCCCTTCTCCTCCTGCCCCCAATCCCTCCCAGCATCAGAGTCTTTTCCAGTGAGTCAACTCTTCGCATGAGGTGGCAAAAGTACTGGAGTTTCAGCTTCAGCATCAGTCCTTCCAAAGAAATCCCAGGGCTGATCTCCTTCAGAATGGACTGGTTGGATCTCCTTGCAGTCCAAGGGACTCTCAAGAGTCTTCTCCAACAGCACAGTTCAAAAGCATCAATTCTTCGGGGCTCAGCCTTCTTCACAGTCGAACTCTCACATCCATACATGACCACAGGAAAAACCATAGCCTTGACTAGACGGACCTTAGTTGGCAAAGTAATGTCTCTGCTTTTCAATATGCTATCTAGGTTCCAGCACCCCTTTATTCTTTCACTTTAACAAACTCATTGACATTTCTATTTCTTATTAATCAGCTTTAACACATTTTACAAATTGTCTTGGTAGCACAATCACCAATCCTCTGGATTTATAGAACTCACCTCACTTCCTAAATATCACTTTTGGCAGAACATGTGTCATTTTCTATAAATATTGAAAAATCAATAATTGCTGCCAGAAATCCTGTAATTGTTCAAATCCCAGGCAAGATAGATAGAATGACTAGAAATACCATTCTCATTTAAAATTCAGAAATAAGACAGATCTGATTGCTTATTCCTCTGATGCTTCTACCATGCGCCTGGCTTCAATAATCAGAGACACAGCCTGCCTCCTTCACTCTTCCTTCTGCCACATTTTTATAGCTCTATATCTATCTCTAAATGAACAGATTTAGCACGCCGCCTCATCAAGCAGAGGTGAGAGGCACAGGCCTGCACAAGAAACAAACTTATAGCCAGCTGGGATGGGAAGGAGAGTAGAGTTAAATACAGGCATATGGTCCTAAAGGGCCGTGCTGGTGGTACAGAATTTTGAGTTCTTTATGCACTAATACAGACTATACACAGAAATTTATATTTCTATAAAGTACATAACTATTATATATTGTTAATGTGTTTATATAATATATTTATATATAGTTAATACACCATAGGGAAATGGCAACTCACTCCAGTATTCTTGCCTGGACAATCCCAAGGACAGAGGAGCCAGCGGACTATGGTCTATGGGGTCACAAAATGGTTGCAGATGACTTACTGACTAAACAAACACACCGTAAACATAATTCACATATTTAATTAGAGATTATGTTATAGATATAGTTACATTTAACATGAATATATACATCTATATATTTAATATAATGTTAGTGTCATATAAATATTATATATTATATAAAACATATTTTATCATATATATTCACTAAATACTGTCAAGATATATAGTAAATATTAGAAAAGTTTACTGTTCAACTATTTTAGAAAGAAAATGAGATTAAAATGGTGTGGTATATACAATAGAATATGACTCAACAACAGAAAAGAAGGACATCCTGACATCTGCAATAACATCGGTGAATTTGGAGGCCATAATACTAAATGAAATAAGCCAGTCAGACAAATATTTCACAGTAACATTTATCTGTGGAATCTAAAAAAAAAAAATCTAATGCCTAGATACAGTGGTTGCCAGGGGATCAAGGTGGGTAGGAGATTGATGAAAGGATGAAACGGGGGAGGAGATATTGCTAAAAGGAAACAAATTTTCAGCTGTAAGAGGAATATCGTCTGAGGATAGAAGGTATAAATGTTGACTATAGTTCATAACACTGTGTTGTATAATTGAAATTTGCTAAGTGAAGACTTTGAACGTTCTCATAGTAAAAGATAAGCACGTGAGGTGATGAAGATTAACTAGATCCCTTCACAAAATATACATGTATCAAATCAATACAATGTAAAGTTTTAATATCTCCTAATTTTATGTCAATTATACCTTAATAAAGCTGAAATTGAGAAGAAAAAGAAAATGAGGGCTTCCCTGGTGGTCCAGGGGTTAAGAAGCCACCGTGCAGTGCAGGAGACACTGCCTCAATCCCTGGTCTGGGAAGATCCCACAAGCCGTGGGGCAACTAAGGCCCTGCGCTCTAGCGCCTGCTTGCTGCGACTACTGAAGACCCCGTGCCCTAGAGCCCACGCTCTGCAGCAAGAGACGCCACCTCAGTGAGACACCAGCGCACCCCGACTAGAGAGCCCACCCTGCTCTCCCCAACCAGAGGACATCCATGCAGAGACAGAGACTCGGCACGGCCAAAATGAATAAATGGCTTTTAAAAAAGAAAACGAGAGAAAGTACAAGCTGAAATATATTTTTCTGTTTCCCAAGGGGTTGTGTCTTGTATACTATCTGATAATTAAGCCAGGAAACTTTTCCTGGAAAAGGCAAGATACTAGGCTTTGCATACCACGCGGTCTCTGTCACAGCTAATCGACAACACCATCATAGCATAAAAGCAGCACTAGACAGTACAGAGATGAGCAAGTGTGGCTGGATTCTGATGACAGTCCACTTACAGAAACAGGCCGCGGGCCAGGCACGTCTCCACTGGCTGGCTGCAGCTTGTGGGTCCCTGGCTTAGAAAACACTGAACAGATGTTCAAGGAAGTAGTGTGGAGGAAAACCAGGAGAACTACTGAAAATGTCACTAACTTGCCACTTTTTCTCTGTTTTTTTTTTTTTCTCCCCAAACTCTTCTTCCTCGTGGTTCCAGACCCATTGGGTACCCCAGACTGAGAGCCTGAATCTAAAGGAGAGAATGAGGCCAGCACATATTGATGCACACATCCAACCATCTGATGCAAACATCGCTTGAGTGCCTGGATTCAGCTGTCCCTGAAATTACTGAAACTGTAGATATGCTTCCTTTGAGTCTGAAGGAAAGGAGAGTATCTTTCCTATCCCCACCTCGGCTGGATCCTATAACAGAAGACGGGAAAAGCACAAGCAAATTTATTTCATGTAAGTTTCACCTGACATGACAGCCTTCGTCAGGAAATGAAGAGCCAAAGAAACAATTCAACCTGAGCATTTTTATACTAGTTTTGATGAAGCGTGGCAAGTCACAGGAAAATGTGCCAGGACAAAAAGTGCGAGCTAAGAGCCGTGAACTGGGGGAAGACTTAGCAGAGCCTGTTTGTTCCAGTTCTTCGTGGTATCCCTTCATCTGTGGAGATAAGGATGCTTCTTTCCTCCAGGTAAAGGGTGGGCACCTCTCACAGGAGGGTCTTAAGACTTGCTTCAGGGGAATGTCAGAAAGTCCTTCCTGCTCGTGCTGTTTCTCAAATTCCTTTAATTTAAAATATTCAACATGCCGAGGTGCCACATTTGGCTATAATATATCCTGAAGGCCCTAAATTCTGTTTTAGTTTTTGTTGATTTGGGTTCTTTTTGTCACTTGGGGCCAACAATGAGCAATAGATACTGATTAAAAGTGCATTATTTATTTACTCCTAATACTTTGGCCACCTGATGAGAAGAGCCGACTCATTGGAAAAGACCTCCATGCTGGGAAAAACTGAAAGCAAAAGAGAGAGACAGACAGTGAGATGGTTGGATGGCATTACCAACTCACTGGACATGAATCTGAGCAAACTCCAAGGGATAGTGACGGACAGGGGAGCCTGCCCTGCTTCAGTCCGTGGGGTCGCAAAGAGTCAGACACGAGCAAACAACTGACCAACAACGCAACTCTAAGAAAGAAACGCTTCCTCACCTCGCAAGCGAGGAGACAGAGGCGCAGAGAAGCTAGTTACTGAGTGCACACATCCGGGAATGCTTAGAGCCAGGCTGTGAGTGCTGAGGGGCTGATGGCACTAAGTCGCTCCAATCCTGCGATCCTGACAGTCTGGTGTAGCCCTCAGAAAAGAATAAATACACAGAATTCCTTCCAGAAGCCACCACTTGTGTCACTGAGTTAAATTCCTGTTTAACTAAGAGAAAATGGGTATCGACCACAGTGGGCTTGATTGCAAATGTCAGGCTCTTTGAATTATTAGGAACAGCAATGAAAAATTGATTACATTTAAAACATCCTGTGAAAAGTTTTACAACTGCACATTAAGAAATGATGTTAAGCAAATAGGAACTAATTGTTCTCAGCTGCACTGGTAATAGCCCTGTCTGCCTTCCCAGTACAATGCATCTTCATTTCATTTGAACAAGAAAAGTAAATAAAAATAAAAAGTCCCAGATCTCATTCGCATGCAATCACTATAATTCTGAGCCTACCATTATCCTCCAAAGGGAGGAGAGAAATGCAACAGGTGCTTTCCCCAGTCAGTTCAAACTGGTCTAGAGACCTCAGCCTGACCACAGGTCCTAAACCTCCCCTAAAATTCACAGGATAAGAATACCATACACCATGAATTAGATGTGCATCTGAAACTTTGCCTGTGAATTTAAGGGATGGATTAAATTATTGTAAGGGTGCATAGGGAGTTCACTTTAAAAACAAATGAAAAGTTGTCAAAGTAAATCTGCCTTCTGCGCTCACATGCCTGCTGCATCAGTTGGCAGGACTCCGACCCAGAGTTCCATTTAGAACTCTGAGGTGAGCTAATCATCTTGGCTTCACTTCCTCATACATCATTAGGAGTCAGAATAGAGCACTCTGGTCAGCTCCCCACATCTCTTCCCATACTGTGATTCCTCCCTTCCTGCAGCAGTCTAAATAGGCTAGTCTATGTTGTAGGAACAAGGCGTGCCAAAAAGTTCCGTAGCTTAAAACCACAAAGGCTTATTTCTCATTCAGGCAAAATATCCATCACAGACTCCTTCCAGTTTGCCTTGGACTTTCATCTTTTTTGCACTAAAAGTGCCAGAAAACTAGGACAGCGGTTAGAGAGCTCTGTACCATATTATACCACATAATTGGACAACATATTCTGAGTTGGACCTTTACTTTGAGGTAAACCATTCCACAATGGGAGTGATAGGCATACTTTTAATTTGATGCTCACTCTAATCCTGTTTTAATTGCTCTGTTCCCAAGTTTTCTCAATTGTATCTTTTTCTGTTTGGAATTGGAAACTCATTTGGAGGTTCGTGTCACTGTACAGGAGACAGGGATCAAGACCATCCCCATGGAAAAGAAATGCAAAAAAGCAAAATGGCTGTCTGAGGAGGCTGTACAAATAGCTGTGAAAAAAAGAGAAGTGAAAAGCAAAGGAGAAAAGGAAAGATATAAGCATCTGAATGCAGAGTTCCAAAGAATAGCAAGAAGAGATAAGAAAGCCTTCCTCAGTGATCAATGCAAAGAAATAGAGGAAAACAACAGAATAGGAAAGACTAGAGATCTCTTCAAGAAAATTAGAGATACCAAGGGAACATTTCATGCAAAGATGGGCTCGATCAAGGACAGAAATGGTATGGACCTAACAGAAGCAGAAGATATTAAGAAGAGGTGGCAAGAATACACGGAAGAACTGTACAAAAAAGATCTTCACGACCAAGATAATCATGATGGTGTGATCACTAATCTAGAGCCAGACATCCTGGAATGTGAAGTCAAGTGGGCCTTAGAAAACATCAGTACGAACAAAGCTAGTGGAGGTGATGGAATTCCAGTTGAGCTATTTCAAATCCTCAAAGATGATGCTGTGAAAGTGCTGCACTCAATATGCCAGCAAATTTGGGAAACTCAGCAGTGGCCGCAGGACTGGAAAAGGTCAGTTTTCATTCCAATCCCAAAGAAAGGCAATGCCAAAGAATGCTCAAACTACCACATAATTGCACTCATCTCACATGCTAGTAAAGTAATGCTCAAAATTCTCCAAGCCAGGCTTCAGCAATACGTGAACCGTGAACTTCCTGATGTTCAAGCTGGTTAGAGGAAAGGCAGAGGAACCAGAGATCAAATTGCCAACATCCGCTGGATCATGGAAAAAGCAAGAGAGTTCCAGAAAAACATCTATTTCTGCTTGATTGACTATGCCAAAGCCTTTGACTGTGTGGATCACAAGAAACTGTGGAAAATTCTGAAAGAGATGGGAATACCAGACCACCTGACCTGCCTCTTGAGAAATCTGTATGCAGGTCAGGAAGCAACAGTTAGAACTGGACATGGAACAACAGACTGGTTCCAAATAGGAAAAGGAGCACGTCAAGGCTGTATATTGTCACCCTGCTTATTTAACTTCTATGCAGAGTAC
The DNA here is from genome assembly GCF_014754425.2 of Oryx dammah. Taxonomy (NCBI): domain Eukaryota; kingdom Metazoa; phylum Chordata; class Mammalia; order Artiodactyla; family Bovidae; genus Oryx; species Oryx dammah. The sequence goes on from NW_024070201.1 coordinate 70,520,122, forward strand.
ATCATGAGAAATGTTGGGCTGGAAGAAGCACAAGCTGGAATCAAGACTGCCAGGAGAAATATCAATAACCTCAGATATGCAGATGACACCACCATTATGGCAGAAATTGAGGAGGAACTAAAAAGCCTCTTGATGAAAGTGAAGGAAGAGAGTGAAAAAGTTGGCTTAAAGCTCAACATTCAGAAAACGAAGATCATGGCATCTGGTCCCATCACTTCATGGGAAATAGATGGGGGAAACAGTGGAAACAGTGTCAGACTTTATTTTTGGGGGCTCCAAAATCACTGCAGATGGTGATTGCAGCCATGAAATTCAAAGACGCTTACTCCTTGGAAGGGAAGTTATGACCAACCTAGATAGCATATTCAAAAGCAGAGACATTACCTTGCCAACAAAGGTCTGTCTAGTCAAGGCTATGTTTTTTCCAGTGGTCATGTATGGATGTGAGAGTTGGACTGTGAAGAAAGCTGAGGACCAAAGAATTGATGGTTTTGAACTGTGGTATTGGAGAAGATTCTTGAGAGTCCCTTGGACTGCAAGGAGATCCAACCAGTCCATTCTGAAGATCAGCCCTGGGATTTCTTTGGAGGGATATTCATTGGAATCTGAATATTCATTGGAAGGACTGATGCTGAAGCTGAAGCTCCAATACTTTGGCCAACTGATGCAAAGAACTGATTGGAAAAGACCCTGATGCTGGGAAAGACTGAAGGCAGGAGGAGAAGGGGATGACAGAGGATGAGATGGTTGGATGGCATCACTGACACAATGGACATGAGTTTGACCAAGCTCCGGAAGTTGATGATGGACAGGGAAGCCTGGCATGCTGCAGGCCATGGGGTCTCAAAGAGTAGGATACAACTGAGTGACTGAACTGAACTGCTTGCAAATTTGCTCTCTTTCCCCTAAATATAGCCATCTACATCAAACACATGATACTAACGTTTTGTTCTCTGAACTTTTACCATGGACTTACATTCACTGGTACATGGTCTGCCTCCTAAGTCACCTCAAGTGCCAGTTTTACCAAATGCTTTAGCACAGAATAGTATGGATTGTCACTTTTCTAGTCTGAAGCAGCTTTTTTTTTTTTTTACCATTAAGTCCCTATGCAAACGCTGTATATTTAATTTTTTTAATGGCAGCACCATTTTGAGGCACTAACTCCTATATCAGTCAGAATAAGCTAGGTTATGCTGAGATTACCAACAAACTCAAAATTTCAGTGGTCTTAAAAAAACTTAAGGGTCCAGTCCCAGTTCCTGCTTTGTGTCTATCATAGATCAGCAGCAGTCTCCAGTAACCCGAGCTAATGTGGTTTCAGCATTTAAAATGTCCATGGTTGCCAAGACACAGGCAAGTAGACATGGTAACCCCCTGAACAAGCTCTTAAATCTTTCCTCTAGAAGTAACACACACATCACTTCTGTTCACTGGTCACCTTGGTCCAGGCACATCAGAGGAAAGTGAAAGTGAAAGTGAAGTCGCTCAGTAGTGTTCGACTCTTTGGGACCCCATGGACTGTAGTCTACCAGGCTCCTCCCTCCATGTGATTCTCCAGGCAAGAGTACTGGAGTGGGTTGCCATTTCCTTCTCCAGGGGATCTTCCCAACCCAGGGATCAAACCCGGGTCTCCCGCATTCCAGGCAGACACTTTACCCTCTGAGCCAGCAGGGAAGCCAACACACCCTTAATTCCAGAAGGATGAAAACTACAACGTTGCAGAGAAGCCAATTCTGACTCCATTTTGCAAACTATTTCTTTGACTTGCTTTTTGTTGCTTTTTGTTATTATAATCATACAGAATGACTTGCTTAAAAGGACCTTGCCCCTCTGCCTGACTGTTAAATTAATGTGTCTTTGTGCAGAACCCTCTCTACCTGTAGAGATGGCAGGAAGGAAGAGACGAACATATCCCCTCCCTAAGGGTTGGCCATTAGAGGAGACATTTTCAAGATTAAAGGCCCTTTTCCTTTGCTTTCTCATCTCCTCCCATCTCTGATCTATAAAAGAACCTGGCATCCAGACCCAGATAAGATGGTTATTTTTAGGCACTAGCCTGCCATCTTCTCGGTCAGCTGGCTTTCCAAATAAAGTCATCCTCCTTGCCTCAACAGCTCATCTCTTGGATTCACTGGCCTGTCGTACGAAGAGCAGAGCAAGCTGGGACTCAGGAACGCAGTTAAGTCATGTTCCCTGAAGAAGAGATAACTGTGATATTTGTGAGCAGCCCTAGTGACCACTCCAACCCCAAACTCCGTCTTCATTCTGACATTCCTAATGTGCTCTCTGAAACTCTCTCAGTTGTTAAAAGGTATATCTGACCCTAGAATACTCTTTCCATCCATGACTTAACTGACTCTCTCTTAGATAACCATGGTCAGTAACCCCTTTCCTCTTTTTTCCTTTCTCTCTCATGCACACAGTCACCTCCTTCTCTTCCCAGAATCACCATATAGGGTCAGAATACTTCTTGTGTCATTATATGCTGCTCCAGAGCAGCGGTAAAAAGAGTCGGCCTGAAATGCAGGGTCTACAGGAGGCACGGGTCCGATCCCTGGGTCAGGAAGATCCCCTGGAGGAGGGCATGGCAACCCAGTCCAGGATTCTTGCCGGGAGAATCTCACGGGCAGAGGAGCCTGGCAGGCTACAGTCCAAAGGGTCTCAAAGAGTCAGACATGACTGAAGCGACTTAGCAGGCATGCATTCCAGACCATTATTATTCTTCCATCCTTGTGTAAAAACCATATTTCTTTGCTGTTTTTAAACAGACTCAGTGTTCTTGCCTGGAGAATCCCAGGGGCGGGAGAGCCTGGTGGGCTGCCGTCTATGGGGTTGCACAGAGTCGGACACGACTGAAGTGACTTAGCTTAGCAGCAGCATCCCTTCTAACTCTTCTTGTGGTCACCATCTAGCCCAGACTCTCTGTTCAGTGACCTTCTGAACACCAGTGACCTTTTCTTATTTTCGAATACAACCTCTCAACCCTATGACCACACTCCAGACCTTATATCCACCTGGAACTTGTCCCCTACCTTAGAAATACTAAATTTGAGTATCCCATTTTCTGGTCCCAACATCCTGTCCTTTCATTCCTGTTGGAGGCTATCAGTATTATACCTCTCAGTTCCTTTACTTGGCTGTTAAGAGTAATTCACATGTAAAATTGACTACCTCCCTCTTAAACACCTTACCTGCTTAAAACCTTCAGAAGCTCCCCATAGCACAGTGGTTTTCAAACTTGGTTGCACATTAGAGTCACTTGAGGAGTTTTTTAAAAATCCTGATGCTAGACCACATCCCAGATTAATTAAATTCAAATTTTTTGAATGTCAAGCGCCAGTACATTTTTAAAGCTCCCAGGTAATTCCAGTATGCAGCCAAAGTTGAGAACCACTGACCTAGAAGATAAAGCCCAACCATGAAAGGTATGGTACTTAAAAATTGGCAGTTTTTTTTTTTTCCCCCGAATGCCTTTTTCCAACCACGTGCATCAGATCATCTATGCTATTTATTTTCCTGGGCTCACCCTAGGAGACTGAATTATAGTGCTGCTGCTGCTGCTGCTGCGAAGTCGCTTCAGTCGTCTCTGACCCTGTGCAACCCCATAGACGGCAGCCCACCAGGCTCCCCTGTCCCTGGGATTCTCCCGGCAAGAACACTGGAGTGGGTTGCCATTTCCTTCTCCAATGCATGAAAGTGAAAAGTGAAAGTGAAGTTGCTCAGTCATGTCCGATTCTTCGCAACCCCATGGACTGCAGCTTACCAGGCTCCTCCACCCATGGGATTTTCCAGGCAAGAGTACTGGAGTGGGGTGCCATTGCCTTCTCCAGAATTATACTGACTCTAGCTACATTTTCAAAATCTGATTTTCACTAACTCTCCAGGTGACTCTAATACATGCTAATAGCTGAGAATCACTTCCTGACTTGCACATTAACTTTGGCACACTAAACTTTTGATGTGTCTCTGTGAATATGGATTAGGGTAGCTAAGCCCATCAGACAAAAATGTGGCCGCTAGCACATTTGCATGTCTGTCGCATTACGAAAGCGTGGAAAAGATGAAGTGGATGAGTAGAGAAACCAAAACACCATGAGAGATCATGAAGACCAAGAGAAGATATATCCATAGAACTGTCTTGGATTCTGACGTCTCCTGGTTTCTGATGTCTCAGTTCCATTGTGTCTGATGTCTGTCTTGGATTCTGACGTCTCCTGGTATCTGACGTCTCAGTTCCATGGTGTCCTTCCATTAAGCCCCCCTTTACCTGAAAAAGGCCAATGTGAGTCTATTCCTTGGATCCCAAATCTCCTGATTCCCTATTTTAGTACTTTTCCAACAGTAACTATCTGTCCCTCAAGCTAAATAAAATTTGTTAAATGAATCAATGTTTGGTGCCCCTAAATTCTGTTAAAGGAGACAGAACTTCTCCTCTCTGTCACTAAGATAATCATGACAACACTGTCATATTAATCAACTCGGTAAAGACCTGAAGTCTCCATCTATTCCTGCCAGAAATTTCCAGCTACTTTTTCCCCTCTCAAAATACAGGACTCTCTTCCATATGCCAACAAATACTAAGGGCATCACATTTCCTACTCATATAAGCCATATCCCTTCTTCTTACCCACTGGTATCTAGATGTCAGCTCACGAGAGGCAGTTGTCAAATATTCAGGAATTTTGTTAGCTGGTTTTCAAATCTTTATAAGTCTGAAATCAGCCATGTTGGGAGTATTTATGCCATAAAAATTGGCAAATGCTACAAATCAGAGCTGGGTTTTTTGTTACTATTATTTTGGTAAAGAACATTTAACATGAAAACACTACTCTCACATGAATTTCTTATTTATATGGCCATTTAGAGTTTACCAAGGTCTTCAAATTCATTATTACATTTGAATTCCCATATACTATGAAGAAAGTATTGTCTTCTTGTTTTTGCATAAAGAAGATTGAAGCTTAAAGTGGTTAAATAACTTGCTTATTGTCCCTGAAATTCAAAGAAATAAAAAATAGATATGATTTCTAATTTATGCCTTTCTTCAAAGCAGTACTTTATTGAATGAGGTTGGAGAAGGAAATGGCAACCCACTCCAGTATTCTTGCCTAGAGAATCCCGTGGACACAGGAGCCTGGTGGGCTGCTGTCCATGGGGTCACACAGAGTCGGACACAACTGAAGCAACTTAGCCTGCATGCATGCATTGGAGAAGGACATAGCAACCCACTCCAGTGTTCTTGCCTGGAGAGCCCTGGGGACCAGGGAGCCTGGTGGGCTGCCATCTATGGGGTCGCATGGAGTTGGACATGACTGAAGCGACTTAGCAGCAGCAGCAATAACTTCTAAACCTATGGCAAAGGCTACAAAGTCTTTGCCTGATTCATTCACTCCTGAATTGCATTCATCAACAAACAATTTATTGAGTAACTACTGTATATCAGACTCTGTGCCAGGCACTGGGATTATAAAGATAAATAAGACACAGTTCTTGTCCTCAAGGACTTCCCTGTCTGTTGGGAAAGAAAGACATTTTAACATATAAATCACAGTGGAATATGGTACATAGAGCCCTGGGCCCATATATTTTCACTGTGGCTAGGAAGAAGTCAGATATCTGCCAATGAATTGTGCTCTTGATGGTAATGATGTTATTCCATTTTTAAGACAACCAGAAATGGTACTTTTAAAACCTCATGGTCTCATTCTTCCCAGTACACATAGTGGATGACATGACAATTCTAGGAAACACATCATTACCTATATAATATGTCCCAAGATCAGGGACAGGAAGGAAAGACTCATTTTCCCCTCTCAGATGCACACACCCAAGCAATACAAACATATTATTGGTGGTTTCCTTATATCTGCCAAGAGGCAATATGTCAAATAAATAATTTAGACTAGCTGAGGCACCACGAGAAAACAAAGCCATCAGTCATCCAGGCTACATTATTGATTGCCAATAACAAGATACTTGCTAAGACAAACGACTCAGCTTTTATACTAGTGAGGTTTTAGCCTATCTCAACTACATGAATCATATTGAACTGTGTGTTGTTTTAAGATGTACAAACATATCTATAATCATTTGTCCCCCATTTTTGCAATCTATGTAAGACGGCTCTTCATATGCAGAATGTAGATTAATTATTTGCCCACTAACACAATTTTTCTTTCTCTGTTCCGATGTTACCAAATGTCTGTTGCATCTATTTAATGGAGAACTTCATCTGCTTACACTTATTGCTATAACACCTAGCTATTGGTTTAGAGGGAAAAAAAGATTGCAAAATGCAATCACTTTAATCAAATTAGTTTACTTCTGATAAATCAAAGTGTGAGAGAATAAATAGACAATGATTAGAGTCAGCAGACCCAGGTTCAAGTGTAGATTGTTTGTGGTGTGACCCAGAACATGTCTTATTAAAGGTTTGGTTTCCTTTACAAAATGGAATAACAGCAGCTGATCTGTTACCTCATGAGGCTATTGTGAAACTAATGAAAAAGAAAATAAATTTTAAAGTACTTGACAGAGATGCCGAAAGTGTTTCAACACAAACACGTCTTCTTATGAATTAATTGTCGAGCGTAGGGGTATCTGTTTGGCATCTCAAGTGAAAACAACAGAACGGCCAAATTAAAACAAGCCCAGAGCTGCTGCTTTGCCAAGGGACTCACTGCAAAGGTGTGACATCGGAGGAACCCCAAGAGAGAGTTCGGGAGCCTGAAACTGGCAACATCACGACTGTGATTACAAAAAGCCTGAAAAGTAGCAAGGTAGGAGGGATTATGTAAAGAACCCAGCAGGACAGGAACAGGAAGATCAGGCTACGATGAGAAGAGCAAAGATTGATCGTGTTTCACAGGTACAACTGGCCCCAGGTGACCTCACAGTAAAATAACTAGAGAGATGTACTCTCCTTGCTCTCCACTGGCTACACCCCTACCAGGCACCAGGCGCTACAGACAGTTTGTTTATGTAACTCACACAGGTCAGGATCCCAGCACAAAGAGCAAGGTGCAAAGGGGAAACGGCTGTATCTGGAGGGACAGAAGCAGAAATCCAGCACAGACGAGACAACTTTTGTTATGATTATTTTATCACTCAGAATATCCACCTCAAAGCCACATTCTACTTTTCCTCTCCAAAGCTTAACATTTCCAAGTAAATAGTGTCAGAAGTGAGTTAAATTGCAGGACGCCCAGCTGGTGCTGCCAAGAACCGATTGTCGTGGGTGAAAAGCTCCACATATTTGGTGACCAAAAGTGTCAGAAGCGAAGCTTTGTTAAGTGTGATAGTAGTGCAAAAGTAAAGGAGAAACACGCAGGAGGAGAACAGTAGGTTTTCTTTTATAGCTGCGTATACTCGGCATCACGGGAGAGGAAATGCCGTTTAGGTCAGGATATATAGGGACCCTAGCACGAACTACAAAGCAACAGTTTATACACAAATGTACATTAGACACATCTTCACAGTGACTCAAATTAATCTTGCTGAAATTTCAGAATACAGAGACAAATTTCCTAAGTGATCTCTGTGACTGGGTTGGAGTTCTTTCCAGTCCTTTCTAAATGAGCATTTCATTCATTATTATTTGAGCAGCCAAGTGTGGCATAATTATAGCTGTAAAAAAAAAAAAATTCTTGTTGCTGCCAACATTTTTCCATTCTAACCCACCATCACCATCATCCAATGCTCTGACTGTTACTTATCTCACACGGACTGATGGAGAAATTAACACACAGCCAGAGAAACAAAACGGGGCCCACAAATAAAGCTTTAACATGGACCTGGCTTTAATATAAAATTGCAGTATCCATGCCCATCCAAGTCAGAGAACAGTTGTAAAAAGAACCAAACTTTTCCATTTTCTGATTATATTTTGCTTCATTTTCACAATAAAAAGGAAATAGAATGAGCTTTAGATTTCCACAAGCTTGACTGTGAATCTCATTTGCTCTTTTTATGATTTTGAGCAAGTGACCCCTCTAAGCCTTGGTTCCCATATCCAAAACATGGGAATAATACCACCTATCTCTGGGTCATTGTGAGGGATGCAAAATTTACGGCACAAAGTCAGCGTTCAGTGTTATGAATCTTTAACAATTGTGAGCCTAGTTTTCTAGTATAGAAAAGCTTCGATGTCTAATATAGTGGCAAGAATCTTTTCATTCCTATTATGTCAGGGTTCCCTTTCTTAGAGATGTGAGGTCTGAGACAGGCGATGGTATTCTATCAATAGCTCCCCGGCAAGTCAATCACTCAGCTAAAGTCTGTGAACAAGTAATTCTTTAGAAACGGTGCTCCCCAGGAGGAACAAATGGATAATTCCATGTTAAGTAGGCATTGCTTCCTTCCCTCTCCTGTGTTTGTTTTTTGGTGTGTTTGGTTTGGTCATGCTCACATGAGAAGGTCTGACCAGAATAAACTCCTGCACTCATCCCATGCTCTGACTCAGCCTTCTCTGGAAGAGGCGTCATCTGATTTTCAGTTGGGAAAAAGTATCTGGACATAGCAGACCACCTTCTTCTCATCCCAGTAGGTGCAGTCCTCCCTAAAAGAATGTGTGTGTCACACTACGCCTCCACCTTTTTGAAAGTTTCACAGGGGTCTAGTACTACCTGCGACTGAGTGAAAACCAGGTTTTCTAGATTCAGTGTTAATAAGCTCATTTATGTATAGTTAGAAGTTGCAGCTTCCATGATGGGTTTTATGAATAGCAGGGGTGACATTTTTCTCTCTAGTCTGCCTTACTCTTTTGTCTTAATTCCCAATGGATACAATACTTAAAATAGAAGCTATTTTAATAGGGCTGTTACTGGGGGGGCCCTCTCAAACTTATGAAAAAACAGTGTTTTCATAAATAAGACTTCATCACCATACTCATTCACTGTATCAAAACCATTTCCAAGTTCCTAATTACAGTGATTCTCCCAAAGCAGACTTCACAATTTGTTAACAGAGTAACTTAGTGTCGGCTACATTTATTTGGCAATTTGCCCTGGAAGCAGCATTGATTTCCGGCTGGCTAAACCCAAGATCCAGAATCATAAAACTGATTTTATTCCTAATCTCTAAGGAATCGATAATCTCTAAGTCAATAGTAACCCAGTCCCCCAATCTCTCTGTGAGATCTTCTTCTGAGGGAGAACACCAGTGTTTAATTTTTATGTTAAAAAGACAAAACAAGTTTAAATGCCCTATTTCTATAGCACTTTTCAAAAAAAGATTTTACATTTATGTTGGTTTTGCTTTCAATTCACTTTCACATTTGCGTCTGGTTTTCATCCTCATAATGTTCTGCAAGGTTAAAAGAGAAGGTCTTAGTCTAATATTTTTAAAGGTAAAGAAAATAAGCTTCAGAGAAGCAGTCGTGATTAAGGCTTCAAAGACAATAACACAGTTAAAACTGAAGTTCAGTTTATCCAGTAACCTACCCTCGGCTTACTTACAGTCTAGTTGGAGAAGCAGAAAAGTAAATAAGAAATGATGATCCAGATCACAGTTACCATAGCAGCCCCCTTGGGAGACCACATAGGAGGGACTCGTGATCTCATCTGGTAGACCTAGAGAAGACTTGCTGGAGGACAGTGAAGAGGTAAGTTTTAAGGCTTGAATGTTGCAGGCAAAAGGAACAATCTGTTCAAAGCAGGAAAAAAATTGCTCAGGGAACCCCGAATTGTTCAGAAGGCTGGCGTGCAATTTGCTAACACTGAGCAGGAAGAGGTAAGACTGGAGAAATAAGCAAGAACCAAACAGTACTGGCTTTTTTCTTCAAGTATAAGAGTACAGACTTCATTAAGAAAATATGGGCACCTCATGAGACCATCTCTCATCAGATCAAGTCAAATATAATATATCAGTGCATCTTTACCTCTTAAATCCAAAGCGAAACCGAAGACAACTAGAATAGAGTCCCCAAAGGGTCAAAATTGCTGTGCCGTAACAAGGCTACCCTCTGTTTGCCTGAGAAGAACATTTTAGTTTAAATGACAATTAGCTATAAACCTGACAATATATTCCCAAGATCATTCTACATTCAACGAGCTGCTCTTCCAAGAAACCTGCATTTCATATCGGTCATTGTCTCCCAGGGCTGAGTGATGAATGGCTGCTGGGTTTTCAGCCAGCTGTGCTTGGGCATTCTGGTAGAATGTGACTGTCAAATGATTTGATTTTTTAGCCCATCTTAAGAGTTTTCTTTTCCTTTTCCTTCTAGGACAATCAACTTGTCATAAGGCATTACATTGTTCAATATGTATACATTTCATTCTCACACATGCAAGCAGAGTTATTTAGAAATAGGAATCTTCTGACACAGGCAAACACACACACACACTGATGTTAAGTGGATGCATATCTCAGAATGGCACATCCAGAATATACAACAGTAATAATTCCTTATATTTGCATAGTACTTTTTATTTATAATTTATACACAGCTGCTCCCCAAAAGGATGTGAGACGGCTATAGCACTTTATAATTTATAAAGCATTCCATCTTCTGACAAGCCTGTGAGGTAGTAAGAACAGAGATTAATATTCTTATCAGAAAGAAAAGGAAAAACTGAGGCTTAAAAAACTAGACTGACTTCTCAAATCCTATATCCAAAACTCAAAAAGCCTTGAGCTGTGTTCTTTAAAACTTGCACTGGACTCTCTCCTTTGCCAATCTGTAGCCCACCAGGCTCCTCTGCCCATGGAATTCTCCAAGCAAGAATACCGGAGTGCGAAGCCATTCCTTTCTCCAGAGGATCTTCCTGACCCAGGGTATGAACCTGGGTCTCCCACATTGCAGGCAGAATCTTTACCTTCTGAGCCACCAGGGAAGCCCCAATAATCTGTGCACCAACAGCAATCCTTACAGACAGTCGGAGATACAAATAAATTTAAAACTCATCACAGGTATGAGAACATATTCCAAACACCCTGCACTTACTCTCCATGTCCCTACCCTCAGTCTCTGAAGTGTTAAGAATGATTGGTAATATTTATTGAGTGCCTAGGATGTGAATAGCACGGTTATAAGTATCTTGCCTGTACTGTCTCATTAAATGCTCACAATAGCCTTATAAGTTAGCTAATATTAAATCCATTTAATGGATGAGAAAAGTGAGGCAGAGAAAAGTTAAATAAGTTGCCCACACAGATATAACTAGTAGGTTTTAGAGTCAGATTTCACACCAAGGCAGTCTTAAGGACTCATTTGTTTGGCTCCTATTCTATTTTTGCTCTTTACCCAGTAATTTCTTCAGAATAGATGAGTCACAGGAAGTGGGTTTTGTGCCAGTCAAGAGGTCTGCTCATATATATCATGCGTAGTATGCTCCTCTTTTTCCACGTGCTTCAAAGGACCGATGACTCTTCAAATGACCCGTGCAATCTTCTCACAATAGATACAAACCCTCCCAAATCCGTATGCAAGCAGAATTTCTCCTGGAGATATACTCCTGATTGCAAACTTCCATCCCCATGGTAACCAGTCAGCCTGGAGTCACTGTCCCATAAGTTATTTTAAGTTTATTTGACTTGTCCCATAAGTTATTTTACAAAAGACCAAAGCTATTTTGTAACCTCCAGATTTAGAGATATAATGGTGACTCATAATGCCTTTTTGCCTTAGAATAAGCTATACTACAAATGGCACCACAATACCCATCCATCTACTGCTGAACCCACCAAATTTTTGCCTTCCCACTTTCATCCCTGATAGGTAACATGTGCTGTTATCTATGGGGTTCCCTGGTGGCTCAGATGGTAAAGAATCTGCCTGCAGTGTGGGAGACCCGGGTTTAATCCCTGGGTTGGGAAGATCCCCTGGAGAAGGGAACAGCAATCCACTCCAGTATTTTTGCCTGGAGAATCCCATGGACAGAAGGGCCTGGAGGACTACAGTCCATGGGGCTGCAGAGACAACCCTGAATCATCTCTGTAGCTTACAGCATTTCTGATTCTTTTAAGCCTGAACCTCTAATCATTGCTACCCAACTGTACCCAAAGGGTCTTAGCTGGGTAAGAGACTGAGTGGTCATTAGAAATACCAGACAAAGAAAACAGTAAGCGATTAAAAGAGAAATAAAATGGGGCAAAGTTCTTGGATAATAACTGATGGTAAAAAAAATTTCCAGGGAAAATAAAAGGATCACCAATTTATAGTCTATTCCCTCATCTTGACATATATTTTCCCATTTATGACACATGCCTAAATGCCATTCAAAATATTCTAATCTTGTAGCAAGGATATATGACAGATTCTGGTTCAAACCATCAATGTCAGAATCAATCTCACGTGATTTTTATAAAAGTTTCTTGCAATTTTCATTGAGAATAGCCTTATTTAGCTGACAAGAATAATCCAAGTATTTAGGCTATGTAGCAATGTCAGTGCTTACATAACAAACCCAATCTGTGTACCCAATGTACTTGTCATGTAAAGCCTGGGGAGAAAGACAAGATTAATTTAAAAAAAAAGTTTGAAGATCTTTAGCAGTAAAAGATATCAATACCGAGGAAAATACAAGAAGTTTTTATATTTAAATATTTATAAACCTTTGGTAATGTTTCAAACAATATTGAAAATTTACTAAGTGTCAAGCATTTTGCCAAGTGCATTATGGACAGCATCTCATTTGTCTTTTCTATCTATTACATAAATAATAGTTTAGACCCTTCTCCCATATTGAAGACAAAATACCTCATGCTCAGATGGTAATTGCCCAGTCACACTTCTAGTAAGATTCTAACAAGCCCAGTTTGCCTCAGCCATCAATGAAATTAAGTATTTCACTCTATCACCTCTCAGCAAGCAAAAGGAAATCAGAATATAAAGTAAATACTGATTTTTTAAATGTACTTTAATAACAAACATAAAAGTCCAGTCAATTGCAACATGTTTTATGGCAGAGTACAAGCAGGCAGAGGGGAAGTAAAAGTGTGCTACTTTTTGCCTTGTTTGATAGAATTAGATATGAATTAACTTCAAGTTTGTTAAGTTGAAGTTACATCTTAAGAAAGATATAAGTTTACATATGCCTGTCAAAAAAAAATTTTAAGCCATCACTGATGAACTTAAAGTAAGATGTATAACTTTGAAGTCAGTAGTGAGGGAAAATAGAACAAAGCAAACTCTATCAATTCAATAAAGTAAGAAAAAAGGTAAAAATATAAACAAGATGTGGCAGGTTTATATTTCCTAAAGGTGATCATACCACTCTATATACTACCCCACATGTTCTTCCTAAAATGTGTTAGGACACATCACCACTGAGGAATGAAGTCTACGTTCCCCTCCCTGCTACAGGCATTTCGTTGTTCAGTGACTTAGACCTGTCCAACAGTTTGCAACCCCATGAACTGCAACACGCCAGGCTTCCCTGTCCTTCACCATTTTCTGGAGCCTGCTCAAACTCAAGGCTAGGTCATAAAAGACAAAATAAGGAAAGAAACCTTGGAGTTAGCAGAGGCCAAGAGAGAGACAAGTTTGGAGATTTGTAAAAAGCTCCCCTCGAGGATTCATCTGAGTACTGGCAAGAACATGGAGGTGAGGAAACTACTTATCACCAGATAGAGAGTCACCTAAACAGAAATAGGGAACCAACCTTACAGAACACAGAGACGGGAATATTTCTGTTCCTACAAGCCAGAAGAAAAAACTTTGTAATCAACCAGAATGATGGGAGGTATTCAAAAGGATATTGGCTTTTAATGAAACAAATTTCTTTCTGGAATAAAGGCTGTTTTGGCTGTGCCTAACGAAGTTTAACAGAAAACTTTGAAGGGACTAAACTATTTTACGATCAGTTAAATACACTTCCAGAACAAACTTCAAGAATAATTGTTGCTGATGTTGTCCAGTCACCAAGTTGTGTCTGATTCTTTGTGACCACATGGACTGCAGCATGCCAGGCTTCCCTGTCCCTCATCATCTCCCTGAGTTTGCCCAAGGTCATGTCCATTGAGTTGATGATGCCATTCAACCATCTCCTTCTGCCTTCAATCTTTCCCAGCATCAGGGTCTTTTTCAATGAGCTGATTCTTTGCATCAGGTGGCCAAAGTATTGGAGCTTCAGCTTCAGTATCAGTTCTTCCAATGAATATTCAGGGTTGATTTCCTTTAAGATTGACTGGTTTGATCTCCTTGCTATCCAAGGGACTCTCAAAAGTCTTCTCCAGCACTACAGTTTGAAAGCATTTATTCTTTGGTGCTCTGCTTTCTTTATGGTCCAACTCTCACATCCGCCCATGACTACTGGAAAAACCACAGCTCTGACTTATGGACCTTTGTCAGCAAAGTGATGTCTTTGCTTTTTAATACACTGTCTAGGTTTGTCATAGCTTTCCTGCCAGGCAGCAATTATCTTCGAATTTCATGGCTACAGTCATGTCATCACTCCATGGTAAACAGTAGAAGAAAGGGTGGACACAGTGACAGATTTCCTCTTCTTGGGCTCAAAAAATCACTTCAGATGGCTGCTGCAGCCAAGAATAGTCATATAAATACAGAAGTATCCAATACTTAACAAGGTAAAATTACATATGCCTATCATCAAATCAAAAAATTAGAAGGCATACAACAAAGCAGGAAAATACCACTTATGAGATAGAAAAACATTTTTAAATTATTGAAAGAAGAACTGTCAACTGTTAATTATATTCCCAGCAAAGAAATCTTTCACAAATGAAGGAAAACAAATATAAGCAGAAAGAATTCATCACCAGCAGACATGTATTACACAAAAATGTTTTTTAAAAGTCCTTGGGGCAGAAGGAAAATGATAGAAATCTACATCAACATAAAGACATGAAGAGCACTGGAAATAGCAAAAAGTAGAAGTGTATGACCACTGAACATATACACTGAAGATTTGTGTTAAGCTTGTAAAACAATGATCTCAGCTTCCACCTTTGGAAACTAGAAAAATAAAAACAAGTCACTTTCCCAGTGGCTCAGATGGTAAAGAATCTGCCTGCAATGTGGAGACCTGGGTTTGATCCCTGGGTCAGCAAGATTCCCTGGAGAAGGGACTGGCTACCCACTCCAGTAGTCTTGCCTGGACAACTCCATAGACAGAGGAGCTATTTGTCCGTGGGGTTGCAAAGAGTTGGACATGACTGAGCAACTAATATTTCATACCAATAATAATCATAAGAATGAAAGTAATACAAAACTATTGTTTATCATGAAATTTTTAATCCAAATAGAACATTTTTTAAAAATTTAGGCCAATAAATTGAATAACAGAAATGAAATATACAAATTACTTGAAAGATACATACTATCAAATTCCTTCACAAAAAAATATTGTATAGATTGAAAATTTTCATCCCTGAAAATTTTATATGTTGAAACTCTATACCAAATGTGATGGTTTTAGAAGATGGGTTGGGAGGTAATTAGGGTCAGATAGTCCTAGAGTAGGGTCCTCAAAAATGCAGCCAGCCAGTCCTGCATGAGTCACAATAAAGTGTCTTTCCCTCCCTGCTGTCTGGCATGTCAGTTCAGTTCAGTTAAGTCACTCAGTCATGTCCGACTCTTTGCGACCCCATGAACTGCAGCACACCAGGCCTCCCTGTCCATCACCAACTCCCAGAGTTTACCCAAACTCATGTCCATTGAGTCAGTGATGCCATCTAACCATCTCATCCTCTGTCTCCCCTTCTCCTCCTGCCTTCAATCTTTTCCCAGCATCAGGGTCTTTTCAAATGAGTGACCTCTTCGCATCAGGTGGGCAAAATATTGGAGTTTCAGATTCAACATCAGTCCTTCAAGCCTGTATATTGTCTGGCATGTGGAGATCCAATAAGAAGTGGACAGTTGTGATCCAGAAGAGGATTCTCTCCAGAACTTGGTACCCTAATCCTGAACTTCCAATCTACAGAACCTAATAAAATAAATTCCTGTTGTTGATAAGCCAACTGGCCAAAGCATTTTGTTACAGCAGCCCAAACAGACTAACACACAGCCTGAACAACCATCTCCACCCCCAAAAAACTGAACTTGCGATTAAAAATCTCTCAAAGACAAAACTCCGATAGAGATGACTTCACTGGGGAACTTGACCAAACATTTAAAGAAGAAAAAAATACTAGTTCCTCATAAACTCTCTCCAGAAAAGACAAGATGAGGGAATGCTTGTCAACCTATCTAAGAAAGCTCCTATCATATGCTCACACCAAAAACAGAATGATACATCAAATTGCTCAGCTACATAGATGCAAAATTTCCTAACTCAGTTTCACCTGATGAAATCCAAATACAACAATACACAAGAAGGACAATGTGTAAGACCTCCAGTTCGATTTAACATGAGAAAGTCAATCCATGTAATTCATCATGAACTTAAAAAAATGAACAAACGTGGTAATTTCAATAAATGCAGAAAAAAGAGTTAACAAAATCCAACATTTGTTCCTAATAAAAATTCTTAGTAAACTAGGAATATAAACAAACTTCCTGTGCTTTTCCACTAAAATCAGGCACAAGGCAAGCATGTTAACCTCACCACTTCTATGTAGTATCATATTGAAGATTCTGGCCGGTGCAGTAACTGAAGCCAAGGAAATTAAAAATATTCAGATGGGAAAATATGTAAAAATGTCATTATTTGCACATGACATGTTCAGCTATAAAAAAATTATCTGAAATCTATATCAAAGTTACTAAAATAACACAAAAATTGTAGGAAAAAAGTAAATGCAAAAAAAATTTAGAGATCAATCCATGTTGCTGCATGTGTTTATCTATATAATAAACCATCAATTTTTAAAATCTGTTCACAGACCATCAGTGTTTACGAGCATTTGGGTTCTTCCTAGTTATGGGACCAATGCAAATAAAGCTGTTGTGAGCATTTGCATAAGATTTTTTTTTAGACCTTTCATTTCTTTTCAGTAGGATAAATATCTAGGAGTAGAACAGCTGACTCATATGGTAGATGTCTGTTTAACTTTTTTAAAAAACCACCAGATTGTTTTCCAGTGTACTTGGAAAGCATATTTCAAAAAAGTATACTTTATATATATATCAGCAGATTATGAGTGTTCCAGTTGTTCTAAATCCTCACCAGCATTTCACACGGCAGTAATTTTTATCTTCTTAATCCTAGTGGGAGCACAGGAGTGTCTTCACATGGTTTGCATTTCCCTAATCACTGGACGGTGGAGCCTAGTAGGCTACTGTCCATGGGGTCACAAAGAGTCAGACACGACTGAGGGACTTCACTTCAATCAGTAATGAGTCCCCTGGACTGTGAGGAGATCCAACCAGTCCATTCTAAAGGAGATCAGCCCTGGGTGTTCTTTGGAAGGAATGATGCTAAAGCTGAAACTCCAGTACTTTGGCCATGTCATACGAAGAGTTGACTCATTGGAAAAGACTCTGATGCTGGGAGGGATTGGGGGCAGGAGGAGAAGGGGACGACAGAGGATGAGATGGCTGGATGGCATCACGGACTCGATGGATGTGAGTCTGAGTGAACTCCAGGAGATGGTGATGGACAGGGAGGCCTGGTGTGCTGTGATTCATGGGGTCGCAAAGAGTTGGACAGGACTGAGCATCTGAACTGAACTGAACTGACTGAATCACTAATGATGTTGAACTTTTTTTATTGCTTTTTTGCCATCTGTATATCTTCTTTGGTGGATTCTAGATACAAGTTCTTCATCAGATATATGTTTCCATGTTTAGTCATTCGGTTGTGTCCAACTCTTTGTGATCCCATGAACTGTAGCCTGCCAGGCCCCTCTGTCCATGGGATTTTCCAGGCAGGAATACTGGAGTGGGTTGCCACTTCCTCCTCCAAGGGATCTTCCTGACCCTGGAATAGAACCCATGGCTCTGTGTATCCTGCATTGCAGGTGGATTCTTTACCTGATGAGCCACTGGGAAAGCCCCAGACATATGTTTATAGATATTAAAAACTATGTTCCTCAAAAGGCACTGCTCCAAAAATGAAAAGGATTAGTATCTAAAATATATAAAAATTCTTAGACCTGAGTAATAATAAAACATAAAAATAAGAAAAGTAATACAACTAATAAGAAAACATAAAAATTGGGCTAAAGTTTTGTACAGATATCTCATCAAAGGAACAGTGGGAGAAATAACATTCCAGGTCAGAATCACTCTGTGTGGATACCCTGAGGAAGGAAAGAACTTGATGTGTTTATGTGACTGAAGAAGACCTATGTCACTGGAGCATTATACTGGAGGTGAGTACATGGGAAGAGGTTAAGGTAGGCAAGAGACAAGATTGAACAAAACCTTGAAGTCACGTAGGCAATCTGCTAGTTGAACAAACGTGGTCAGTTTTCTTAAACTCTTGTGTCTTTATTGTCAAAAAGTCGAAATCAGTATATTATTAAACTCACAGAGTAGTGAGTTAGGAAATGTAAAATGTTTACAACAGTCCCTGGCACATAATAACAACTATAAAGCATTTGCTCCACTGTTTCCATTACAACACATAATACCCTGTATCCATTTGATATCATGGGGTGGAATTTTGATGCCTAAAGGACCTAAAAGTTAAATACTCGTTTCCCATTCTCAGTGGGACCTATATAAACCCTTAGCTATCTCTTTAAAACACTCATGTTCTGTGTGTGTGTGAGTGTGTGTGTGTGTGTGAGTGTGTTAGTCACTCAGTCATGTCTGCCTCTTTGAGATACCATGAACTGTAGCCCACCAGGCTTCTCTGTCCATGGAACCCTCTAGGCAAGAATACTGGAGCGGGTAGCCATTCCCTTCTCCAGGGGACCTTCCCTACCTGGGAATCAAACCCGGGTCTCCCATACTACAGGTAGATTCTTTACCATCTGAGCCACCAGGGATGCCAAAATACTCATACTAGTGACCAACTATAAATAACAAAACAGTGACAGACAAATAACAGCAATGGCATTACTTTACCTTTCCCTCCCCTCAAGACAAAAAAAGTCCCTTCTGTATGTTAGGGCATTTGCAATTGTTATACAGACTAATCTGTGACTCTATTATTTGTTAAAAACAAAAACAAAAAAAACCCTTCCTCTGCAATGCCCCTAAATGGAAATAGAAGCTGATCTGCAGGAATATTGTTCTTCATTCAGGGAATACCTTATATCATGTAACGTGATTCACATCAGTGGTCTTAAATGGAGACTTATGAGTTCTGTGCATATCTCCCTGACTTCTGCTTTTCCATTGAAACAAGATTTCCCAACCACTGTTTGTAAATCACAGCCACTTCATTGCTTCTTAATTAGCTTTAGTGTATTATTATTAAAAAATACATTAGGATAATGAAAACAATAGAGAGTTTAATATGATAAATACCAGTGTAATTACTATCTAGATTCTTAACAATAAAGATTTATGAAATGAAGTCCCCTGCTTGTTCCCATCCTCCTCTTTCTCTGATCTCTGTAGTAAATCATTCCCCTGTATTTGACCCTTATTCCAAGGCAAAATTTTTCCTATATATCTCCGTATCTACAAACAATATGTAGGACTGTATCCCAGATTTTAATTTTATATAATCAGAATCATGCTCTATGGCTATGTGGTAGCCATGACAACGTACCACTCAAATCTTGCTCAAGTGGAGATTTCCTGATGGCCACAGCTGCTGCCTTCTGGGTTCTCCCCTGCCTGCTGCTCATGAGTGCGTGCCTGCTCAGTTGCTATGTTGCAGGAAGGGGGACCCCTTTCAGGGCCCAAGAGTGGACCCTTGTCTAACACTCAGATATAAATGGTCTGAGGAGACACACGTGCTAACACGGCAAGAGACTTTACTGGGAAGGGGTGCCTGGGTGGAGAGCAGGAGGGCAAGAGAACCCAGGAGAACTGCTCTCCCATGTGGCCTGCAGTCTCAGGTTTTATGGGGATGGGATTAGTTTCCTGGTTGTCTTTGACCAATCATTCTGACTCAGGGTCCTTCCTTGTGTCATATGCACTGCTCAACCAAGATGGATGCCAGAGAGAAGGATTCTGGGAGGTGGAAGGACAGGTGGCATCCTCTTTGGACATTTCCCCAACTCTTCCAGTGGGTGATAGCTGAACTCTTAGGACCTCTGGTCGTAAAATAATTTAGGCAATGGTTACTATGGTGCCGGGCCAGGGTGGGTGATTTCAGTCCGTGCGTTTCCCTGAACAGCTATGCTGGTGTGCTGGCGGTTGGTTGTTCAGTCGTGTCCAACTCTTCGCAAACCTATGGACTATGGCCCACCAGGCTCCTCTGTCCTTGGGGATTCTCCAGGCAGGAATACGGGAGTGGGCTGCTGTGCCCTCCTCCAGGAGATCTTCCCAACCCAGGGACCAAACCCAGGTCATCTGCATTGCAGGCAGATTCTTTACCATCTGAGCCACCAGGGAAGCAAGAATACTGGCGTGGGTAGCCTATCCCTTCTCCAGGGGATTTTCCCAACCCAGGAATCAAACCAGGGTCTCCTGCATTGCAGGTGGATTCTTTTCCACCTGAGCTACCAGGGAAGCCCCAACAACTATGCTACTTATAGCCAAAAGCTGAGGACAAGAGGATTGCTAATCAGAAACATTCCTGCAAAATGCAGACCTATTTTAATGGGCAACTTTGGTTCTTAAATTCTATTGTTTAGGCATCTAAATTCTAGCCCATGATATTATAATGAATCTGGGGTGTTATGTATTGTGACAGAAATAATAGAAAAATGCTTTATAGCTCTCAGTATGTACCAGGGACTGTTGTAAATATTTTATATTTCCTAACTTACTACCTTCATAATTAAATAATATGCTGATTTTACATTTTCAAAATAAACACACAGAGTTTAAGAAAGTTGCCCAAGTTCATACAACTCCTCCACAGAACTTAGAGGTGCATCAGAGTCTGAAAACTCTTCCCACCTTCTCCAGCTCCTTCCCCTTCTCTTTCACAGATGTTTCCCCCAATAAATTATACTTGTGTCTAATTTTCTCTTGGTGTCTGCATTTTAGAGTACCTGGACTAACAGCATTCTTTTCCAATTTGCTTTCTTCACTTAGCATTGTTTTTTGTGTGATTTATTCAGATGGATACATTTATCTCTACTTCATTAATTTTAACCACCGTAAAGGATTCTGTTGAATGAATAAAGTGGAATTGATTTATCCTTTCTCCTTTTAATGGACATTTATGTTGTCTCCAATTTTTTCACCATTACAAGCAATGCCTCAGTGATCATTCTAATACCAGAGGTCATAGGGTAGGTTCTCCTTTACCAGCTATTGTCAGCTGCTCTCAAGTCAGTGGATCAATTTCTACTTTTCCCAGTAGTATAAGAGCGTCACCGAGCTTCCACTTTCTTTTAACAACTGAAACTGTTCATTGTTTTAATTTTGACAGTTTCACTGGTACGAGATGATACTTCATTTTGGCTCCAATTTGCATTTTCCTGAACATTACTGATCGAATGCACAGCTTGCATTTGTTGGCCTTCTGAGTTTTTTTATATGGTGATCTATCTTATATTCTTTGCCTATTATTAACTTGAATTGTCTTTATCTTTTTGGGTTCTAGGCGTTCTCTAAGTATGCTGCACAATAGTCCTGTATGTTATTTTGGTTTCAAAACTCTCTGCATCTGTGACACATACCTTCTCACTGTTGTTTCTTATCTTTTGATATAGAGATTTAAATATTTACCACAGTTCATTTTATCAATCTTTGGCTTTACAGTTTTGTGTTCCATTTTCTAAAGAAATTCTCTATACTATACTTCTGTTGATGTTTTCAATACTGTGTTCTAAAAACTGATAAATTTTGTTTATCGTGAAAATTTTTAACCCAAATAGAACTGATTTTAGAATAGGTTATAAAGAACAAGTTCAATTTCACTTTTTTCATAAGGGTAACTAGTTCCTAGATTCATTTCTTGAATAGTCTCTCTTTCCTCCCTGACGGCAATATTATTTGTGCTATTTATCAAGTTTCTTTATGTATAAACTCTGTACAGGCTTCCTGTTGTGTTCAATATTTCTATCTCTGAGTTAATAGAACATTGTTTTAATGAATAAAACATGGTAAAGATTCTTGATATTTGTAAGTTTAGTCCCCTTGTTTTGATCTTCTTCTTTAAAACCGCCCTATCCATTCTTGACTCCCTGTTTTTCCATATAAACTTTAGAATGAGATTGCCAAGGTCCATGGAAAACCCTACTAGGAATTTAACTGCAAATGATGTGAGGCTATGAATTAATTTTTAGAGAATGAGGATCTTTATGATTTGAGACTTCCCATCCATAATCTCATCCATATCTCTACATTTTTAAAAGCCATTACATCTTTAACAAAGATTTAAAATTTTCTCCACAAAAATATTATACATTTTTAACTTTTACATTTTAAATATTATCTTTTTATAGTTGCTGTTTGTGGCTGATGTTACAGAAAAGCATTAAAGATGTTTATATGTTGGTCTTGTATTCAGTCACTGTTTTCAACTCAGTTCTGTTAGTTCATTCAAAAGGTCTCTTGTATTTTCTATGTAGGCAATAGTAGACTCTGAAAGGAACAAAAGTTTTGCTTCTTCCTTTTGAATTTTTATACCTTTTACTTAATTTTGTGTCTTATAACACATTAGAGCTGCTTATGAATATAAAATGAAACATATCTAGTATTTTCCCACTGGGCAAGTTCCTGTTACTACTGCCAGTTTGCTAAGAGGCTTAGGGTCATTGTTGTTTAATTTGTTTTCTATATTTAACATGATTTGTTTTTCTATATTTAACATGATTTGTTTAATATGGTAAACCGCTTTAATAGATTTTTCTAAAACATTCTTGAAATCACACAAATGGCTTAAAATGTATTCTTTTCTTAAACATACCTGGGTTTAGCTTTCTTTTTTAAAAAAAAGTTAGTGCTATTTAATCTTGATTTATTAGTGTGATCTCTAATTTTTCCTTCTCTGCTCTGATTTCAATATCCAGATGATATTTAACTGTTAAAATTAACTAAAAAGCACTACCTTTTACTGCCCTCTAGAATAGTCTGCATAAACTTGGAATTAGCTGTTTTTTAGTGTTTGCTAGAACTTGCCTATGAAAAGTCATCCGGGCAATATGATTTTGATTTTTCCAGCTTTTAGATTTACTTTAACCACTCATTTAACCTCTTTGTGCTCAGTTATTCGGTCATGTCTGACTCTTTGTGACCCCATGGACTATAGTCCACCAAGCTCCTCTGTCCAAGGGATATTCCAGGCAAGAATACTGGAGCGGTAGCCATTTCCTTCTCCAGGGGATCTTCCCAAACCAGGGATAGAATCTGTATGTCCTGCATTGACAGGCAGATTCTTTACCACTAAACCACATGGGAAGCCCCTAATTTCCTTCAGTTCAGTTCAGTTGCTCAGTCGTGTCCGACTCTTTGCAACCCCATGGACTGCAGCACGTCAGGCCTCCCTGTCTATCACCAACTCCTGGAGCCTACCCAAACTCATGTCCATCGCATCAGTGATGCCACCCAACCATCTCATCCTCTGTCGTCCCCTTCTCCTCCTGCCTTCAGTCTTTCCCAGCATCAGGGTCTTTTCCAAAGAGTCAGTTCTTTGCATCAGGTGGCTAAAGGACTGGAGTTTCAGCTTCAGCATCAGTCCTTCCAGTGAATATTCAGGACTGATTGCCTTTAGGATGGACTGGTTGGATATCCTTGCAGTGAAAGGGACCTTCAAGAGTCTTCTCCAGCACCACAGTTCAAAAGCATCAATTCTTCTGCACTCAGCTTTATTTATAGTCCAACTCTCACATCCATACATAACCACTGGAAATACCATAGCATTAACTAGATGGACCTTTGCTGGCAAAGTATTATCTCTGCTTTTTAATATGCAGTCTAGGTTGGTCATAGCTTTTCTTCAAAGGAGCAAGTGTCTTTTAATTTCATGGCTACAGTCGGCAACTGCAGTGATTTTGGACCCCCCCAAAATAAAGTCTGTCACTGTTTCTACTGTTTCCCCATCTATTTGCCTTGAAGCGATGGGACCATATGCCATGGTCTTCGTTTTCTGAATGTTGACTTTTAAGCCAACTTTTTCACTCTCATCTTTCACTTTCATCAAGAGGCTCTTTAGTTCTTCGTTTTCTGCTATAAGGGTGGTGTCATCTGCATATATGAATATCTGAAGTTTTGATAGTTCTCCCAGCAATCTTGATTCCAGCTTGTGCTGCATCCAGCCTGGCATTTTGCATGATGCACTCTGCACAGAAGTTAAATAAGCAGGGTGGCAATATACAGCTTTGATGTACTCCTTTCCGGATTTGGAACCAGTCTGTTGTTTCATGTCCAGTTCTAACTGTTGCTTCTTGACCTGCATACAGATCTCTCAGGAGACAGGTCAGCTGGTCTGGTATTCCCACCTCTTTAAGAATTTTCCACAGTTTGTTGTGATCCACACAGTCAAAGGCTTTGGTGTAGTCAATAAAGCAGAAGTAGATCTTTTTCTGGAACTCTTATGTTTTTTCTATGATCCAGTTGATGTTGGCAATTTGATCTCTGGTTCCTCTGCCTTTTCTAAATCCAACTTTGCTCTTCAATGATTATGTATTCATGTTTTCTATTTTCTTTTGCATATCAATAAAGCATAGCTTTCTAGGACACTGTCAATTTGCTTATATTCAAATTTATTGTCATAGACATCTTAACAGATTACATTTTTTAAAATTTCTGCTATACTTATGTATGTTCCATTTTTTAAATTTCTAATATTTTTATTGTGAGTCTTCTTTTTATTCTTGATCAATCTTACCAAAAATATATCTTTTAAAATGTGTAATTTGAAGTGAAATATTTTCTGCTCTATGCTCTACCAGTAAAGAAGCCTTTTCCAAATGCAAATTTCTGAACCTAGTGAAACAAAGCCAGCTATTTGGAAGCCATCAGCTACGTCCTCCCAGGTAAGCACTAAAAAGCTGGGAGAATATGAGATGTAGCCATCAGCCGCATTCACCATCTCTTATTGTAAACAAGGTATTAGTGTGAATAAAGAAAGTAGGATTGGTCCCAGATAGCAAGTTACCACATGAAAGAAATGATTTTAGCAAGCTAGGATGCTTGCATCTTTTCATACATAAAAGATCTCTAAATGTCTTCATGTGAGAGATTTAGTTTTCTTTCTTAATGTACAGTAATCTTTTAATATTCAGATTACCTGCCCCTTTGGGCTTTGGAAGGGGGCTAGAAAGGATGAAATGTTTGGATGGCATCACCAACTCAATGGACATGAGTTTGAGCAAGCTTTGGGAGTTAGTGATGAACAGGGAAGCCTGGCGTGCTGCAGTCCATGGGGTCACAAAGGAGACATGACTGAGTGAACTGAACTGAACTGAAAGCTCAGTTGGTAATGAATCCGCCTGCAATGCAGGAGACCCCAGTTTGATTTCTGGGTCAGGAAAATCTGCTGGAGAAGGGATAGGCTACGCACTCTAGTATCCTGGCCTGGAGAATTCCATGGACTGTATAGTCCATGGGATTGGAAAGAGTCGGACACAGGCCTGAGCGACTTGCACTTTCACCTGCCCCTTGCTGCAGACTTGTATATAGCCTGGCTCCTCCCCACCTCCTTGGAGTCAGCTCTCAAGATACTATCTCCCGGGCTCAAGTCCTAACATTCCCACCAACGAAACCTAAGTCTCAACTTTTAGATTCCGCATACTGTTTTAGGCAACACTAATAAAATTAGAGTATTCAAATAACCTGATTTTGATCTTGAGTTACTCTATTGCACCTTTTTATTATTCATTAATATCTATACATATATTAACTATACTTTTATATTCCATAAGCTTACTCTGTTTTTCTAATATTGAGTAGCAAACTTAGTCCATTAATTTCCAGTCTTTCTTCTTCTCCTATATAATCAATGATGGTCTACTCTATTGATTTAGTTATTTGATGTGCAGTACCTTTATTTATGGTTCAATTTTAAGTATTTTTCTCATGTCCAGTATGCTCTATTTTATTGTTTACATTAATTCTTTTAAAATTTTTAACCCTGTCATTGTAATATATTTTTTCTTTAGGTTAATATTTGGCTTATGTTTTCCCATCCTTTCACTTCAAATATTTTTTTCCCATTTTAAAATATTTTGGGTCTGTCTCTTATAAGTAGGCAATTTCTGAATTTTTGTTTTAATTCAACACAATACATGCTGTAACTGGCAAGTTCAGGCAATTTACAATTACCCTATTTATATTTAGACTTACTTCAATCATCTTATGTTGTACTTTCTATTTGTTTTTCCTTTTCAATAGATATTCTCTTTCTTCTCTCCCTTCTTTCTAACTTTGCCTTTTAAATTTATCTTCTGGGTATCCTCCCATACTTAGAAGATACTGTGGAATTTTTTCTTATGTTTTGACTTTTTTAATGACAGAAAATGTAAAGATATTTAAAGAAAAGTACATATCCCTTCTCTCTATATTCTGATATATTCCCAGGAAGCATTTCGACCCTTGAGGACCATTGCTCTGAAATATACAAATCCTAACCTATCTGGAAAACTCTTGCTTTTATTCCCCACACTTCACTTTTCACAATCAAATGTGCCTAATGCTTCTGCAGTGATTCCTATTGGCCAGAACATTACCTCCATTAACTCTGCATCACTAGAAAGGACACTGGCATACAAAGTTTCAGTTAAGTTCACACAGTCAAGCAGCTGTGAAGGGTTGGAACTGGGATTTAGAGCCAGACCTAATTCTAAGCCCAGTAGACTTTCTGATAGTCCTACCTTCTCTATATTTCTAAGGAGTGCTACTCCGGTCATGAAGTCATTCCAGAACTCACGATGCCATCAAGAAAGCAGCAGAGATAGAAGTGAGAAGGCAAATGAGCATAATCAGATGACTGATGAGATATTTGAGCCATTAACAAAAAAAATTCCTAAAATTTGCTGATTATTTCAGAATGTATAAATGTTACATTTGCCTCCTTTGCTGCTGTGTGGCAGGACTGAGGAGCACAGGGATGAGACACCAAATGTTAGGAGGGCAATGGCAAGTTTGAAGTGGAGACTGACAGAGAATGATTCTGAATCCTGAGCAGCTGTGCTCACTAATCAGGGTGTTATTGTGCCCAAATTTCTCCAGGGTCATCTCATTTGCAAATTCTCCGCATGCGCCTGACCCCCTATTAGCCCAGTTGTCCTGAAGGCAATGTGCTGACCTGAATGTGTTCTATTATGTTTGATTTCCTTTTCTTCCTTGGCTGTGAAATTCCACTGAACCCACCATTTATGGCCTCAAGAAATTATGGAGTAGGTATATAAGGCATTTTCAAAGCCCCTAGTTTATCAATACGATTTATGCTAAGTCAGAGAAACCACTGTTGACAATCTCCATCATCCTTCCCATCATCCTACAGAGGACTCATGTCTCTAGTTCAGGCAAGTCCTACATCCTTAAGAGCAGAGCTTCTGGGCTTTAGCCTTGGCTCTCACATCTGGATGTGGTTGTAGCCTTGCCTGGATAGGTTTTTCTGATACCTGCTAGACAATCAGCCAACAATTCAAACGAATGCATGGCCTAAGTTTTCCCTGCTACCATCTTTTGTATTAAATGATAGAAGATGGATGAGTGGATTCACTAACGAGTTAAAGCCTTACGGAAGACAGGAGATACCTCTCTGCCAAGAAAAATATCCACAGAAGAAGCAGTGATGTGTGTGTATGGGAGAAGATGACATGCCAACGGAAGGAAAAAGAAAACTGGAATTGATTGGTTAGTTTATCCACTTCCCTTGAGAGAAAGTGTAACTGATATGTATATGCATACAGATCCAATGTATAACCAACTCAGTGTATAACTGATAATATGTCACAGATTACAGAACAGGTCTCAAAACACTGATAATCTCCTTCAAGTTGTATGAATTCAAGTTGAAGTGGTGAGGACTGAACCTCATGCCTCTATTTTTCGGTCCTCACAAGCATACTGGTGTGTGCGTGCTAAGTCACTGCAGTAATGTCCGAATGACTCTGTGTGACCCCATGGACTCCTCTGTCCATTGGATTCTCAGGCAAGAATACTGGAGTGGCATGCCATTTCCTTCTCCAAAAGCATACTAGCAATAGAAGCAACTAGCTTCTATTCACTACTAAAAAAATTCTTTTAATATAATTTTGTAATACAGAAAGTTGCCCATATAACAAAATTAGATAAAATATTTACCCAGATGGTTACTTCAGTTGGTCATACCACAGACGTAACCATGCAAGATTTAACTAAGAATCCCAGATCATGATATTTTCAGTGTTTTGTGACATAGAAAAACATGCCCAGAAGGCACAGCTCTTAAAGAACTAATGTTTGTTTGGAGACATGCAATGCAAATGATTTCCTCACAAGTTCTTGCTCATGTAAGGTGTATACCTTATTGGAAAAGAGATTTGTTAAATCTTTCTAAGAAGAAAACAATGTTATTATTGAATAAGCTTAAACCAGAATGTTATCACAGGAATTCCACTAAGAGATTGCAAAAATAGGAAGAAATCTCACCCTTTTATATAGCTGCTGCTGCTGCTGCTGCTAAGTTGCCTCAGTCGTGTCCGACTCTGTACGACCCCATAGACGGCAGCCCACCAGGCTCCCCTGTCCCTGGGATTCTCCAGGCAAGAACACTGGAGTGGGTTGCCATTTCCTTCTCCAATGCATGAAAGTGAAAAGTGAAAGTAAAGTCTACGCAGATACAATCCATAACATACATGCTTTCAAGATAAACACGTTTGTGTGTGCACGCTCAGTTGCTCAGTCACGTTCAAATCTTTGTGACCCCATGGACTGTAGCCCACCAGGCTCCTTAACTAGACCTCATGTAAGAGAGCTTGACAGCGCTATTTGGCACATGTAATTTATCATGAATTTACTTGGTAATTGAGGTGACCATCTGTGTTACTTAACTGGCTTTATCCAAACGAAATCTGCACTTCTCATCTGTTTATGACAAGTGTAGTTTTGCAGCTTGCATCAGGGCACCTGCACAAGTTAGATCTGTACCCTCCTGCAGAAACTCCATTATTCTTGCCAGGAAAATCCCACAGACAGAGGAACCTGGAGGGCTACAGTCCAAGGGGTCACAAAGAGTCAGACACGACTGAGCGACTGAGCTTGCACACACACACACCTGCAGAAACTGGGAGGTGGGACCCTATCCTCCTGATGCTTACATTTCAAAGAGATGGATCCCTGGTCCTTGAGAAAGACATTCCTGGGCTGTGAAGCTAACAAGAGAATTATTTAATTTTTAAAACGATTTACATATATTTCAAACAGACAGGACAAGAATTTTCCATTAGAGATTTCCTAAGGGAAGGAGTGGGAGATGGAGTGAATCTCTTCCCTGTTTTCAAAAAGGGAGAATTGTTTTCCATTTTATTCCCCCAACTTTGTTGAATTATAATTGACAGCCAAAGATGAGTATATATTGTTATAAAACTTGATTTGATATATGTATACATTGCAAAATATTCAATGTATGCATTGCAATATATACATTGCAAAATATTGATTTGATATATGTATACATTGCAAAATATCAAAACTTGATTTGATATATGTATATATTGCAAAATATCAAAACTTGATTTGATATATGTATACATTGCAAAATATATGTATACATTGCAAAATGTATATGTATACATTGCAAAGTATCAAAACTTGATTTGATATCCATATGTATACATTGCAAAATATCAAAAATTGATTTGATATATGTATCATTGCAAAATATATTACAATGTATACATTGCAAAACTTGATTTGATATATGTATACATTGCAAAATATTCACAATTTAACAGGGAGAATCCTTAATTTGCCCTTACAATGTATACACCCAGCACTGCTGTTTGAGCAGCATAAGACAGTTAAGCTCTCACAGAGGGAGGAAACATCAGGTCTTCCATCAGGCTGATGTTCTTAGTCTCACCCTGTGGTTCTAGTACTCTTAATTCTTCACTCTCCCACACGGAAATACTGTATTTCAGCAAAAATTTCCATGTTTTATCTCAAAAAATTTGTGCAGATGCAGCTCCTATACCCTCAGAATGCTTCAGCCAGTTTGTCCTGATTTGCAGTCTCTAATCAACTGGCAAGATAACAAGAACTGCCTCTGCAGCTCCAATAAGTTCTGTCTGCTTCAGAAAAGTTGGTGTTTTGTGAGTGCAATAACAAATTTTACATTTATTTACTGTCTATAATCAGGCATGCATAGTCCTGATACTACCAATTTAATACTGAGCTTATTTTTTATTAATTAAACATAAAAGTTCTTATATTAATTATAGTGAGAATTAAAAGATCACTGATAAGAGCTCTTACCTGCAGGTGTGTGTGTGGGGGGGCGACTGGAATTTGAAACTAATAATATTCATTGATGGAAACATAAAGGGCACAGTATGGATAAGAAGATAGGATGATTTCATGGGTAAAGCAAAGATTTGAAGAAAAGAAATCTTTTAGTCCCAGCTAAACCACAGACTAGCTATGGAATCTTACCCAAGTCATTTACTAGCTCCCTACAAATACATAAACACACACATATTCCTTGGGATTGGTTTCTTTATATGTCAAATGAGAATAAAAATAACTTCCCTCTTTGATAAGGTCACTAAGGGGATACAATAGACTCACAGATATGAAAGAGTTTTGAGAAAAAGGACTCTACTAAACAATCTAATTATTCACTGCTAAAAAAAATTAACCATTTTGGACAAATGCTAAATCTTAAAGGATTCTGAAGCTGAAATTTGGCTGGGATTTGGTAAAGGGGGTGATCAGTGTCGGCACACTGCCTGATGGTATATCGTATTTACCGGGAGACTGAAAATACTCAGGAGCAGCATTATGGTATAGGTATACTCAGTTGAACAATGAAGAATGCTTCACCTCCAAATTGACAGAAAGGAAGAATAAAAAGAAGTTCCCCAAATGGGGAA
This sequence comes from Oryx dammah, assembly GCF_014754425.2. NCBI lineage: Eukaryota > Metazoa > Chordata > Mammalia > Artiodactyla > Bovidae > Oryx > Oryx dammah. The sequence continues at coordinate 70,551,061 of NW_024070201.1, forward strand.
ACAGCAAAAACCTAAGTGAGCATCTCAGCATGACCTGGAGAGTGAGGAACTTAAGAATCACCCATTACTGCATATCACCCAGGTCTCAAAAATGCATATGGCCTGCCAGGCCTAAGTAGAGAATATATGAATCACATAGATGGCTGCCTACATTACATCTCCAGTCCTCAGCATCAAGAGATCTAATTGGCTAAATTCCAGAAGCAGGAATAAAACAACAAATCAGAAAGGCCTTTGGGCAACAAAAGAAGGAATTCAGAGACTATCAACCAGAAGTCAAGAATCTATGCACTACTCTGAGATATTCCTAAATCCATGTTACTTTGCCATGTGTATTTCTCTTGATTCCTTCCAAGGATCAGAGGTAAAGCATTTCAGGGGAAGAGCTTGCGTGATTAACTTTGGGGGCCCAGTGATGTAAGTCTATCAGAGGCAGGCTCACAGAAGAGAAAACTAAATGAGACAGTGAGCAGCAGGGGAGTCAGAATGATTGTCTAGGGCCTAGGACAAAGGTAACAAAGAGAAAAGCATAGAAGTCCGCTCAGAACAGAGACACGGCCGTAGGAGCTTAACAGTGAGGGCCTTGTTTTCTCTCCCAGTGCGGGAAGGTTGAAGATGATCAACAAATGAATGATGGAGGCTATACACAAATATTATCCTTCCTTAATGATTCCCACACCTACTTGGTACCTGCACAGAAGCTAATGCCCAAACTAATTCATCCATTCTAAGGCATAAACCCTCCACATTCATTATTGCTGATCTCTACAACACTGAACTTGGCCTTGGAATACAGAATGAAGCAGGGGAAAGGCTGATGGAGTTTTGCCAAGAGAACACACTGGTCATAGCAAACACCCTCTTCCAACAACACAAGAGAAGATCTACACATGGATGTCACCAGATCATCAACACCGAAATCAGACTGATTATATTCTTTACAGCCAAAGATGGAAAAACTCTGTACAGTCAGCAAAAACAAGACCAGGAGCTGACTGTGGCTCAGATCATGAACTCCTTATTACCAAATTCAGACGGAAATTGAAGAAAGTAGGGAAAAACACTAGACTATTCAGGTATGACCTAAATCCAATCCCTTATGATTATACAGTGGAAGTAAGAAATAGATTTAAGGGCCTAGATCTGATAGAGTGTCTGATGAACTATGGAATGAGATTCATGACATTGTACAGGAGACAGGGATCAAGACCATCCCCATGGAAAAGAAATGCAAAAAAGCAAAATGGCTGTCTGGGGAGGCCTTACAAATAGCTGTGAAAAGAAGAGAGGCCATAAGCCAAGGAGAAAAGGAAAGATATAAGCATCTGAATGCAGAATTCCAAAAATAGGAAGAAGAGATAAGAAAGCCTTCTTCAGCAATCAATGCAAAGAAATAGAGGAAAACAACAGAATGGGAAAGACTAGAGATCTCTTCAAGAAAATTAGAGATACCAAGGGAACATTTTATGCAAAGGTAGGCTCGATAAAGGACAGAAATGGTATGGACCTAACAGAAGCAGAAGATATTAAGAGGTGGCAAGAATACACAGAAGAACTGTACAAAACAGATCTTCATGACCAAGATAATCATGATGGTATGATCACTCACCTAGAGCCAGACATCCTGGAATGTGAAGTCAAGTGGGCCTTAAAAAGCATCACTACGAACAAAGCTAGTGGAGGTGATGGAATTCCAGTTGAGCTATTTCAAATCCTGGAAGATGATGCTGTGAAAGTGCTGCACTCACTATGCCAACAAATTTGGAAAACTCAGCAGTGGCACAGGACTGGAAAAGGTCAGTTTTCATTCCAATCCCAAAGAAAGGCAATGCCAAAGAATGCTCAAACTACTGCACAATTGCACTCATCTCACACGCTAGTAAAGTAATGCTCAAAATTCTCCAAGCCAGGCTTTAGCAATACGTGAACCGTGAACTTACAGATGTTCAAGCAGGTTTTAGAAAAGGCAGAGGAACCAGAGATCAAATTGCCAACATCCGCTGGATCATGGAAAAAGCAATAGAGTTCCAGAAAAACATCTATTTCTGCTTTCTTGACTATGCTAAAGTCTTTGTGTGATCACAACAAACTGCGGAGAATTCTGAAAGAGATGGGAATACCAGACCAACTGACCTGTAAGTCAGGAAGCAACAGTTAGAACTGGACATGGAACAACAGACTGGTTCCAAATAGAAAAAGGAGTACGTCAAGGCTGTATATTGTCACCCTGCTTATTTAACGTCTATGCAGAGTACATCATGAGAAATGCTGAGCTGGAAGAAGCACAAGCTGGAATCAAGATTGCCAGGAGAAATATCAATAACCTCAGATATGCAGATGACACCACCCTTATGGCAGAAAGTGAAGAGGAACTAAAAAGCCCCTTGATGAAAGTGAAAGAGGAGAGTGAAAAAGTTGGCTTAAAGCTCAACATTCAGAAAACAAAGATCATGGCATCCGGTCCCATCACTTCATGGCAAATAGATGGGGAAACAGTGGAAACAGTGTCAGATTTTGTTTTGGGGGGCTCCAAAATCACTGCAGATGGTGACTGCAGCCATGAAATTAAAAGACAGTCCTTGGAAGGAAAGTTATGACCAACCCAGATAGCATATTAAAAAGCAGAGACATTACTTTGCCAACAAAGGTCCGTCTAGTCAAGGCTATGGTTTTTCCTGTGGTCATGTATGGATGTGAGAGTTGGACTGTGAAGAAGGCTGATCACCAAAGAATTGATGCTTTTGAACTGTGGTGTTGGAGAAGACTCTTGAGAGTCCCTTGGACTGCAAGGAGATCCAACCAGTCCATTCTAAAGGAGATCAGTCCTGTGTGTTCATTGGAAGGACTGATGCTAAAGCTGAAACTCCAATACTTTGGCCACCTCATGCGAAGAGTTGACTCATTGGGAAAGACTCTTTGCTGGGAGGGTTGGGGGCAGAAGGAGAAGGGGACAACAAAGGCTGAGATAGCTGGATGGCATCACTGACTGGATGCACATGAGTTTGGGTGAACTCCGGGAGTTGGTGATGGACAGGGAGGCCTGGCGTGCTGCGATTCATGGGGTCGCAAATAGTCAGACACGATTGAGCGGCTGAACTGAGGTGAACTGACAACACTGAAAAGCAGCTATTATCTTTAATTTACAAATAGGAAATGACTGAAGACCAAAGATTCATAGCATACTGCACAGTATAAAGGCATACTGTGTGTCAAGCACTTTTCTAAATGCTTTAGCCTCATAACTCATTTCTTCTCACAATAAGCCTATGAAGGAGCTTCTATTATTATTTTCATCCTATAGATATGGAAACTGAGCCACAACATGCTGAAGTCAGAACTTAAATTCCAGAGGAGGTCAGCCTGCCTCCTTTTCCTGATATAAAGCACTACCTCTGAAAGAAAACCAAATAATGCTAATTTTCAAGAGTAGAAGCAGGTGTTAGTTCTAGTAACTGGACCATAATTGCTAAGCTCCATCCATTAGAAAATCTGTAGGTGCCCTCTGCATCTTCTATCTCTACCCTCCTCCCTCACGATGCCTCCCCCTTTGAAACCCCTCCAACATGCCCACTCACAGGAATTTGTGAGCCAGCTCTGAACCCTGAGCCCTTTGACAATGTTATTATCACCATAGTCATGGAAGCTGGTTAGTTTTCATTAACTTTTTTTTTTTTTGGCTGCACTGCACTGTATAGGGGAAATCTCCATTAGTTCCCCGACCAGGGATTGAACCCTCTCCACCTACAGTAGAAGTACAGAGTCCTAACCACTGGGCTACCAAGGAAGTCCCACTTCATTGACTTTTAGTAAAAGTTTTATTCTTACCCTGACTGTGCAACCTCCAGTTTTTGACAAACACAGTAAAAACGGGTCAGAAATGATCCATAATCAATCTGTTCACAGGACAAGGATTATAATGGAAATAGACAGTGGTACCAAGTTATTGTTCTTTTAACAGAGACGATGGCTAGAACACAAGTGGGTCAACTCTTAAAGAGACACAATCCCTTTCTCTCCCACAGTAAATCTTGGGTAAATAGGAGAAATCACCAACAGAGTCCTGTGTGAAAGGTGTCATATATAAGGGCAAAACTCTGGCATGTTTGCACTGGATAGAATGAAAGAAGTTGTATTCTTTCTTGATCTGCTCACTTAAGAGAACTGTTCTGAATATTACTTTAATTTCACAGGTTGTCAGCAACCTGCTGCTGCTAAGCCACTTCGGTCGTGTCCAACTCTGTGCTACCCCATAGACAGCAGCCCACCAGGCTCCCCTGTTCCTGGGATTCTCCAGGCAAGAACACTGGAGTGGGTTGCCATTTCCTTCTCCAATGCATGAAAGTGAAAAGTGAAAGTGAAGTCCTGCGATCCCATGGACTTCAGCCTACCGGCTCCTCCGTCCATGGGATTTTCCCGGCAAGAGTACTGGAGTGGGTTGCCAGTCTCCTCTAAGAAGAAAACAGCACTACCGTCTTTCTAATGAAGACCATACCCTTGGTTACTTTCTCATTCTAGATCTGTTAGAACAATGGATTTGTCCCAGATGGGATCATATTTTAATAATGGGTGAATTAACTGAATACAGAATGGGCAGGCATTTTCCTAGAAGGGAAGGGGAAAGCAAATTTTAAGTTTTCAAATGTTGACACAAGGACAGTCTTGCTTCCCATTTAATTAAGCTTCTAAACAGATTCTTAAAATATTCTGACCGGCAACTACAGCATCTTTGCTTTCTGCTATTATCAGGTTTATTTTCACAGTTGCCCTCCCTACCTAAGCTTCAGTTCAGGCCGAAGATTCCGAGTGGTCTGTTTTCTTGCCTTTTAACATTTTCTTTTCTAACTATACTGTCTTCTTCAGCAGCCTCTTATTTGCTGAGCAGCTGAAGCTATTTTGTCTTAAATTAACTCCAATCATCTGAGAAAAGAGAGCATGTTCTAAAATGCAAAGCCATGGTGAAGAGTAATGCAGTAGTGACACAGGACAGATGAAGGAACGGCCAGCAATCACAAATAGGAAAACCAATTTGGAGGGAGTAAGAGAAAGCAACACCTGAGCCTTTCACCTAAACATCAGACTCAAGGCATCAGCTCTCCAGGATCTGTTTAACCCTCTTATCAATTTCCTTGTTTCCTTCTGAAACATTCTGACTTCCTTCTAAAGTTTACAACAACCTTAAAATATCCTCATTTTGCACCTGAAGAATCTGAGGCTCAGAAAAGTACCTCTCCCAAGGCTGGCCAGTGAGGGCAATGATACAGAGGTGGAAGCCAGGCATAGATGATCCTAAAGAAGTCCTATTTCACTCTGCCTCACTGCCTCTCAAATTCAGATGAAAAATCTAACATTCTTTAAGCAACGGAAGACACTCAGTTCAACGATCAAGTCTTTGTGTGGTAAAAGGTAATTTTATTTCTGTCCAACTATTAAACTGGCAAAATTGAGAGCCATAACTGAAATGATGTGTGGATTATTTCTTCTTTTCATTGTGTTTTGTAGATAGATACAGATAGATACATATATACATATGGCTATAGATGACATACAGGACATATAGATAGATACAGAATATAGAACCTCCCAATACACTAGGCTTAGCTGGTGGCTCAGATGGTAAAGAATCTGCCTGCAATGCAGGAGACTTGGATTTGATCCCTGGGAGGGAATGACTACTCACTCTAGCATTCCTGCCTGGGAAATCCCAAGGACAGAGGAGTCTGGTAGGCTACAGTCAAAGAATCAGACACAACTGAACAACTAACACTTTAACTTTCAATACATCAAAGGATACCAAATTTCAGCTCTCTTAGCATTCTTTTTATTTGAAGTACATTCATCTTTGATATAATGCACACAAGAAGAAATGACATGTTATTTATTAACAGCTTGGAAAAGAATAGTGGGGAAAACACATGTTCCTCTTTTACAAAGGAGGAGTATGGCTACCAATCTCCTGTCCTTGTGAATCTGGGCAATTAATGTATTTTGAATCTTTGCCTGTCTGATTCCAAGGAAAGCTGTAACTGCTTTGCTATACAGATAGAAGAAGCCTTGTAACCATAGAATTACTTTGCAAAGTCAATCCCTGGGACCTCAGTGCTAATATCAGTCACCCACAACTTCTGCCTCCAAAAATCTCTCCTTTTGACTCCACATCAGAGTGCCTTGAACTTGTTTTAATGTTAAGCTGTCATGGTGACTTTTCCCTTTGTATAAATGAAGGTCAAAAACATTTGAAATAGACAAGACTATAATAGTGTGTGGCCTCAAACTGTATATATTATGTGATGAGCCTTCTAGCAGCTTTGATTGTTATCTGGGATCTAAACTAGAGAATGGAGAGTATTCCAACTGTGAATGAAACAACACTTATTTAGAACTTCATCTCTATTTTAAAACTATATATACATATACATACATATTTATATGTATGTATTTATATATTATATTTATATATAAGGCAATGGCAACCCACTCAGTACTCTTGCCAGGAAGGTCCCATGGATGGAGGAGCCTAGTAGGCTGCAGTCCACAGGATTGCTAGGAGTCGGACACGACTTCACTTTCACTTTTCACTTTCATACATTGGAGAAGGAAATGGCAACCCACTCCAGTATTCTTGCCTGGAGAATCCCAGGGACGTGGGAGCCTGGTGGGCTGCCGTCTATGGGGTCGCACAGAGTCAGACACGACTGAAGCGACTTAGCAGCAGCAGCAGCATATATATATATATATAGTCTGTTTATGCAGTGCACACATTTGTGTATGCACAATAGTCAAACCACAATTTCCGGGCTGCTTCTCACAGGAATGACATCTCAGAGTGGGACACCAGAACTAACTTAAGAGTATTGTTGTATGGTTTTAATAATAAGAAGACAAAACTTTGCAATCACTCTCAGCCCTCAGGATATTTTTTTGCTGGCCAAAAGACAAGATGTTCTATAATGATCATCTTTCTATTTCCTTCTTCACTTCTTCTCTCTAATCACCTCTTACCCTTCTAGTCCCAGACCTTCCAAAGCAGCTACAGCAAGAATGTTCACTTAGCTGGAGTGAGGATACATCCTTGGAGGATATGACTACATCACACAGGATGGAAACCAAAAGCAACTACAGTCTGTTAACAAAGACGTCATATTTTTAAAATCCAAACTTTGAGTAATTACAGAGAGAGTCTGAGAACCCTCTGCAACTGAATTAACTATCAAAAAAAAAAAAAAAAAAGATCAGGTCCAATGAGGAATTCACTAACATAGGTAAGATGTAAAACAAGAACAAAGAAGAGAATTCCTAAGATCAGGATTATGGAAGAAAAGCATTTAGATTGGAAGCAGGACAAGGAATTTCTCCTTATCTATACGTGCTTGAGGATTTCATCAGAATCCAGCAGAAAAACATATTTTTAGCTCCTGAGTAATTATAGAGGTGTTCCTATTTATGCTTTGATGCATGTGAAAGTGTCAGTAGCTCAATCGTGTTCAACTCGTTGTAACCCTATACACTGTAGCCTCCCCAGGCTCCTCTGTCCATAGGATTCTCCAGGCAATAATACTGGAGTGGGTGGCCATTCCCTTCTCCAGGAGATTGTCTCAGCCCAGGAATTGAACCCAGGTCTCCTGAATTGCAGGCAGATTCTTTACCATCTGAGCCACCAGAGAAGTCCATTTATACTTAAGATAAGTTTAAAGAGTTAATTCTATAATGCAGTATCTTTAGAAATTGTTTTGCAGGTATAAGAATCCTCCCTAGGGTTCAACCAAGCATAACCTTAATTTTTTTCCCCACAAGGCTGCCTCTAGTTCTCCCAAATCACTTCCTCCTACTAAATTTAAAATTCAAATTTCTCACACCCACCAAAACTCTCACAATTATTAATTCCACCTCTCCTCACCAACTCCTTCCCTGGGGATTTAGAGCATAGGAATAGGACAAAACTAAGCAAAAACAAGAAAATCTGGTTAGCCTTTCCTTAATCATAGCAGTTTCAATGAATATTATTATAAAAGGTTATAATAAGGGTGACCAGAAAGACCTGATTTATATTTTGCAACATAAATATGATTTTACAAAATTCTATTTGCCAGAGTGGATAAAGGTCACCAGTACCTACAAGAGCCAATGCCTTAATAAGAATCTGTTCTTTTTTAGGTATGTCACTGTATTCCCAGGAGCTAGACCAACATCTGGGCTTCAGAAGATGTTCGATTAATATTTGCTGCATAAATTAAAAAACAGCTAACTTTACCTTTCTGACCTTAATTTTCTTAACTGTAGAACACTGAGCAGCTAAGGCTTTTGTAACATTTTGTTTAGCAGCTAATCTCATTATGATTCTTTAAAAACCCTTATGCTATGCCCGGGCTTCCCTGGTGGCTCAGATGGTAAAGAATCTGCCTGCAATGTGGAGACCTGGGTTTGATCCCTGGGTTGAGAAGATCCCCTGAAGAAACGAACAGCCCTGATGCTGGGAAAGAAGGCAGGAGCAGAAGGGGATGACAGAGGATGAGATGCTTGGATGGCATCACTGACTCAATGGACATGAGTTTGAGCAAGCTCCAGGAGTTGGTGACAGATAGGGAAGCCTGGCATGCTGCAGTCCATGGGGGTCGCAAAGAGTTGGACATGACTGAGTGACTGAACTGAATGCTGTGCTAAACTCTAATATATAAAATAGAAAAAGTGGAGGATGAAAATAGAAGCCTGGGAACCCACCCTCTCACACAACCCTTGCTCACTCACAGCGCTTCTACAGATTACAAGGGTTCCAGCAACAGTGATCCTGAAGGCTTCCACTTACCAGTTCTCACATTCCATGATTCTGTGACATCCCACACAAGAGAGAATTTTATCCCCTGAAGCCTCAGAGAAATATCCTTGTTTTATGCAGGAAAGACAGACTTTGATCTGAAGCATGAGGATAAAAAAAATACCCATCAACTTGAGATTCCACTCATTCCCTCCCATCTGACATCATGGACCTATAAAATGAAAGCAGTTTCTACCCAGCCTCAAGCTTTTGATAAACCTCAGCAAAGCGGCAAAGTAATCAATCAGGTTCCTGATTGTATAACTGCTCAAAGGTGATTCTGAGCCTGAGATATTGATAATGGTTGCAATCAAAGCTTGGAGAAGGAAATGGCAACCCACTCCAGTGTTCTTGCCTGGAGGATCCCAGGGACGGCGGAGCCTGGTGGGCTGCCGTCTATGGGGTCGCACAGAGTCGGACACGACTGAAGCGACTTAGCAGCAGCAGCAGCAATCAAAGCTTCATTTCAGACAAAGCCTCAGCATATCCTCAAGGCTAATGTCAAAAAATAAAATTACCTTATTAAGTAAAGGTCAAAGCAAAGAACTTGGGCCTAATTTGTGCATATAGTATGACTGAGGGAGGGGGTGAAGAGGGGAGAGAAATATAAAAGAAATCTACAGGAGAGGAAAAGAGCAAGCCCTTCTTCAGTAGGCAGACTGAGATCTGTTTTCTAGAAAGTATCTCTTACATGAGACTGAGGCTCAATGATAAACTTATGTTTTGTATCTGAATAGTAGTATTAATGTGCTATGCTAAGTCGCTTTGGTCTTGTCCAACTCTACGCGACCCCTATGGACTGTAGCCTGTCAGGCTCCTCTGTCCATGGGATTCTCCAGGCAAGAATACTGGAGCGTGTTGCAGAGCCCTCCTTCAGGGAGTCTTCCCAACCCAGGGATCAAACCCTCGTCTCTTACATCGCTGCATTGGCAGGTGGTTTCTTTACCACTAGCATCACTGGGAATTTATTGACTCCTTTTAAGTGCCACTCACACTCTTTAAGTATCTAAACTCCACTGTCGTATTTAATTCACATGATTTAATTCACATAATTCACATTATGAGCACATTTTTACTCCAATGTATAACAAAGAAAATGAAGTTCAGGCTAACTGAGAAACAAGCTCAAGGTCACACAACTAATAAATAGCGAAGTGAAAGTGTGTTAGTTGCTCAGTCGTGTCCAACTCTTTGAGGCCCCATGGACTGTGGCCCACCAGGCTCCTCTGTCCATGGAATTCTCCAGGCAAGAATAACTGGAGTCGGTAGCCATTTCCTTCTCCAAAAGATCTTCCTTACCCAGGGATGGAACCCGGGTCTCCTGCATTGCAGGCAGATTCTCTACCATCTGAGCCATCAGGGAAGCCCAATAAATAGCAAAACCAGGATTGAAACCGAAGCCTACCCAATGTGTAAACTCAGATATCCTCTCTATGCTGGGCCTCTTGGGAAACTAATAGCAAAGATGCCCTACAGAATGCCAGACTCTGTTCCTGACACCAAACCTCTTGAAATCAGGTAAACTTTCGGACAGCCCTATCCCCATCAGTCCTGCCTTAGCCTGCCTCTGATCTTTTGCTGGAAGCCAGGTACAACATCTCAAAAAGGCTAGAAAGTCAATTCATGTTCTGCCATCTCTCGTCAGTTTCCAGCTTGCTTAGTTTTGTCAAGCAGACAACAATAAAATAAGCAGTCACTGAGAACTCTTCTATTAACAAGGATTAAAAATTCTGCAAATGCTAGGCCAATGAGATGCTCATCTGGAAGTTAAAGACATCAGTTCAGCATTGAAGTAGCACAGTGTAGGGACGGAAAAAATACAACTTGAGTCCAACTCCTAGTTCTGCCATGGAAAGGAGGATAGCTTGGGAAAATCACCTAAATGCTTGAAAACTCAAGTCTCCTGTCTCCCTAAAGGAACAATACTACCAGTCTTCATACATTGGGATGGGCAAATGAAATAAAATGAGCCTGTTTCTGTGGTGTATAAATGTCAATGAAGGAGATGACTGTTCTTATACCCATTGGTGCCTTGACACTAAACCTTCAATTCTGAAAACAGTTCTCAATTCAAACCTCAGCTTTGTTACTTTATAGCTCTGTGACTTTGGACAAGTTTACTATCCTATTTAAGTAGTATACATGGATTACATCATGCAAAATGCCAGGCTGGATGAAGCGCAAGCTGGAATTAAGATTGTGGGAGAAATATCAATAACCTCAGATACGCAGATGACACCACCCATATGGCAGAAAGCAAAGAGGAACTAAAGAGCCTCTTGATGAAAGTGAAAAAGCTGGCTTAAAACTCAGCATTCAAAAAACAAGGACCACAGCATCCCACCCCATCACTTCATAGCAAACAGATGGGGAAACAACGGAAACAATGACAGACTTTATTTTCTTGGGCTCCAAAATCACTGCAGATAGGGACTGCAACCATGACATAAAGAGATGCTTGCTCCTTGGAAGAAATGAGATGGTTGGACGGTGTCACTGACTCAATGGACATGAGTTTGAGCAAGCTACAGGAACTGGTGATGGAGAGGGAAGCCTGGCATGCTGCAATCCATGGGGTCGCAAAGAGTCAAACACGACTGAGCAACTGAACTGAATCTAGATAGCATATTAAATAGCAGAGACATTACTTTGTTGACAAAGGTCCATATAGTCAAAGCTATGGTTTTTCCAGTAGTCATGTATGGATGTGAGAGTTGGGCCATAAAGAAAGCTGAGCACTGAGGAATTAATGCTTTTGAACTGTGGTGTTGGAGAAGACTCTTGAGAGTCCCTTGAGCTGCAAGGAGATCCAACCAGTCAATCCTAAAGGAAATCAGTCCTGAATATTCATTGGAAGGACTGATGCTGAAGCTGAAACTCCAATACTTTGGCCACCTGATGCAAACAACTGACTGATTAGAAAAGACCCAGATGCTGGGAAAGATTGAAGGCAGGAGGAGAAGGGGAAGACAGAGGATGATATGGTTGGATGGCATTACTGACTCGATGGACATGAGTTTGAGCAAACTCTGGGAGTTGGTGATGGACAGGGAAGCCTGGCGTGTTGCAATCCATGGGGTAGCAAAGAGCCAGACACAACTGAGTGACTGAACTAAACTGAACTGTCTTGTACTTTGCTTTTCTGAACTATAAAATGATATAGTAATAGCCATACCACAAAGGGTTGTTGTAAAGGCTGATATAGTAATAGGATGACTAGCACTAATAATAATGATAATAGCTTATTAAGTGCATGCTATGAATTAGATATTATACTTACTTTTAAAACATAATATCAATACATAATATATATTTTATTTTTAACATTACCATTATTTATTGTCATGAATTTCTTTCTTAGGAATCAATCATTTCCAAACTGATTCAAGGAAGCTTAATTAAAGAGAAAAAATTTCTGATATTATCTGAGCCCCTGAAATAAACCAAGATAGACACCAGAACTACCTAAAACTTTTAATATTGTGAACTAATAAATATTTAAAGCAGTATAAATTGTGTATTTTCTCTCTTAAGCCCAGAAAGAGTTCAAACTGATAGAGCTGAATTCTGTCAAAGAAGCAGTTACCCTCCAATTGTGTAAAATTTATTTCTACTAAAAAAAAAAAAAAACCCCATAATCCTAACTACCATGGTTTTCCTTTTAGCCAATGTTGAAATACAGACCCTGTCACTGACATTCACCATCTGGAGAAAAGTCTGGAGCAGATGAGAGTGCTAAATGAAGACAGATTCCATGTCAACATCTGGTCTGAGTCCCACATAAGATGTTAAGGAAATTATAATATTATGATGTCCAAAAGTGAAAGGAACTTGTAAGGAGTAGTTTCCAAGGGTGTGATGTCTTAGGAGAGAACTATGCAAGCAGAGACTGCTGCGAAGAGACTAGTGGGTTGGATCCAACTCTAAGGAAAGAACACATACTTGGTCTTCCAATTTAAACAACAGACTGTACTCAAGCAACAGTCTCTACCCACTCCTAAAACCCTATTTAAATAACATTAATTGGATATTTAAAAGACTTAGTCCACAAGGACAAATGATGTAGAAGAAAAGGCAATGGCAATAAAACTTTGTAAACTTTAGAGTCTGTTGCCTCTTGAGAAACCTATATGCAGGTCAGGAAGCAACAGTTAGAACTGGACATGGAACAACAGACTGGTTCCAATAGGAAAAGGAGTACATCAAGGCTGTATATTGTCACCCTGCTTATTTAACTTCTATGCAGAGTCCATCATGAGAAACGCTGGACTGGAAGAAACACAAGCTGGAATCAAGATTGCCGGGAGAAATATCAATAACCTCAGATATGCAGATGACACCACTCTTATGGCAGAAAGGGAAGAGGAACTAAAGAGCCCCTTGATGAAAGTGAAAGAGGAGAGTGAAAAAGTTGGCTTAAAGCTCAACATTCAGGAAATGAAGACCATGGCATCCGATCCCATCACTTCATGGCAAATAGATGTGGAAACAATGGAAACAGTGTCAGACTTTATTTTTGGGGGCTCCAAAATCACTGCAGATGGTGACTGCAGCCATGAAATTAAAAGATGCTTACTCCTTGGAAGGAAAGTTATGAGCAACCTAAATAGCATATTCACAAGCAAAGACATTACTTTGCCGACTATGGTCTGTCTAGTCAAGGCTATGGTTTTTCCTGTGGTCATGTATGGATGTGAGAGTTGGACTGTGAAGAAGGCTGAGCGCCGAAGAATTGATGCTTTTGAACTGTGGTGTTGGAGAAGACTGTTGAGAGTCCCTTGGACTGCAAGGAGATCCAACCAGTCCATTCTAAAGGAGATCAGCCCTGGGTGTTCTTTGGAAGGAATGATACTAAAGCTGAAACTCCAGTACTCTGGCCACCTCATGCAGAGTTGACTCATTGGAAAAGACTCTGATGCTGGGAGGGATTGGGGGCAGGAGGAGAAGGGGACAACAGAGGCTGAGATGGCTGGATGGCATCACCAACTCGATGGACGTGAGTCTGAGTGAACTCTGGCAGTTGGTGATGAACAGGGAGGCCTGGCGTGCTGTGAATCATGGGGTCACAAAGAGTTGGACATGACTAGCGACTGAACTGAACTGAGTGAATACATGGAATATAATTGATTTAGCAGATTGGGGGGGGGAGGTGTTGTTGGGGAGAGGGGGTAGAATTCAGCCAGCAGTAGGAGATGGCAAGAAGCACACCAATTTATACCTCATGATCCTCCAAAAGTCTCAACAATTAGAAAGCACAAGATAATTTTGAAAATAAGAGTGGAGTTAGGATATTTTAAAAAAAGAAGAGAAAGAAAATTTAGTTGAATAGTATTTTAAAATGTAGTTAGGTCTCAAGATTTTCTCCAATCTAAACATAAAGTTATAAAGGTAAGGTTTATTCTCTGAAAATACTAAAAAATGGTTTGTCTGGACTGAGAGAATTCAAGAATGATTAATTCAGGATCACCATCTGGAAGCAGGGCCATGGGGAGTCAAAGCATCCATATTGAATATTAAGGCCTCGGTCATTTTTCCTGCATCTGCCTCTTCCTTCCATAATGCTGGAGCCAGCAATATCCCCACTAAGCAGGAAACTGGAGGACCTTTCTCTGAGAAAACTAACCAGGCAAAAAGAAAAGAACTAAAGATATGGACAAAAGAGTTTCTTTAAGGAAATACTTCAGATAGATAGTCCTCTGTTGAAATACAGAGTTGAAACATCTTATTTATACATACAGAGTTTCCAAGAAGCTTCTGAGCATCTCACTCTAAATATAAGCAAACAGCCAATGATCTCAAGCTATTAATAGCATGTCCCTAAAATAACTGACAGAAAAGAGACAGGAAGAAAGAAAAAGGAGGAAAAACCCTTAGAGAAAGAATAAATCAGTTCAGTTCAGTTCTGTTCAGTCACTCAGTCGTGTCCGACTCTTTGCAACCCCATGAATCAAGGCACACCAGGCCTCCCTGTCCATCACCATCTCCTGGAGTCCACTCAGACTCATGTCCATCGAGTCAGTGATGCCATCCAGCCATCTCATCTTCTGTCATCCTCTTCTCCTCCTGCCCCCAATCCCTCCCAGCATCAGAGTCTTTTCCAATGAGTCAACTCTTCTCATGAGGTGGCCAAAGTACTAGAGTTTCAGCTTTAGCATCATTCCTTCCAAAGAAATCCCAGGGTTGATCTCCTTCAGAATGGACTGGTTGGATCTCCTTGCAGTCCAAGGTACTCTCAAGAGTCTTCTCCAACACCACAGTTCAAAAGCATCAATTCTTTGGCGCTCAGCTTTCTTTATAGTCCAACTCTCACATCCATACATGACCACTGGAAAAACCATAGCCTTGACTAGATGGATCTTTGGTGACAAAGTAATGTCTCTGCTTTTTAATATGCTGTCTAGGTCGGTCATAACTTTCCTTCCAAGGAGTAAGCATCTTTTAATTTCATGGCTGCAATCAAATGAAAATAGACCCATTCTAAGACATATCGTTATTAAGTTTGAGAACACAGAGAGTAAATACCATACCCAAAATGTTTTCCAGTGAGGGAAAAATACACTTTCCTAAAAAGATTTTGGAAACAGAATGGCTCTGGACTTCTCAATGTGGCGTGCATGGTGGTTCAGACCATGAAAACACTGCCTGCAATGCAGGAGACCAGGGTTCAATCCCTGGGTTGGGAAGATCCCCTGGAGAAGGGAATGGAAACTCAATCCAGTATTCTTGCCTGGAGAATTCCACGGACAGAGGAGCCTGGCAGGCTACCATCCAAGGGGTTGCAGAGTTGGACAAAGACTTCTCAGTGCAACACTGGAAGCCAAAGAAAGAACAGAGTAATGCTTCAGATTCTGAGGAAAAATTAATTTCCAGCCCAGAACTGTACATCTAACCAAATTATCAATTAAGTGTGAGAATATTATGAGCCCATTTCTAGACATGCAAGATCTCAAAAATTTGCTTCCCAAGTTCTCTTCCTCAACAAAGTACTGGAGGCCACACGTCACCAAAATTATAAAGTAAAGCAAGAAGAAGGTATTAGTGAAAGAGAGGGCAGAGGAATAGTAAGGTAACAGTGAAAACAGATTCCTAATGCAATGTGCTTACTTAGTTGCTCACTCGTGTCCCATTCTTTGTGACCCCATGGACAGTAGCCCACCAGGTTCTTCTGTCCATGGAATTTTCCAGGCAAGAATACTGGAGCAGGTTTCCATTTTCTCCTCTGGGGGATCTTTCCAACCCAGGGATCTAATGTGTGCCTGCTTAATCTCCTGCAACGGCAGGCAGATATTTCACCACAGCACCACCTGGGAAAGTGCTCTAAGGCCACAGCAGAGGAGCAAACTGGTCAAAAGGTTTTAGGAAAATTATGTCAAGAAGTAAGACTAAAACTAATTCTTAATGTAGCTGACCATATTCAAAGGAAATTTACCCAATGGAAGAAGAGTGTAGGGATGACTTAACTACTGAGTCCCAGAAAAATAAGCCAATTATGAAACAACATAAGCCAAAAGCAATGATTACTAAATCCAAAGAAAAAAAATGTTGCGTAGGAAAGGAAAAGAAATCATGTACATGGCATGGCTCAGCTAAGAATAATGTGTACTGTTCAAAACTGTGTAAACACTGACTCGTGACCCAAGTACAGTTCTCAGGGTAGATATGGGGAGGGTGAAGAGATGAGGTGTGCGTGTACATGTGAGGCGGCAGTGGGCAAAGACAGCTAAATCTTCATCTACCATTGTGGAAAACTGATAGATTGTGCTTAAAAGTGGACTATCCAGGAACAGCAATAAAAGCACATTTTCAAAATATATGATTCAAAGGAATCAGCCAGAAGAGTTGAAACTGGTTGCTTCTGTAGAATAGGAGACACAAAAAGGGTTGTTTTCATAACAAGAATTGTTAGGTACATTGTAAATTTGCTTCATTAAAACATGTACTAATATAATTCTGATTTTTTTGTAAAAAAAGGAAGTAGAAATGAAAACCAAGGGAGACAAAATAGGCCATGAAGGGCACTTGCTCATATACTAAATGAAGAAAGCGTGTATCTAGAAGACTATCGGTTCAAGTGACAAAATCAAGGTAACACTGGGGCAGATCTAGCATACAGATGGAGATATACAGTTAAAGATCTGCATTTATTCAATAAACATTTACTGTGCTTCTCAGGAGTCTCTCCTCCTCTTATCCCAATCCTTCTGCTCCCTCCTCATCACCATCACAACAAAAAAAAAATCACTAAGCAATTTCTCTGTGCCACATGGGCTTCCCTGGAGGCTCAGTGGTAAAGCATCCACCTGCCCAGCAGGAGGCATGGATTTGGTCCCTGGGACTGGAAGATCCCCTGCAGAAGGCAATGGCACCCCACTCCAGTACTGTTGCCTGGACAATCCCATGGACAGAGGAGCCTGGCGGGCTGCAGTCCATGGGGTGACAAAGAGTCGGACACAACTTAGCTACTGAGGACGTACACACTGCCATATACTATGTCAAAAACTACACAAATCATGTCATTTAATCTTCATAATAACTGCATAATAAGATATTTTATCACTTCCATTTCACAGATAAGAAAACTGGGGCACAGAGAACTTAACTTGCCCAATGTTGCACATCTCGTAAGTGACAAGCCAGCTTTCACCATTAAGTGACCACACAGTTTTATTCCAGAGCCTGGGCTCTTACCCACTGGCTAAACTACTGAGCACCGAAAAAGATATTCAATAAATTATTATTGAATGAAATGCAGCCAAGTGCATACCGTGAAATAGGAACTAGGAATACAAAGATGAAAAAGAATTTAGTCCCTGAAATCTGGGAGTTTATAGTCTCGCGGCTTAAAAGCATAACTCTGAAACCAACTGTTGGATGTAAACTTGGTCCTAATGGGTTAACTTTAATTGCGACAGCCATCTCATTCTCAGCACTGACCTGGCTGTTTGGAGTCACAATATACAAAGTTTATACTTTGTCAGAGAGGTCATCTACTCCTCCATTTTGCAAGTAGGAAAATTGAGCCCAAGAAGTTTTATAACCTTCTCCAAGATCAAATAGAGGCCAAATCAAGATTAGAATCATGCCCCTTGGCTCCCACTTGGGTGCTCATTTTTACTATGTCAAAATCTACATAAGTAGTGACTCGTAGCTATTAACTTTTGCCTCTTGCACCCGCAGAGTAAGTGGTACCACTGCGAGCCACTAACCAAAGAAATCCACTGGAAAAGAGCAGGAGGAATGGATCTGAACAGGTGACATTACAAGGACATTTCTGAATAAACAATGAAGCTTTAAAGTAATGGAGACCATATTTATTCTGCTGCTCAAATTGATTGCTTGGATATGGTTTATGATATTAAATATTTATAAATATTTATTTAATTTCCACCCATCTCTACCAGGAACCATAATGTAAACTTTAATCAGCATTTTCCTTAACAGTTGAAAGGCAATTATAAGACTATATTAACATTCATCTTACATGGCTTCTTTAAAAGGCTGAATTGTTTAGCATGGCTTGGCTGTTAAATCATTAAGCAAGCACACTGTGTGATATCATAAACAGGACTGATCTGAATTCAATATTTTCTTATCTAAATCATGTTCCTGGAGGTGGATTAAATAAATTACCTAATTATCATGCAAGAGTCAGATACAATTCCCTGATCAATCTGTCATCTTGATGAAACTATGATATCACTTCACTTGTAGAGTTAGTCATCAAGTACTTCAAATGAAATAAACTTATCTTCAGCAAATACAACATTTGTACTTACTCAAGACATTTTCAATGGTACAATAAGAGAAGTAACAAAATATGTGGGAAGAGTCAAAGAAGTAAATTTTTAACACAATAAATGGTAGTTAGATAATCAGTTCAGTTCAGTCACTCAGTCATGTCTGACTCTTTGCGACCCCATGAATCAAGGCACGCCAGGCCTCCCTGTCCATCACCATCTCCCAGAGTCCACTCAGACTCATGTCCATCGAGTCAGTGATGCCATCCAGCCATCTCAGCCTCTGTTGTCCCCTTCTCCTCCTGCCCCCAATCCCTCCCAGCATCAGAGTCTTCTCCAATGAGTCAACTCTTTGCATGAGGTGGCCAAAGTACTGGAGTTTCAGCGTTAGCATCATTCCCTCCAAAGAAATCCCAGGGCTGATCTCCTTGCTGTCCAAGGGACTCTCAACAGTCTTCTCCAACACCACAGTTCAAAAGCATCAATTCTTCGGCGTTCAGCTTTCTTCACTGTCCAACTCTCACATCCATACATGACCACAGGAAAAACCATAGCCTTGACTAGATGGACCTTTGTTGGCAAAGTGTTGTCTCTGCTTTTCAATATGGTATCTAGGTTGGTCATAACTTTTCTTCCAAGGAGTAAGCGTCTTTTAATTTCATGGCTGCAATCACCATCTGCAGTGATTTTGGAGCCCCCCAAAATAAAATTCTGACACTGTTTCCACTGTTTCACCATCTATTTCCCATGAAGTGATGGAACCGGATGCCATGATCTTCATTTTCTGAATGTTGAGCTTTAAGCCAACTTTTTCACTCTCCACTTTCACTTTCATCAAAAGGCTTTTTAGTTCCTCTTCACTTTCTGCCATCAGGGTGGTGTCATCTGCATATCTGAGGTTATTTATATTTCTCCTGGCAATCTTCATTCCAGCTTGTGCTTCTTCCAGCCCAGTGTTTCTCACAGTTAGATAATAGAACCTCATAAAATTCTGGAGAGATCTTCATTAATCCTATCCTGAAATTTAGAAAAAGGATTTCATGCTACCTTCTTTTTGTCAATTATTATAAATGACTGAGTTTTCTTTCAGGATCTTATTGATTGTCCAAGGAGTAGGCTCTACTTAAGGGGTTAGATACCTGATTCTTGCCAGGCAAAAAAAAAAAAATATGTCTTTTTCATCTTTAACACATTCTGTCTATCCACTTGCCATTTTTAGTTGATTTCACTTTTCAAATCCCTTCCATTTTCCACAGCCATTTCCTTACTCCAAGCCTTCATTACTTCTAACTTAGTGTAACCCATTCATTTCAACAAGTCTTTATCCAATCTTGTCTCATATTAGCTAATTCATATTTTATATTATATCCACAAAGAAATACCTAGTGTTTCTCCAGAGTCTAAATTCTTTGGGCTGACATTCAAAGTCTTCTTCCATTTGTCCTCTTTCTACCAAGCTTACTTCCTTCCCATTAACCAACTCATCCCCACCCTACCCCTACTCCCCGACCACACACATATTAGAATATAGGCTCTGTGATCAAGATTTAGGGCTGTTTTGTTCTCTACAACAGCAGTTTCCAACCTTTTTGGCTCCAGGGACCAAATTTCATGGGAGACAATTTTTCCATGGATTGGGAAGCTGGATAGGGGGCATGGTTTGGGGATGATTCAAGTGCCTTACATTTGTTGTACACTTTATTTCTATTATCATTACATCAGCTCCACCTCATATCATCAGACATTAGATCCTGGAGGCTGGGGACTCCTGCTCTACAGAATCTCCAATGCCTAAACACAATGTGAGTGTATCCAACTCTTTGCGACCCTATGGACTGTATCCTGCCAGGCTCCTCTGTCCATGAGATTCTCCAGGCAAAAATCCTGGACTGGGTTGCCATGCTCTCCTCAGGATATCTTCCTGACCCAGGGGTCAAACCTGCATCTCTTCTGTCTCCTACATTGGCATGGGGGTTTTCTACCTCTAGCACCACCTGGGAATTCCTGCTTAAACACAATGCCTCAACACAATGTCTCGTACTTAGTAGATGCTCAGTAAATATTTGTTGAACGTAGGAATGAGTGTGGCCTACTCTCACTTTATACTAAATAAACCATTGCACAATTACACTCAGCTTTGAAAGTTCTGGGATCCAATTATATTGATCAAAAAATTCCCAGCAATCTTTCAAACTTCTCTTCAAATAATGCCTCCTCTAAGAAGTATTACATTACTTTGCCAACAAAGGTCCATATATAGTCAAAGCTATGGTTTTTCCAGTAGTCATGTATGGATGTGAGAGTTGGGCCATAAAGAAAGCTGAGCACCAAAGAAATGATGCTTTTGAACTGTGGTGTTGGAAAAGACTCTTGAGAGTCCCTTGGACTGCAAGGAGATCCAACCAGTCAATCCTAAAGGAAACCAGTCCTGAATATTCATTGGAAGGACTGATGCTGAAGCTGAAACTCCAATACTTTGGCCACCTGATGCAAAGAGCTGACTCATTGGAAAAGACCCTGATGCTGGGAAAGAGTGAAGGCAGGAGGAGAAGGGGACAACAGAGGATGAGATGGTTGAATGACATCACCAACTCAACGGACATGAGTTTAAGCAAGGTCAAGGAGTTGGTGATAGACAGGGAAGCTTGGCATGCTGCAGTCCATGCGATCACAGAGTTGGTCATAACTGAGCAACTGAACTGAACCGAAGAAGTATTGCTGACACCCTTAGTATCTCATTTGTTCCCAAAAGTCCTTATTATATCTTTCATATTGCACTCTTTATTGTATTAAAACGTGCCAAAAAAATAAATTTTCCACTTTAACCATTTTAAGTATATATTTCAAGAGCATTAAATACATTATTGTTCAACCATCACAGTTATCACTGTGATCATCTCAAACTGACACTCTGCACTCTTAAACAGTAAGTTTTCATTTCCCCCTCCCCCACTCCCTGGCAACCATCATTTTACTTACTTTCTGTCTCTATGAATTTGACTATTCTAGGTACTTCATGTCACTGGAATCATAATATTTGTGCTTTGTGTCTGGCTTATTTCACTTAGCATAACATCTTCAAAGTTTGTTCATGTCACTGCACGTGTCAAAATTTCATTCCTTAAGAATGAATAATATTCTGTTGTATGTGTGTAAAGACACACACACACACACACACACCACACCACACTGTTTATCCTTTCATCCATCAATGAACATTTGAGTTATTTCCTCCTTTTGGTTACGGTGGATAAGGCTGCTATGAATATGGGTGTGCAAATATCTGTTTGAGTCTCTGCTTTTAACTCTTTTGAGTACTGAAATACCGAGAAGTAGAATTTCAGGATTATATGGTGATTCTTTAATTTTGAGGTAACCACCATAACATTTTCCACAGCAGCTGAACCCTTTTACACTCTTACGAGCAATGCATAATCCTCCACATCTTCACTAACACTTGTATTTTCTGGTTTTGTTTTTATAGCAGCCGTTCTAATAGGCATGAAATGTTATCTAATTATGGTTTTCATTTGCATTTCTCTAAAAATTAATGACACTGAGCATCTTTTCATGGGCTTATTGGCCATCTGTATGTCTGCTTTGGAGAAATGTCTACCAAAGTCCTTTGTCCATTTTTCAGTTGGGCTGTCTTCTTACTGTTGAATTATAGGAGTTCTTTGTGTATTCTAGCTATAAATCCCTTATAAAACATATTATCTGCTAATATTTCTCCCATTACATGAATTGCCTTTTCACTCTGTTGATGGTGTCCTTTGATGCACAATATTTTTAATTTTGATGAAGTTCAATTTTTTTATTCTGTTGCCTTTGTTTTGTGGTGTCACATGCAAGAAATTATTATGAAACTCAATGTCATGAACATTTTCCCCCATTCTTTTCAGAGTTTACTATTCTGCGGTCTTCCATTTAGACTGTTGATCCATTTTGAGTGTAATTTTGTGTATGGTATAAGGTAAGAGGTCAACTCCATCCTTTTGCATGTGGATATCCAGTGTTTCCAGCACTATTTGTTGCAAAGACTCCTTTCCCCATTGGATGGCTTTGGCACCCTTGTCTAAAATCATTTGACCATATTCATGAAAGTTTATTTCTGGGTCTTCTATTTTATTCCTTTGTTCTGTATGCCTACTCTTGTGCTAGTACCACATTGTATTGATTAGTTTTAAAGTTAAGTTCTTAAATCAAGAATTATGAATCCTCCAACTTTGTTCATTTTCAATACAATTTTGGCAATTTGGGGTTCCTTAAGATTTCATATGAGTTTTGAATATTTTTTTCTATTTCTGAAGAAAAAAAATGTAGATAGGATTTTTACACAAATTGCACAAAATTTATAGAGTGCTTTGAATGGAATTCAAATTTATAGAGTGCTTTGAATGGATATCTAAACAATATTAAGTCTTTCAAACCATGAACACAAGATGTCTCTCAAATTATTTATTCTTTCCCTAATTTCCTTTAGCAACATTTTGTAGTTTTCATTGCACAAGCCTCCCTGGTTAGGTTTACTTAACAAGTATTTTCTTCAATGCCATTGTAAATGAAATTGTTTCCTTAATTTCCTTTTGGGGATTGTTCACTGTTACTTGAAACAATGTAATGTAACTGATTTGTAACTGAAATATAACTGATTTCTGTGAGCTTTGTATCCTGCAACTGTTGAATTAATTTATTGATTCTAACAGTTCTTTGTGGACTGTTTAGGATAATTCTGCACTTTTAAAACTTCTTATAATATGCTGTATTTATGTGTCTGCCTATCCCTTTCAGACTTACTTGAGTCCTCTCTTTATAGCCCCTAGCCTACTGTTTTGAGTATGGAAGTGAGAGTGTTAGTCGTTCAGTTGTGTCCAACTCTTAGCAATCACGTGGACTATAGCCTCTGTCCATGGAATTTTCCAGGCAAGAATACTGGAGTGGGTAGCCATTTCCTTCTCAAACCCAGATCTTCTGCATTGCAGGCAAATTCTATACCATCTGAGCCACCAGGGAAGCCCCATTTTGTGTATACATAATATAAGTAATTTAAACAAATAAATCAGCATCTGTTTTAAAGGAATATCTATGGTCCTAAATTATGGCAATATTCTGAGAAGGGACATTCCTGGGACTGACCAACAGGGGGTGTCTTGGTCTTTTTGTCCTGCAAACCCTCTGGTCTCCTTATGACATGTTTCAGAGTCAGAGGATGGGGAGGAGAAAGAGTAAGACTAATATGTATTGAATACTGTCTCTCTGCCAGATACAGTGCTCATTTCATACTCACTACTGTGTTGAAGCCAGTATTGCCCTACTCATTTGTCTAATGAGACTTCTGAGTTTTAGAGAAGTTAACTGAGATTATATATCCAGGAAGTAGAAAAGCCAGAATTCTATAGGGAAATTATTAGGCAAGGAGAAAGTTTGGGATTTGGAAAGAGGTCAAGAAGACAACAAATCAGGACTAGATATCTTTACCACAGAGTCTTTGAGGAGAAAAAGTTAGCCTCATTGAGACTACAAATATGATTCTGAGTTGGAAATAGGAGTGGAATCTGGCATGTGTTTGGGGGTTTCTGATAGTACAAAATCAGTTCATATTATTATACTATACTGGGCCTAGGTATGAAGTATTCATAATAGAGCTGAGGTTGTATCACCCTGTGCATTGAGGTAGGAGCTGAGAAACACCCCCCTGAAAACCCTTGTCAAACTAAATGGTGAATAAAAGTCACTCAAATTTCTGCAATAGCAAGGATTCTGGTTATTCTGCACCTATAGAGCCCTAGAAGTTATGAGTCAATATATTCGAATCTCTGGTGTATCTGACTTTGAGGATAGTTTTTACTTCATCGTACAGAGTTAAGACTCATTATTTCCCAGAAATGTATGCTTTGCATCAAGATACTTTATCCTCAAGATACTTCTAACATGGCCAGAATTAATTATGCCATATCTTGTATTACCGAACCTTGCAAAATTCTTTTATTGCTCTCCCAAAGGTATTTGCCTTTTTTCGCTCTCTGCCTGTTTCTTTTCTTTCTTTTTTTGCCTAGACGAACTAGATAAAATAATTCATTTTATAGTACTCTGCTATTATGGTATTTAGTAAATACTAAATAATATGCTTATAATTGCCAAATATGGACAACAGCTGCTACTATGGATCATAGATGTTCTCTATGAAAAGATTTTTATTAGATCTGTTTGAGGCTGAGATGACATTGCTGTTTCCTGGTTTTGTGTTTGTCTTTTTTCAGTCATGAATAATCACAGAAGAGAACTGACTGACAATAACATATTCTGAAAACCACTGTCTATTGCTTGGTCTTGTCTCTTCTATATTCAATATCACACTTGCAATTTGTATATTTTTAAAGTTCCTTTTCAAGGTTATCTTTTCCTTCACAAGTTTATCAGGAATGAGCAGCATGTGTATATGTGTGTTGCGTGTCCATGCCCAGGTGGAGATGGAGAGTAAGTAGGGGTTAAATAGTTGATCTATGTCCAAATATAAACTAAGGGAACTGCTGTCTATGATATTAAGTGTATATATACAATTAAATTCAGTAAACATCATTATGTCCTAATCTGTCAGTGATGGTAGTCTTTACATCCTAGGCTGGACTATCAACTGCAGGCCTCAGGAAAACAAAATTCTAACTTGCAATAAAATCATTTTCATCATTCTTTGTGCCCTGTCAATTTTCTAAGCTTCTCCTTCCCTCAAACTACTTATTTATCTCTGATATCGTTAAAACCCTGACATTTAAAAGGTTAACTCTGCACAAGAACTTTACTCATTTTACTGCAAATGACTCTTGCTGTGACAAATGACTGGGGAGAATTTACAAAGGAGTTTCCTATACAAAAATAATCCTGATTTTCATGAGAGAAACTGCATTTTTACTGTCTTATCAGCTCTAGAGCTCCCAAAACAACTCCAGAAGGTCTGAGCTCTCCTTTACCTTTCACATCAATAAGATAATTGTGAGCGACAATTTGGATCACAGAAGCTAGAGGGCTGATGAGGCTCCCTGGGTGGTTCAGTGGTAAAGAATCCACCTTCAACGCAGGAGACGGGGGTTCAGTCTCCGGGTCAGGAAGATCCGCTGGAGCAGGAAATGGCAACAACCCACATCAGTATTCTTGCCTGGAAAATCTCATGGACAGAGGAGCCTGGCGGTCTACAGTCCACGGGTCGCAAAAGAATTGGACACGACTTAGCAAGTAAACAAGATGACTGACGGAAGAGTTAGAAATGATGGAGCGTGTTTTTCCAAACCTAGGCAGAGGACATGGCTGGATCTTTAGAAAGCTCTGCTGAAGTTCTGTCCTAGAATTCACAGAACCCTAAAAAGGGAGTTGGGCGGAAACTGACTTCTCAGCAACTCCCCTCACTTACTTCAACAGAGCAGCACTCTCACTTTGAATAACAAAAAAGGACAGCACAGAGATGCTGACGCCACTGTGAGGGGTTCTCTGGGGCTCGGTTTGAGCCTTTCCTTCCTTTGGATGCTAGCTTCAGAGGGCGGAAAGCAGTTCCCTGGTGTTAGGAAAACTTTGTTTCATAGCACTAAAGTCTACAGGGGAGCAAAGCGAAGGAGCGGATGTGAAGCCCGCGGCCACAGAGGAAAAGGCTCACTGATCTGCCGAGCTCTCTGTCCATGAAGGGAGCAGTCAACAACGCAGTGAGTCGGCTCTTCGCTGCCTCAACTTTCATCTCAGGGGCCAGCACTCACAGAGGAGGTGGCTGTGACTCTCTTGCTCAGGCCTGACACGTCGGCTGTTCTTCTTGATCAGGAACCAAGAACAGTCACTCAGGACTGAAAATACGAAAAGGAAGACAAGGAGGATGGCTTAGCTGGTTTGCAGGCAGTGCTGCTGGTGCTAAAGTTATGGACGTGATTATGACAAAGAAAAACAATATCTTAGTACATGGAGAAACCAGCATTGCATATCATGGAATCTGGCAAACAGTTACAATGTGAGTTTCAAAATGAATTAAAAGGAATTGATCACTGAAAAATTCACTTTCTTCTTTTGAAAACAGAAATGGGTAGTGAGTGACTTCATTTACTCATACCTGCACTGGATAATATACCAATAATCAACACCGTCAAAAGGGAAGAGATGGACTAAGATAAACGTCAAAAGAAAAAGCATCTGAGTATTCACAATAAATGAACTATATCTAAACACGTAAAAGTGACCTTGACATCCTCAAAGCAACATGCTCACTTGTCGTTTCTATGTGTTGTTCTTCCCTCCAAGTCATTTTGTTTGTTCTTTTTTTCGCCTTCTTAAGCTATGAGGCTTGTTGTCTAAAAAAATGTTCATTTCAGAACAGACCCATGAATCAAGAAGGTCTGGGAGAGCTACCATTTCCTGCTTGTGACAGGATACCCAGCCTTCCAGGGCTCCAACTCTTTTAATTGTGAGCTATCCATGGCAGTAATGACTAGACACATGAGGGCTTCATGCAGATGTGGTCAGACTGAAAAGGATTTACCCTGTGGCTCAATCTGGACTGAGACCCAGCAGAAACGCGCTAGTCCTAACTCTGCCAAGGTATTCTCCTGCCTAAACTTCAAAATCTTCATTTTCAAAACAGGTAATATTGGCATAGTTGATTTCCGAATTCTATATCCAAGGCCCATAGAACTTTCAAAGCAACAATGGATTACCACTGTTACTGAACAAGAACTCACATGCTCGTAGTGCTGGAAGCCAAACTCCAACAGCAGGTGTTTGCAGCAAGGTAAGGATTTATTTGCAGGGCACCAAGGAAGGGAGAGAAACCTCAGATTGACTCTAACTTGATGTTTGAGTTGTGGGATTTTTTAGAGGGGAAGAACAAAGAGGCAGGGATTAATCATCAGCTAGTGGCATTTCTATGACATTTCTTAATCGTAGTTTCAGGAGTCAGAGTGTCTCTGGTTTATGACTCTCAGGCCAGGTGGTCTGTGGCTCAGGGATCTGAAAGCTCATCTTGCCTGGGAGAAACAACCTGGGTTTGTATATTAATGATGATATCTACAACCGCAATTTTAATGCATTAACGATGCTATCAACAATGGTTATCTTAATCATCTGATTGATTTAGCTGTCAGTTAGCATAGAACTGAAGTCAGACAGAACAAAGAGAAGGAATCAAGTTTTGGATACAAAGATTAATCATAAACTCAGTAAGGGAATTCAGTTTTAGGAGGATTCGGTTTCATTATTGTTGATAATGTCAACCAAAGTATAAAATATTAATTTAAAAAACACCTTAAAATTCTCAGAAGACAAAGGGTAATGCTAAATTGACATAAACTCCTTCTATTCCAAAAGCCCTCCAGCCCAGGTAATTTGAAATAATTGTCCCGATACAAGAAATTCAATGACAAGAATACTTCTGCCTTTGTACTGTATCAAATTTAAAAGGTTCTAATGCATTTGTATTGGATTCTCTGCTCCTGTGCCCCTTGGTGCATTTACAAGTGGGGTATTGACTGAGGCTTTCTGAAAAGGAAAAGGAGAAAAAAGACAAGACTTTTGTTCTCCCCTCAACTGCCATGAGTCATGGTCTCACATTCAACCTTGCCTGCCTTCCTCGGTCTGTGGTCCAGGGACAGATCAGGCATTTGTATCTGTGCAGGCACCATTCTCTTTTTCTCAGCTCTAGGTTTCTGAAAAATGCTATTTGCAAAAAAGGGTGGGGGGAACCTACAGTGTTAGACTTGTTCTGATCCCAGACTGAAAGCATGCCTAACAAATGAAGGGACTGGGTGTGATTTAGTGTAATGCCAGCAGCAAAAACAGAACTGTAAATTATTTTTTTCCAACTTGCTCTCTGAGGCTCAAATTGCTGTTTTGCTGTCTGCATCTTTAATGATGGTTGACACATCCCCTAGGAAGGAAAATACTGATCTCCCTTATCTTGATTTAAAGATCAGTTGAACTGATTTTATATTATATTATATATACATACATATAGAGAGAGAGAAAGAGAGAGAGAGCGCACAGTCACCAAAGTCAATAAAGGCAAGATAGAAGGGTGGAAAAGAATAATCAGGGATCAATGTACCATAAGTGGAAAACAATTTCCATGTATAAACAATTCCTTTATCTCAGTTCTTATTTAACCTGCTTTGGATTTAAACAATAAAGAATTCTAGTACTTATGGCAGGGTTTTTTGGTTTTGTTTAAGAAGAGAGAAGACCAATGTTTTTGTAGTAATGTAAGAGGAAAAGTTTTTGATAAGCCAATATGATACTTTAAATTGAACAGAGAAAGCAGTAAATGTAGCCAAGATGTTTGCCAGTTAGCCCAGGGTAGCATCCTGAGACTTTAAATAGCATCTAATGCTTAATCCTTCAATTCACAGATGAACCACCTGACCAATTCAAGGTCACAAGTGGGAAAAGTAACAGAGTTGGAGGTTAAGAAAATCTTCCAAGAAAAAGATAGCAGCTGAAAACTGAAAAATGGATAGAAACTAACGAAAGAAGGAGAAGGGCCTACTGTACCCTCCTCTTATGCAGAGATGTAGAAACACTAAATATCATGGATTGTTCCTGAAGAAAGATAGAAGATGCTGCTCACCAAACCTGTGGGCAACAAAAGCTTTGAGGAAGAGAAAACATGTCTCACCACAGAATTCTGCACCAAATGATGACCAAAGGCTGAGCAATGAATCAAGCCTTCACAATAAATTTAATATGAATAAAAGTATAACCCTCCACATGAGTCCAAAAGAATTCTTTTTTTTTTTTATTCTAAACACTTCTACAGGGTGGAGTAGACACAGATCCACAGCAACAAGCATTCTAGGAGGTGGTAAATGCTGCTGTATCAACATCTAGAGAACCATCTGGGGTTGAAGAAGGTAAGAAGCCCACTCTTTCTTCTCTGCTCTAAGTAGATCATTCCCCCAAATGATGTGCTGTGGTCAGTTCCTCATGAGAAAAACTAAAGAGGTCAAGAAAAGTAGAGCCCAAGAAAAGTGACTGGGACTGCTGTAAACTTGAACCAGGAAATAAATCTCTTGGTGATGGTGCTCTAAGCATGTACACGCAGAAGGTCTCAGCTCCATGCCCGCTTTATTTCAGGGGCAGCCAACAGATTTCAACTTGTTGCATGACAAGCATGGTCAATGTGTATAACTTCCTAGAGTGATGTGATGAGCGAGCCAAAGAAAGTGAAAGTGAAAGTCTCTCAGTCGTGTCCGACTCTTTGTGACCCCATGGTTGCATACGGTCCATGGAATTCTCCAGGCCAGAGTACTGGAGTGGGTAGCCTTCCCCTTCTCCAGGGGATCTTCCCAACCCAGGGATCAAACCCAGATCTCCGTCATTGCAGGTGGATTCTTTTATTTGGGCCACAAGGGAAGCTCAATAATACTGGAGTGGATAGCCTATCCCTTCTCCAGCGGATCTTCCCAGCCCAGAAATTGAAGTGGGGTCTCTTGCACTGCAGGCAGATTCTTTACTAACTGAGCTATAGGAAGCCCAAGGGTGCAGAAACTATACAGACTCAGCCAGGAAATCAATTAGCAGCTACTGTCACAGCCACGGGGCAGGAGTGGTCGGACTTATCCAAGGTGCTGGCCGCTGCTGCCTGAAGAGCAGCGTCCTTTGACAAGCAGAAATTCAATTCTGGGCCTTGGGCTCACCTTCACCTCATATGGTGGCCTCTCCCTAAGAACTCTGGTAAACCCTTCTGGAAAGTAGCCAGACCAAAAATGAGACCATAAAGCCACCTTAATGAGCACCAGTGAGGCTGCAGGCAAATAGTAAACTCTGCTGCTCTCCTTCGGCACCCTTCAAACGAATTAGAAGGAGCATGTCTGAGCTGGTGCCACATGTAAATTGCCTTTCTGCAGACAGTAGGGACTGAATTCTAATGAGTCTTTCTGGTCCCTAGGAATGTACCCAGAGAAATAAAACTTTAAAAGGAAAAGAATGCAACCCCTTGAATAAGACAGGTAAGAGAAAGTCAGCCCTTTGGTATCATCACAGTCCCCCTCTTCAAGGCCCTTTCTCCCCAAGTTTTGACTCAGAGGCATCCACAGAGTTCAAATGGACTCATCTTAATGAGTCATGGGAAACTTTGTGAAATGGTGCTATGACTAGTGGGGTCTCTTGGGGTAGTGGACATTAAGAAGACATTAAGTCTTTGTTCTTCTTGTCATAATTAGGCCTGTTTGGCATGGCTGAATGAGTCAGAAAAGCAGGTTTGAATCCCAGTTTTTGCCAGATAATATCATAGACAAATTATTTAATCCTATTAGAAACTAAAGCCCAGAGAGCCCTGGGCTTAGTTGCTTTAAGGATTAAATGATGAATAGAAATTATTTTTGCTTCATTTTAAAGTAATACATGATGATTGTCAAAAAAAAATCAGAAAACAGAAAGACATTTTAAAAGAGAAATAAATCATTTCCAAACCTACAACCTATAAATAACAACAATGGTCATTTCAGTGTATAACATTTACTGAAAAGGAATAGAAGGACTTAGTACACACATGCACATAAACACACATACACACTTATACAAGGAACAGTAAGCCTTTCTTTCTTTTGCCCCCAGAACGCAGGGTGGTCAGAATTCAAAGTTCAGTTCAGTTCAGTCGCTCAGTCGTGTCTGACTCTTTGCGACCCCATGAATCGCAGCACGCCAGGCCTCCATGTCCATCACCATCTCCCGGAGTTCACTCAGACTCATGTCCATCGAGTCTGTGATGCCATCCAGCCATCTCATCCTCTGTCGTCCCCTTCTCCTCCTGCCCCCAATCCCTCCCAGCATCAGAGTCTTCTCCAATGAGTCAACTCTTCACATGAGGTGGCCAAAGTACTGGAGTTTCAGCGTTAGCATCATTCCTTTCAAAGAAATCCCAGGGTTGATCTCCTTCAGAATGGACTGGTTGGATCTCCTTGCAGTCCAAGGGACTCTCAACAGTCTTCTCCAACACCACAGTTCAAAAGCATCAATTCTTTGGTGCTCAGCTTTCTTCACAGTCCAACTCTCACATCCATATGTGACTACTAGAAAAACCATAGCCTTGACTAGATGGACCTTTGTTGGCAAAGTAATGTCTCTGCTTTTGAATATGCTATCTAGGTTGGTCATAACTTTTCTTCCAAGGAGTAAGTGTCTTTTAATTTCATGGCTGCAATCACCATCTGCAGTGACTTTGGAGGCCAAAAAAGTAAAGTCTGACACCATTTCCACTGTTTCCCCATCTGTTTCCCATGGAGTGATGGGACCAGATGCCATGATCTTTGTTTTCTGAATGTTGAGCTTTAAGCCAACTTTTTCACTCTCCTCTTTCACTTTCATCAAGAGGCTCTTTAGTTCCTCTTCACTTTTTGCCATAAGGGTGGTGTCATCTGCATATCTGAGGTTATTGATATTTCTCCCGGCAATCTTGATTCCAGCTTGTGTTTCTTCCAGTCCAGCGTTTCTCATGACGTACTCTGCATAGAAGTTAAATAAGCAGGGTGACAATATACAGCCTTGACTTACTCCTTTTCCTATTTGGAACCAGTCTGTTGTTTCATGTTACTGGGCAGCAATAAATGTCAACAGTTGCTTCTTTAGCCTTCTAAACTTTTACTATGCAATTATAAGCAATATACATAAATGCATATATTTTACACATCATTTAAATGTATTTTAAAGCATGTTTTAATGTTAGCAGAGGCACCATGTAACTGTGGGATATTTTTTTTTTATAAGCCCTACTTATAATAAGACAGAGAGATTGGAGGACATTATTGGCCTCCAGAATCCCTATTATGCTACCAGAAATACAGAATCTTCTCAAATGGTATATGCCCAAATACTTGCCATTATTATTAGATGAGCCTTGGCCCCAAATCACCAGTTAGTATTCCATTTAGCTTTTTCATATATTTTGTCACACTCTATACATTCTAGGGAAATCTAGCAGCTTTTTCCTTGGCCTCTCTCCTCCAGAATTACACACTGGTTTGGCCTTCCTGGATCTCAGCACTTAGATGTTGAAAGGATTATACAAAACAAGTATAAGTAAGAAAGTCAAGAGTTGAAATAGATGGGCCTAAGAGAACCATTCCCTATCCTGTTCTACTGAAGAAAATGTTAAACTACCCAGCTACAGGAAACTTATGAATGAGCAGAAAGGAAGAGTCATATTTGTATTTTAGATAAAACTCTCTTGTTTTTCCACTTAAAATTTTCTCCTAAATTTCATCTTCAATCACATATCCCTGAGAATACCTTTTTATTCCTTTATTTGCAACTTGCTTATCTTTGAGTGGGGGAGGAGTAGTGGAAAGTGATGTCTTGAGCTCCCTCTACAAGTTAACCAGGGTGACAATTTATTTTGTTCTCTGTTCCAACTCTCTCTATGACTATTGCTGAAACCCATTCAATCACGGATGAGCTAGAGTAGAATCACGTTGTATGGCTGTCAAATAGAATCAATTATCCAATGAAGTTATAATCACCCACAAGAGGCTGCCTAATTAGGAAAAAATAATTAAGTTCAATGTCATTCCCTTTACACTGACCCTGACACTACTCTAAGGATAATGAAGTCTTAGAAGTCAGCGGTAGTGCTGACCATTTAGGTCATGTGATCATTTACCCAATTGACACAGGTATCTACAAGGCTTCCCTGGTGGTCCAATGGTTACGAATCTGCAGTGCAGGGCACAGAGGTTTGAACCCTGGTCTGGGGAAAATCAAACATGCTGTGGGGCAACTAAACCCACGTCCCACAACTACAGAAGCCCAGAAGCTTGAGAGCCAGTTTTCTGCAACAAGAGAAGCCACTGCTATGAGAAGCCCACACATCACAACTAGAAAGTAGCCCTCACTCTGCACAACTAGAGAAAGCCCAAGTGAGGCAAAGAAGACCTGAAGCACCCCAAAATAAGTAAGTCTAAAAAAGAAAGTTAATTACATACATCAGCCATCCATTCATGAAAAGCAGTTTTAAATGGTCAACTAGGCAGTTGGTGAAGCTGGGCAGAGTTGACTCTTACCTGGACATTGGCTACTGAAGTTATATCAGACAACAAATATATGTAAGAAAGCATGATCTTGAAAAGTCCACAAATTGCCAATAAATTATAGAAAACTTTTCATATATAATCCTACAAATAATTTTCATCTAAATTCTGACCTTCAGCCAATATTTTGGTTTTTTTTTTTTTTTTGATTGTTTTATTTTTGAAGCCCTCAAAAATGTCAGCAATTGGTCAATGGGGGTTTTCATAGCTTTGAATGATGAAACAACACTTTCCCATAGAATTAACTCCTTTGGACCTATTTGCCTACAATATATGCTTATTGAATTGAATGAACTATACAACCCCTAATCCTATTTAACTTGACATTAAATCAATGGAGATTTTGACAAAGAATTGTATGAATTTTAGTTGCAATGATAGCCTTAAGGGCTATTTAAAGGTTTTTAAAGGTTTAGTTTAGAGACATTTATAGGTTCATATTCTCTGAATCAGCACTCTAAAGTCAAATGACAGGAAAACTACCACTTTTTTGAATGATAACATAAATATCTGCTTTTTATTCAATTCCTACTGTCAAATAAGCACTTTGTAAAGCCCTTAAACAGTCTTTCAAGATTAGGCTTTAACATCTCCATTTTCTAGTTGGGCTTGGAAATATTAACTAACTTCAAAGTTTTGAAGCAAATACATAGTTTTGAAGCAAATACAGACCACAATTTGAGCACAAAGAGCTAAAGTTCATGTTCTTCCCATCAGTCTAAAGAAAGTCTCTCCTTTGAAAATGGGATTTGAATTTCCCACATCTGATAAAAAAAACTTCTGCTTCAACAATGGTGTCACTCAGTTCAGTTCAGTTCAGTCGCTCAGTCGTGTCCGACTCTTTGCGACCCCATGAATCGCAGCACGCCAGGCCTCCCTGTCCATCACCAACTCCCGGAGTTCACTCAGTCTCATGTCCATTGAGTCAGTGATGCCACCCAGCCATCTTATCCTCTGTCGTCCCCTTCTCCTCCTGCCCCAGTCAGAGAGTAAATCAGCATATGATTTATCCTAGTACATGAATTCATCTATGAAGAAATATGTCTCTTTTTTGTCAGCACTTTCTGGATAGTTGATCTCATTCTGAAAACACTGTATCTGCTGAGTTCTCCTTGCCCAATGTCATCCTTCTTCAGGTTAATACTTGCTCTTTGCTAAAGATCTAAGCAATGGTTCTACAAGCGTGGTTACCAGCCAAGCAGTGTCAGCATCACTTGGGAACATACTAGAAA
This sequence comes from Oryx dammah, assembly GCF_014754425.2. NCBI lineage: Eukaryota > Metazoa > Chordata > Mammalia > Artiodactyla > Bovidae > Oryx > Oryx dammah. Next base: position 70,585,886 of record NW_024070201.1, read on the forward strand.
TGCAAATTCTAGGATTCTGCTGCAGACCCACCAAATTAGAAACTGTGGGGGTGAGGCCAAGTGATCTGTGATTTAAAAAGCCCTTTGTGTGATTCTATGCCAGGGTCAAGTTGGAGAACCACTGATCTGTAGGAAAAACTCCCTGCAAGTCCCTCAGACCCTGAGACATCCTTCTCAAAGATCTATGCAAAAAGCATTAATGAAGTCTCTGAATTCAAATGATTTAGAAAGTGCCAAGTCTAAATTTGTTTGACTGCTCTTTTCCTTAAACAGAAAGACTCTACTTCCATCAAAAAGTCCATGCAGAACAAAGGGCCCTTGCCCTCCCCTAGGAGGGATTGAGGGTGGGAACCGGAATCATGGGCATCTGTGAATACAGACACAAACACACTCACTGATACCCAGAAACACCAAACACACAAGCAATGAAGGGATCCTGTCTAGGTTCAAAAGTTCCAGGGATCTCTGTGTAGGCTTAAGAGTCCAGGGACAGTACTTGACTTAAGAAAAAGTGAAATTGCCTCTGTATGCATCTCTATAGAATACAAGTGCTTTGGACTTCAGGCCACTGTCTTGCTGTGTGATCTCAGGCAGGTAAGCAGCCTCTTATTCTCAGTATCCTCATCCATAAAATGGGAGAGTAAACATGCACTGGGCAATTTACACAGGCCGAGCACTATACCAAAGGTTTTACAAGCACTCCAAACTTGCTACTTATGACGATCCTGTGAGTTCGGTATTAAGCCCCTATTTAACAAATTCTAAGTTCAAAGAGGTCAAGCCAATTGTTAGAGATCACACGATGATTTAGTAATGCGGTGGGATATAATACTCGCTTGTGACTTCAAAACTTAAGCTCTTAACCACAATCTTCCTGGAGAATTTCTTCTATTTCCATCACTTTCCTATCTGAGGACTCAAATACACCTTCCTCATTCTATCTGAAATTTGTTGGGTTTTTTTAATTGTTGTTGTTATTAACATAGATTATTTTGAATTGTTCACAGATGAGTAGGTCACACTTTAAGATGAAGAATTTCCAAAAAGTTTGAGGGCATAGAAAAGAAGGAAGTCTTTTATATGGATATCTGGGGTAAATTTAAATATATGTAGTATTTATTTTTATATCCATAATGGATGGATTTAAGGTCACTTCATTAGGAGAGGCAAAAATAATATAAAACTTGTTCATAAAATTATATAATACACAACTTCTATGAATATAATTTATGATATATAAAATATATAATTTTATCTATGAAATTACCATGTGTGAAATATCCAGAGATGAACTGGCTTGAGCAGGGAGAAAGTAATAACTTTGTGGCCCTGTAACAGCCCACAAAATTGTTCAAAGTTTTTAAATGTAAATTTCTTAAAACCAGAAACTACTCTGTCTTCCTTACTTTGTATCTCCACTATCTGTTGGGATCAGTAGATGTTGTTGAATAACCTAATTAAAAGGGAACTAATATAGAAACCGGGAAATCTCTTCCTACCCCTTTAGTAAATTCTTAAAATAAATTTATTCAAGAAGATTATTTTCCTGCTACTTAGATAAAGCTACTGATTTCAGTATATGAATTTTAATTGGGAAATATTATAGTAAAGGAGGTAGTTTTGAAACCTAGTTTTTAAGAGACAAATTGCTACATTTGTGGCTGAGAAGCCCAATAAACTGTCTGGGGCAAGGATATCCCAGGACAGGAAGAAGCTGGGCTGAAGGACAAGATAAGACAGGGTGTAACTTAACTTCAGGCTAGGCACACATTCTAACAATAAAGACTTCCCCATAGGCAGGCATGTAACCAAAAAGGGTCCAAAAGCCATTTAATAAATAAAACAGGCTTTAAATTCCCTGAGGGTAGGGGCGATATCCACTCACATATTCCCAGGAACTAACTAGTCCTAGGCACTGAGCTGTCACTGTATAAATGCTTGTGCTTAATAGTCATCATCATACCTACCATGTACTGAGCATCCCATTCCATGCTGGATGACTTCAATGCATTTTCTCCTACCCTACAAACTTTCAAGCCATGATATTTATCCACATAATTGACCACAAAAGGTTTTTTTGAATGCAGAAAAGAATAGAATGTGACCATTTAGTTTCATTAAAATAAGGTTAATTTGTGGTGTATCAATACTTAGAAAAATAATATCCAGCATCAGTCTTATAAATATATGTATATGTATGTATATGCATATTCATACCTATATACTGTAAGCCCTGGAAACTCCAGCTTTACCCAAGTAAAACAGAAATAGCAGAGTCAACCATTTTGCCAGTTATTTAAAGGTTGAACAAGTCGGTACTAATGGTAACAACATCCCAATGGGGTGGAGATCCTTTTTTCTCCCACAAAACACGAATATTTTTAACATAAAACTCCACCTGTATGCAGAAGAATAGCAAGAGATCACAGCAAGCCTTTTGATTTACATCAAAATGATTCTAAGAATGAAAGGCTTCGTGGAAGAATTTGACACGGTGTACTTCAGTGTAGTCTGCAACCAGGATCTCACACAGACCAAGAAGAGGAGGCTTTGCTCCAATGGCAAAGGTGAAGACAAGGTTCCCAGGTCACAAAGGCAGAGAGCCATTATTATCATCCCAGCAGGAGAACTGAAGAAACCGACATTTACAGGTGGGAAATGATCTGTTCAAAGGCACGTGGCTAATATGTAAGGCAGATAAGACTGGACCAGAAGCAACAACACCTTGACCCACAACTCCTAGCAAAGCACACCTAGGCTCCAAGGTTGAGGAGAGAGACTGTTAACAAAGTGCTAACAGATGAGCTCTACATTATCAAGATGCAGGGTTCTGGGACAGAAAGGGAAAGATGTGTCTGGAAATATACAGACAAGAGGGATAAATCTCATCATCAGATGATGACTATCTGCTGTCAGTTCCTTTCTCCTTTGCTACTCAGCAGCCCCTCCAGGTCACCCCATAGGCCCTGCTTCCCAGCGTTTGTATATCAACTCTGGAAGTTGGGAACAAGACATATTAAAGGCACAAAGGCTCAGGCTCAGTGATCCAGCTAGTCCAGCACTTTTTTCTGCCTACTCAGAGATAAACAATAGGTCTTTTTGATGTTCCTTGCCAATGATATAGTTCTTGACCTCTTCACTAGAATCACAGTCAGCAGATAAAACCATCCCTGAATGGTAATGGTTGTTTTGAATATTTTATTAATTACCAACTGCCAGACAAGACGCTGGGGCAGCAGAGCCCTCTGGCGGATCTACTAGGGTCAATATAGACAAACAACAGCCACCCTCCTTGAGTCCTCCAGGGTGACAGTCATTAGAAGTTTGCAGCTTGATTACTCCCTCATCTAATATTTTTATTCATCATGCAGAAACATTGTTCTTATGCTATTTTGGTTTCCTCATGTAATAAAGGAACAAAAGAATTGAAAATCAATTATCTAGAAGTCCCTCTATCAAATGGGACCCAATACTGCTAGTCGCTTCAACTGGATTGTTTGCTGGCTATCCTGTCCTTGGTTAATCTGAAAGCTGATGGGGGCAACTTTAGGCTGCATGTCAGCCATGGGGACAAAGAAGGGGAAGAGCTGATGAAGGGGTAGACGTACGGAAGGAAGAGAAACAGGAAGGAAGGTATTACATGTTAGAGAAGAGATGGAGGAAGGGAGGAAGAACAGAGGGAAAGGGAGAGAGGAGAAGGAGCGGGAGGAGGAAGGGGAGGAGGCAATTAACGTCCTGGGACACTCACTCGGTTCCAGCTTGGGGCCAGTGCATTTCATACTTTTTAAAAGAATCCAGAGTGGTTCTAACATACACAGTGATTGAGAAGCACTGGAAGGAGACAACCAAGGAAAACACAAAGATGGAGTTCATTATTTATCAATAACCTAACTTCTCTGAATAAGTATCCTTATTTGAATGTAATATACAGACAATATATTTACAGTACATATAGTACATATAAATAACCACAATAAAAGATGAGAAGTGATCAGCATCGTGAAAAGAATAAATTGAATCTCCGTGGGTCTCCCTAGGGAAAAGAAATGACACTTGCCACCTTGAGGCAGAAACCAGAGGAAGGGTTTTAGAGGCATGGAACCGTTTTAGCTCTTTGAATAGGCTGACACTTGCTTCCCTGGTGGCTCAGAGGTTAAAGCGTCTGCCTCCAATGCAGGAGAACCGGGTTCGATCCCTGGGTCGGGAAGATCCCCTGGAGAAGGAAATGGTAACTCACTCCAGTATTCTTGCCTGGAGAATCCCATGGACAGAGGAGCCTGGCAGGCTACAGTCCACGGGGTCACAAAGAGTCGGACACGACTGAGCGACTTCACTTGACTTCCATGGGAAAAACACAGTCTGGATATTAAACCCAGTGAAAATGATTATGAATTTCAAAAGTCATAAATACAAATACTAACAAGTTCAACTTTCTTATACTTTTCTTACCACAGAATATAGTTTCTGTCTGAAATAACTATTTTTCTACCTAGTAACAGAAATTTTATCTAGTATTTCCAGGTGTATTTAGTCTATGTTGGGTAAATTCAGTCAACATAGGTTGCAGATGGGGCAGTTCAAGATTTTTAGCTCTGTAAAGGGCTGGGCAGGGGAAGGTTCTTTTTAGCATCAGGCTGTGATAGGGTGAGACAGCAGGTCCACAGGCACGCTAGGACCTCTGTGGCCTTCCACTAACATGCAATCTATCCCCACGATCTGCCCTTCCTGCAGCATCTGGCGCTGATGGCCACATTCCTACCACGCCCTCCGGTCATTAGGGCCCTGCTGGAGGCCGTGCTGCCTCTTCCATGTTTGGGCTCCGTCAGGGCCGCCAGCCTCTCTAGGCTAGCTTCTTGCACCTGTCCTGTGGGAATGTCTGGGCACAGAAAGGCTTGGGGGGCTGCCCTCGTCCCTCTAATCCCTAGACCCGGCACACTGCCATTTCCACAAACCACTGCTGTCTCGGAGGCGGCGGCTCGCTCTCCCGGGCCTCCCTGAGGCTGAGCACTTGTCCTTTCTGCCCATAGATCCCCTCCCCAGACCTCGCTGTGGTTTCTATCAATCTATTCCCACAGTGGGAAAGTCCAGAAGTGGGGAGGGAACAGGGACTCACTAGCGCCTAACATATTTTTTTGCATCTTTCCCCATCAGTCTCAATCCTTAGCTACCTTTCAGGGATAAGGTGGTCTTACTTCCTAAATCTATTATTTAGGGCATAAGCTTCTGGTGTTCAAAAAAGAAAACAAAAACAAAATAAAACAAACAACAAAAAGTAGGTTCTGACAACATACAGCTCACGCATTCATACACACACACACACATACATACACACACACACTTTCCTCATGAATACTGTATATTATCTCTGTCCCTGATGCCAAAGGTCAGTTTTTTAATTCAAAAATAGCATTAACTCATTTCTTTCTCTCTACATTAAGCATTAATTTGACCCAAAGGGCAAGAGAAGCAAAAAAAAAAGTCTTGCAAGGTACTTCTTTGTTTAAAAAAAAGGGGGATGGATGGGGTTTATATTATGTCTAAGTATTAGCCATTATGAAATAAAATGGGAAAAAAGAAAGCAAATGGTCTGATATTTAGAAGTTTACTCTGGTCCACACGTTTAGTTCAACTTGCATAATATCAACTCACTGAACAAAATGTGATATTTGAATGGGAAGGCAGCTATCCTATTGGGGGTGGGGGGCCTCCACCAAAGCGCATTCAACTGTGCCCCAGCATTCCAGAATCTATGATGTTTAGAACAGCAAGCAGGCCTCAGTTATATGATGAACTCCTAAGCCCTGGTGCCCCCAGTGACTCTTCTGAAGACATTTATATTTCTCATATTGAAACCTTTGTCTTTTATGATTAAATAATCAGCTCATTGGTTCCCATGGGGTGCCTTTCCCCTGGGATGTTCTAAAATAGCTGCATGCATTGGCTAGGAGGCCAGGATATTCAGGGTGTTCAGGGTAGGGAAGAATGCCACGTGCTTGAGCTGTGACAGAACAAATATTTGCTAATTTTCTGTTTGGGGACTTTTAGTTTTCCATTTGAGTGGCTGCTGCCAAATGAAATGAAAATTTTCACATTTTGAATACAACATAATTTAGTCAGGAGACATTCAGTAATGACTCCAACTAAAGCCAACTGTAAAATTAGCCAAACATCCTTGGGTCCAAAAATGTATACTCAAAACAATTGCTAATTGATCTGTTTGAATTTTCAGTTCCCTTTTTTCAGGGATAGAACTCTTCAGTAAAATAGATCCACGGGAAATTGTAGGCATTTATCACCCATTCAGTCTAACATAAGAACTCCCATACTGTCTCACTTCACACCCATTATTAATTGCCAAGGATGAGAACTGAGGAGTACAGTACACCTGCCAGGATAGTAAATGGACCCACATTCACCCATTCCAACTCAATTCAAACCAGCTCTACCCAGGAGACATCCATGTGCTTCTTCAAAGTTGGAAAAACAGAAGGTGAAACCCACAAGGTGAATCCCAAATCACCAGGTGAAGTCAGGACTTCTCAGTCCTATCAAATCACTTTTCTACTAGTTTTTTGTGTTGTTTTTTTTTTAAAACATTGGTGTAATACAGGGTTTGGAGAGTAAACCATTCTGGCCATGATATTCTCCTCCCATAACCATGGCAACCAGTCACTGAAGCCTGAGTTCAGCACACTTTTCCACTGAGCCCAAACTTGCCCCACAAGCCTAGAAGGTATACGTAATCAAACAGATTTGTTATCATCATATATAAAAACTTGGTATCTTGGGTGTATTGGATATAAAAATGGATGGTGAATTAGATCTAAATTTGAGGCCTGACTGGCATGAACTGTTTGAGACTAATCACCTATGTCTCTGTAAACTCAGTTCAAAGCAGAGGAGAGAGGGGCTTCCAGTCTTCATGAGGATGCAGCGATCAGAATGGAACTTGCATTTCTGCCATGTCAGAGATAAAACTGGAAAAACCATAATAGGTAACTGTTTTTAGGAACTGAACAACGGAACAGTATTGTAACAGCTGAGACAAAGGAAATATAGGCTGCAAGCCCCTATTTCTGAGACTTTCTCTTTGGAGACACTTTCAGAAACCAGGTACCAAGAGTACCCCGAACCTAGAAGCAAAGTAGAACAGGACTTCTCACTGAGCTGAAGAAGCAAGAATCAGAGTTTGGAGCTGATTAAACAACTGTAGTTTGTGAGAAAACATTTCCATTGATCAGGGAGCCAAAAGAAATGGGGCTACAGTTCTGCACTGGGGTTCCCCATGCTCAGTCACTCAGTCATGTCCAACTCTTTGTGTCTCCATGGACCGTAGCCACCAGGCTCCTCTGCTGGTGGAATTTTCCAGGCAAGAATACCGGAGTGGGTTGCCAGTTCCTGCTCCAGATGGTCTTCACAATCCAGGGATCGAACAAACATCTCTTGCAGCTACTGCATTGGCAGGTGGATTCTTAATCACTAACGCCACCTGAGAAGCCCCAAATTCTAACTCCTGAATGTGGTTATAATGCAGATGCTGCCCTCAATATGCCAGCAAATGTGGAAAACTCAGCAGCGGCCACAGGACTGGGAAAGGTCAGTTTTCATTCCAATCCCAAAGAAAGGTTAAGGCCAAAGAACGTTCAAACTACTGCACAATTGCACTCATCTCACATGCTAACAAAGTAAAGTTCAAAATTCTCCAAGTGAGGCTTCACCAGTATGTGAACTGAGAACTTTCAGATGTGCAAGCTGGATTTAGAAAAGGCAGAGGAACCAGAGATCCAATTGCCAGTATCTGCTGAATCATCAAAAAAGCAAGGGGATTCCAGAAAAACATCTACTTCTGCTTTATTGACTATGCCAAAGCCTTTGGCTATGTGGATCACAACAAACTGTGGAAAATTCTTCAAGAGATAGGAATACCAGACCTCCTTACCTGCCTCCTGAGAAATCTGTATGCAGGTCAAGAAGCAACAGTTAGAACCAGACATGGAACAATGGACTGGTTCCAAATTGGGAAAGGAATATGCTAAGGCTGTATATTGTGATGCTGCTTATTTAACTTATATGCAGAGTATATCATGTGAAATGCCAGGCTGGATGAACCACAAGCTGGAATCAAGACTGCCAGGAGAAATATCAATAACCTCAGATATGCAGATGACACCACCCTTACGGCAGAAAGTAAAGAGGAACTAAAGAGCCACTTGATGAAAGTGAAAGAGGAGAGTGAAAACGTTGGCTTAAAGCTCAACATTTAAAAATCTAAGATCATGGCATCCGGTCCCATCACTTCATGGGAAATAGATGGGGAAACAGTAGAAACAGTGTCAGACTTTATTTTTTGAGGCTCCAAAATCACTGCAGATGGTGACTGCAGCCATGAAATTAAAAGACGCTTACTCCTTGGAAGAAAAGTTATGACCAATCTAGATAGCATATTCAAAAGCAGACACATTACTTTGCCAACTAAGGTCCATCTAGTCAAGGCTATGGTTTTTCCTGTGGTCATGTATGGATGTAGAGTTGGACTGTGAAGAAAGCTGAGCGCCGAAGAATTGATGCTTTTGAACTGTGGTGTTGGAGAAGACTCTTGAAAGTCCCTTGGACTGCAAGGAGGTCCAACCAATCCATTCTGAAGGAGATCAGTCCTGCATGTTCTTTGGAAGGAATGATGCTAAAGCTGAAACTCCAATACTTTGGCCACCTGATGTGAAGAGTTGACTCATTGGAAAAGACTCTGATGCTGGGAGGGATTGGGGGCAGGAGGAGAAGGGGATGACAGAAGATAAGATGGCTGGATGGCATCACCAACTCGATGGACATGAGTTTGAGTGAACTCCGGGAGTTGGTGATGGACAGGGAGGCCTGGCGTGCTGCAATTCATGGGGTCGCAAAGAGTCAGACATGACTGAGCGACTGAACTGAACTGAACCGAACAGTAACATTGTGTCCAGCATCCTACTTCCAGCACAGCAGATGTAATCAGGACTGCAACTCAATTAAGACTGTGGTAGTCAGCCTTTAGGATTCATTATATTTCTGGAAGGGTGAGACCAGTGAATCAAATGGAGATGTGATAGAAGCCAACAGTCTAAATCCTTTAGGTCTATAAATCTAGTGCTAATCTCTGCCTAAAGATGCAATGTTGCCTGGCTTTGTTTGTTATGAGCTGTCTTGGCCAGGGGATGAAGGTTCAGAGCCTTTCCCACTATAGCATCATCTTCTGGACCTTCATATGGTGGTTGCTCCAACTGCCAAGTACATCAGTTCCAACATACACTTGGTTCAGGGGATGACCACAGGGCTTGTTCACAGATACAGTGGATTCACTCTGAGCCAGACTTTAGCCAGGATTCCATTTATTACTGGGTCTCTGTAAGCCCCTACTCCAACTAAGAAGAATTACAATGCTTTCAGTTTTCAAGTATTAATGTGAAATCAAGCCCGTGCCCAGACCCTTGAAATACATAAATATTCCCCTTTCATCAGTTTACAAATACCTGAGTAATAACCATATGTCCTATTGGGGAAGAAACATAGAATCATAGAAATAGGATATACCTGCTTCAAGTCCTTCCTCAGACTGGCTACCTCAGGGGCCAGTGGTTCCAGATATTAAAAACTGATTGGGGTCTGAGACTGAGCAAGGAATTGCTGACTTTTTATGGGGGCAAACACACTCAGACTTCTGCTTTAGGGGCTAAAGACATTAAGAGACCCTGTGGTTGGCTGCTGTTCTCTTCTGTACCTAAGGAAAGCAAAAGTCACTCAGTCGTGTCCGACTCTTTGCAACCCCATGGACTATACAGTCCATGGAATTCTCCAGGCCAGAATACTGGAGTGGGTAGCCTTTCCCTTCTCCAGGAGATCTTCCCAACCCAGGAATTGAACCTAGGTCTCCCACATTGTAGGTGGATTCTTTACCGGCTGAGCCACAAGGGAAGCCCAAGAATACTGGAGTGGGTAGCCTATTGAGGATCTTCCTGACCCAGGAATCGAAGCAGGGTCTTCTGCATTACCACCTGAGCTACCAGGGAAGCCCACCATACTCTATTAGCCATATCTATAATTCTATTAGCTATATCTGTAATTCTCTGTGAGTCAAGCCCCCTTTACTGCCCTTCCAACTTTCCAGCAGTTATCGTAATTGTGACCTCCTGATTTCAAGTGGTTATATACCACCCTACCTCCATTACATGGGCCCATTGTCCCTGATAATAATGAGCCAGCTTTGTGACACCCACCACCCACCCCCTCCCATGTCAGCCTTGGTCTACAGAGGAGAGCCACCAATGAACTTCTTAGTGAGTCTGCTGCACATCACACCAGCATATTCCTGATGTCTTAGTGAAGGGTGTGTCCCCAGGCCTACCTCAGAGCATCATCCTCTGCTGGGTCTATTATGTACTAATTTTAGTATGTACTAATTATGCACTAATTTTAGTATGATGACATCTCTAAATCTCTTTCACTATCCTTTTACCTGCCAGCATTTTCCTCAACCCTTTTCCAGGGAAATTCAAGTATTTCCACTTCCCTCCCTAGCCATTTTGGATGGAAGTCCATAGTATTGTACAGGAGGCAGTGACCAAAACCATCTCACAGAAAAAGAAATGCAAGAAGGCAAACCAGTTGTCTGAGGAGGCTTTACAAATAGCTGAGAAAATATATCCAACTGAATGCAGAGTTCCAGAGAATAGCAAGGGGAGATAAGAAAGCCTTCTTAAATAAACAATGCAAAGAAACAGAGGAAAACAACAGAATGGAAAAGACTGGAGAGCTCTTTAAGAAAACTGGAGATATCAAGGGAACATTTCATGAAAGGACAGGCACGAGAAAGAACAGAAATGGACCTTATGGACTTAACAGAAGCAGAAGAGATTTAAGAAGAGGTGGAAAGGATATACAAAAGAACTATACAAGAAAGGTCTTAACGACTTGGAAAACCACAATGGTGTTGTCACTCACCTAGAGCCAGACATTCTGGAGTGTGAGGTCAAGTGGGCCTTGACTGTGTGGATCACAGCAAACTGGAAAATCCTTAAGAAGATGGTACAACCACACCTGTCTCCGGAGAAACTTATATGAGGATCAAGAGGCAAAAGTTAGAACCAGACACTGAACAACTGAGTGGTTATAAATTGGGAAAGGAGTTCAACAAGGCTATATACTGTCACCCTGTTTATTTAACTTGTATGTGGAGCACATCATGTGAAATGCTGGGCTAGATGAATCACAAGCTGGAATCAAGATTGCCGGGAGAAATATCAACAACCTAGGATAAGCAGATGATACCACTTTCACGGAAGAAAGTGAAGAGGAACTAAGGAAGCATCTTGACAAGGGTGAAAGAGGAGAGTGAAAAACCTGGCTTAAAATTCAACATTCAAAAAACAAAGATAACTGCATCCAGTCCCACAACTTTATGGCAAATAGAAATGGGAAAAGTGGAAGCAGTGACATATTTTCTGTTCTTGGGTTCCAAAATCACTGCTGATGGTGACTGCAGACATGAAATTAAAAGACATTTCTCTTTGGAAGGAAAGCTATGACAAACCTAGACAGAATATTAAAAAGCAAAGATGTCACTTTGCCAAGAAAGATCCATATAGTCAAAGGTATAGTTTTTCCAGCAGTCATGTACAGATGTGTGAGTTGGACCATAAAGAAGGCTGAGAGCTAAAGAATGTATGCTTTTGAATTGTGGTTCTGGAGAAGACTCTTGAGAGTCCCCTGGACTGCAAGGAGATCAAATGAGTCAATCCTAAAGGAAATTAACCCTGAGTATCCTTCCAAAGGACTGTTGCTGAAGCTGAAGCTGAATCTTCCATACTTGGCCCATCTGATGCAAAGAGCTGATTCATTGGAAAAGACCCTGATACTGGGAAAGATTGTAGGCAAGAGGAGAAGGGGACGACTGAGGACAAGATGATTGGATGGCATCACCAACTCAATGGACATGAGTTTGAGCAAACTCCAGAAGATAGTGGAGGACAGAGGAGCCTGGCGTGCCACAGCCTATGGTGATGCAGAGAGTTAGCTATGACTTAGTGACTGAACAGCAACAGCCATTCGTCATCACTTCTGCCAGGCTCCTAAGTGCGAAAGTCGCTCAGCCGTGTCCAACTCCCTGCGACCCCATGGACTATACAGTCCATGGAATTCTCCAGGCCAGAATACTGCAGTGGGTAGCCTTTCCCTGCTCCAGGACATCTTCCCAGTCCAGGGATCAAATCCAGGTCCCCTGTATTGCAGGCAGATTCTTTATCAGCTGAGCCACCAAAGAAGCCCAGTCTCCTAACAGCCACTCTGTTAGGGAGTTGGCCCTATTCCCTGAGGTCCTTGTTCAGTTGTTAATGTCCAAGTAACTTGGGAATAAACATAGTAGATTAGACACCAGAGGAGTGGAGATCTAATCTTATTTCTGACTAGGTCAAATTTTCTCAGTAAAATCCCAAGTTCCAAGGGTTAAATTTCCACAAAATTGTCTCTAATATACCCAAGTCTGACATTCTATAACTTCCATGTATTCTCCTCAAGATACTAACACTGTGATGACTGCTATCCCTTCATATGACTACAACCAAGAAAAGGTTGCAAGGTGAAATATAAACTATTACAAATATTGCAATATGTCCTGACACCAAGGTAGGAAGAAATATTTTAAATATCTGCCTGGTCAAAAAGTTAATTTGGGTTTTTTGTAACATTTTACAGAAAAATCCTAACAAACTTTTTGGCCAATGCAATAGAATAAGAGATACTTAAGCTTGAATTTTTGTTAAAAGCTAAGTATATTAAATAGTGTAAATTTTGTTGGGAAATGTGTTAATTTTTCAGAAAACAAATAAATGAAAGATATATTAAAAACTAACTATTAAAAAAAGAAAACCACAAGAGCTTCAAACTCAAATGCTTGCAAGGGGTATGCCTTTAATATAGACCTGTGATATTAGCCTCGTATTAAAAAAAAAAGTAGGTGCTAAAATGCTTACCTAACATTTGAGCATAATAATTGCCTAGTTCCATTGTTACACTGCCTTCTAAACTATTTTATGATCATAACAAATACACCATAATCTGTTTAGTGATCCCTGATATGAAGCATAAAAGCATAATAAAATACAGAAGATAGATATATATCCATTTGTTTAGTTACCTGTATTTAAATATGCATGTGCACAGACACACACACACACAATCATGATCTAGGAAAGACTTGTTTTAAGAGATAAAAATGGAAATTTCAGAAAAGGCTGCATTAACAGACTTCACTTTCTCAACATGTAAAATTTCAAAACGCAAAAGACTATAAACAGAACTAAAAGGCATGACAAATGAGGAAACATTTATAGCATTTAAAACAATCTAAGGATTAACATACAATATATATTATAGTTTCAAAAATCAATAAAGAAAAATACAAACAAGTTAGAAGGAAAAAAATATACAAATATGATAAACAAGTAACTTGATAAAGGAAGGAAAATAGTACTAAAGATATAATTCTCCAGAGAATTAGGCCATATGAAACACCAATCACAAAAGGTTATGTACTGTATGACCCCATTTATGTAACATTCTTAAAAATGACAGAAATACAGAAATGGAGAACAGATTAGTAGTTAACGTAACAAAGGTTAAGTTGGTGAGGCAGAATTGGGAGTGGCTATAAAAGTGTAACAAGAAGAAATCTTAGATTGACAGAATATTTGGTATCTTGACTGAATTAATGTCAATATCCTGATTGTGAAATTGTACTGTAACTTTATAAGACATTTACCATAGGGGGGAAATGGATAAAAGATGCATAGATGGCTATTATTTCTTACAACTGCATGGGACTCTACAGTGCGTCTCAAAATCAAAGTTTAATTGAAAACACACACACCACAAAATCCCACAGTAAATAGGGACCTGTGAATTAAAGCTACGGTTTACCGGTGAACAACAGGGATATGAACTGCACAGGCCCACTTATACTCTGAGTTTTTTCAAGTGTGAAAAGTAAAAATGTCAGCTGCTCTGTCATATCCAACTCTGCAACTCCATGGACTGTAGCCCACCAGTCCTCTGTCCATGGGATTCTCCAGGCAAGAACACTGGAGTGGGGAGTCACTTCCCTCTCCAGGGGATCTTCCCGACCCAGGTAACCAACCTGTGTCTCCTGTGTTACCTGCATTGGCAGGCAGATTTGTTACCATCTGAGGCACCAGGGAGGCCCTTTTGCAAGTGCACAGATGTGGAATTGTGGGTATGAAGGAACCACCGATAGAGAGGAAGGTCAACTATAAGTTATATGGATTTTCCACTGTGTGGACAGTCGGCTCCCTAACCCTCATATTGTTCAAGGGTCAGACGTGTTCTGAGACAGCATTTTAGCCAAAACAGATTGGCAAAAATAATAAAGGTTGATAATAACACACGTTAGAGAAGGAATGAGAAAACATTTATTATAAGTACTCTTCTGGCGGTAATATAAATTGGTATGCCATTTTTTGGAGTATGTTTTAGAACATCTATTTTAAAAATTAAATAAGCATACATTTGGACACAATTATTCTACTTCTTTAGAGAAGGAAATGGCAACCTGCTCCAGCATTCTTGCCTAGAGAATCCCATGGACAGAGGAGCCCATAGGGTCGCACAGAGTTGGACACGACTGAAGTGACTTAGCATTCATGCATGCATTGGAGAAGGAAATGGCAACCCACTCCAGTGTTCTTGCCTAGAGAATCCCAGGGACGGGGGAGCCTGGTGGGCTGCCATCTATGGGGTGGCACAGAGTCGGACACAACTGAGGCGACTTAGCAGCAGCATTCTGATACTTCTCTGTATCTAGCCGGGAAATAAGAAAGAAAAGAAGTGAAAGAAGGGGAGTGGGAGGGAATGAGAGAAAAAAAGGGAGAAAAGAAGAGAAAGAAAGAAAAAGAAAGGAAGTACATATTGATAGTCATCATAACATTACAAATAGTGATTCCTAGTCTAAAACTTGTGAGGCTAGTACGATTCCAAGCATCTTACATATATCAACTTATTCAGCGCAAAACAATGGCTCATTTTTGTATCAGGAAACTGAGGCACAGTGGTAAGCAACTTGCCCTAACTCAGTAAGCAGCGGAGCTGGCTGCATAGTCTTTGTTCCTAACAGCTACCCAGAGTTGCCTCTGCTGCTGCTGCATCGCTTCAGTCGTGTTCGACTCTGTGCAGCCCCATAGACAGCAGCCCACCAGGTTCTGCCGTCCCTGGGATTCTCCAGGCAAGAACACTGGAGTGGACTGCTATTTCCTTCTCTAATGCATGAAAGTGAAAAGGGAAAGTAAAGTCACTCAGGCGTGTCCGACTCCTCTCGACCCCATGGACTGCAGCCTGATAGGCTCCTCCATCCATGGTATTTTCCAGGCAAGAGTACTGGAGTGGGGTGCCATCACCTTCTCTGAGAGTTGCCTCTAGATGCCCATAATAGCAAACTAGACATTTTAAATGTCCACTAAGAGAAGTATAATTAAACAATGGGAATGTATACTGTGGAGTATAGAAATTGTCAGTGTGTTCAATGAAATTATATTTGTAAAATAATGAAGTATGATATATTCGTAGGAGGAAACTTCACAAAATAAAACTATATTACACACACACACACACACACACACTAGAATATCCCAAAGGTAATAAACAAATATGGTAACAGTAGTTGTCTTAGGGGAGGAGACTGAAATTTCCAATGATGTTCAAAAGTAACTTTGATTTTATCTATATTACATGAATCTTTTTACCAGAAAGGATTGACAAACTACTAGCTGACTTTAAAATGCTTAAATAGTACTATCAATTTGGATGACTTATTTGTGCAGGCTGCAGGAATTCCCCTGCTCACCTCTAATATATTTCTTGACTCAAATTTATAACATATAACATGGCTTTACTGCACATACTATACAATTATATAGTTTCTCCCATACACTGCAAACAGCTCCAGCCTCTGACATGCACAGCCAAGTTACAGGAACCAAGAATCAGTAGCATCAATGGTCCCAGAGTATAGCATCCCAGATTATGGGTCCTTTCTGGAAGGAGTTAATACCACATCCAGTCATCTCCTTCCATGGTTCAGGACCAATCATTCTTTGTAGAAAGAAACAGGATCAGAGTATTGCTGAAGCTCAGAAGTTTTCACTCTGAACCTCTCATCTTGGCAGGACCCAAATCTGTTTGATCCACTCAACCTACAGAAACAGAAGCCCATGACCAGACTAAGAAAAAGGACTTAGTATTTTTGTGAGGCATTATTATAATACTCATGGCACACCCATGAAGGACAGTAAGAAAAAGCAAAGAACCAAGATCCTATTTCCCCACAAATAAAACAAGAAATGCTAACTAAGAGGAAGTGAAGAAAGCATGTGAAAAGAATACAGTTGAATTATCCAAATGAAAAGGAAAACTCACATCACCTTGTTCACTGGATTTCATACTGATAATTAATTCAGTAAGCAACTAAGCTACAGAACACACTGTGTGGTATGATTTTCTTCCAAAACTTTATACACCAGCTTCTAAATTAAAAGTATAATAAAAGAAATACACATAAATGTTAAGAGTAGCTCCAGCTTATAGACCACCTTTTATAAGTCAGTATATTATGCAGTAACCACCTTTACAGGTATTTCTAATTTTCTTTGAATTCTCAGAAAAACTTTATAAAGTAGCATTTTTATCTTTCTTTACAAAAGAATTTCAGGCTTTCCTGCTGCTTCAGACAGTAAAGAATCTGCCTGTAAGGCAGGATACCTGGGTTTGATCCCTGAGTTGGGAAAATCCCCTGGAGAAGGGAATGGCTATTGTTGCGGTTCAGTCTCCCAGTCATGTCTGACTCTCGGTGACCCCATGGACTGCAGCACCCCAGGCTTCCCTGACCCTCACCATCTCTCAGAGTTGGCCCAAGTTCATTCCCATTGCATCGATGATGCCATCCAGCCACCTCATCCTCTGACACCCTCTTCTCCTTCTGCCCTCTTTCCTAGCATCAGGATCTTTTCCAGTGAGTCAGCTGTTCACATCAGGTGGCCAAATACTGGAGCTTCAGCTTCAGAATGGCTACCCACTCCAGTATTCTTACCTGGAGAATCCCATGAACAGAGGAGCCTGGTGGGCTATAGTCCATGGGGTCACACAGAATCAGACACGACAGAGGGACTAACACTTTTCTTTTTACAAAGGTCTTGAACTCACTGTAACTGACTTATTAATTAAGAATAATAGAAGTAATCTACTAATCATCTTTTAGCCATTGTATTGAATGCTTTACAAATGTATTTGTGTGTGCATGCTGAATTGATTCGGTTGTGTCCAACTCTTTGTGACCCTATGGACCATAGCCTGCCAGACTCCTCTGTCTATGGGATTCTCCAGGCAAGAACAGAGGAGTGGGTTGCCATTTCCTCCTCCAGGGCATCTTCCCAACCCAGGGATCGAATCCATGTCTCTTATTTCTCATGTGTTGGCAGGCGGATCCATAATACTAGGGTGAAAAATGGTCCATTTATTTCTCTTAAATTAGTTAAACTTTCTTTATTGGAGGAAAACTCAATTTCCATCAGAAGAAAAAGGAGGGTTGGGGGAACCTTTTACCCCTCTAATGATATATAAGAATCTGAGGTCTTTACCTGGACTTCCCTACTGGCTCAGACTATAAGGAATCCACCTGCAATGCAGGAGACCTGGGTTTGATCCCTGGGTGGGGAAGATCCCCTGGAGGAGGGCATGGCAACCCACTCCAGTATTCTTGCCTGGAGTATCCCCATGGACAGAGGAGCCTGGTGGGCTACAGTCCATAGGGTCACAGAGAGTCAGACACGATTGAGTGACTGAGCACAGAGGTCTTCACCATACAGATTCTATGAAAAAGACCTTGTGTTCTTTAACTCACAGAGCATGTTTATACGCTTACGTCTGTACCGTTCCTTGAAAGTGGGTGACTCCTGTGCTCTTATTTCAACCTTGGACACAGAAGTCACAGTCAAAGCGAGGAAGCCAAGACATGATGTCAGAGCTCCCTGGGTGAGCACAGCTACTGCCCTGAGTGCCTTTTCTGCCCAACACAGCCCGCCCCGCCCCCCATGCCTTCCCACCCCATGACTCACAGAGCCTGCCTCTTTGTGTACTTTCCCTGGCCTCAGAAGAATCTCCCCAAACAAACTCTGGTCTGTGTTTCTTCCTTTCACATCTGCTGTTACCCCTGAATCTTGACTTCTCTGATCAGAGAAAACAGAGGTTCTCCTAACTCATTCAAGTGTCAGAGCTCTGGCTGCATAAGGGGAAAACACTCATGGATTTGTCTGAGGATTCAACTGTCCTCTAACACCCAAATTTCAGTAAAACCAAAAGTCCAAGCTTGAAAGGACTTGAGACTTTATCTAACAAGTCAAAACCTGCCCAACCAAAAAAAAAAAATCCTTAGCCTCTCCTATAAAGGGGATTTTTAAAAGAAGACTTAAGTGGCTTCCCTGGTGGCTTAGATGGTAAAGAACCCCCCTACAATGCAGGAGACCAGGGTTGAATCCCTGGGTGGGGAAGATCCCCTGGAGAAGTGAATAGCAACGCACTCCAGTATTCTTGCCTGGAGAACCCCATGGACAGGGGAGCCAGCCTGGTGGGCCACAGACCATGGGTTGAAAAGAGCTGGACAGGACTGAGCAACTAACCTTTCACTTTCACTAATGGATCAGTTAGTTTCACGGGCGCCCCCTGTCTACATTCACAATGTAGAAAACTCTGTTAAAATTCCTGAACATAAGAACCTCATGGTATGTTCCTAGAAAGTAACACACCTAGCAACTGCTTAGCACTTGTGAAAGAACAAAAGTGAAGTTGCTAAGTCATGTCCTGTCAGGAAGCATTTAACAGGAGGCTTCCTGTTTGCTGTTTTGGATCTGTCAGGAATCCTCTGTTCCTTATTAATTCCTGCATATTCAGGAATTAAGAAGAGAGGCAAGCCTTTTCAGGGCTCAGGAATCCAGGCATTTCCTCCGTTAGTTTTTCAATACAGTGATAAGTACCCTCTTCCGTCTTATGAACCATATGGTAAAAGTAATTGTTTACAACTCTCTCTTTCTTTAATATGGATCCTCTTAATTTTGTAAGTCTGGAATTTTAATCTTTATGTTTGCTGAGAATAACTACAGTATATATGCCCACACCATGTTGATTAAAACACCTTTGCTCCATCAGAGCTTGGGTCCCTGTGTCTTTCTTTTTCTTTCTTTCTTTCTGTCTCTCTCTATCTCTCTATTTCTGGCTGATTTCCTGGAATGTGAAAGCCAGCTGCATAACCCAGGAAATATTAGCCTCTCTCCTTTCACTTTCTCATAGTCGACTCCGGACCATCAGAGGTTCCGCTCCATTAAAGGACCTCAACAATGTCCAACTCTTTGCGACCCCACTGACTGTAGCCTGCCAGGCTCCTCTGTCCATGGGATTTTCCAGGCAAGAATGCTATAGTGGGTTGCCATTTCCTTCTCCCAACCTAGAAAATGAAAAGAAAAAAAACAGGACAGAGAGCAAAGAAGTGCCAAGTAGAAACACAATTTCAGCACAAAAAAATTCTGAGTAAACACTACTGATTTTTTTTTTTTCTTTAGCAAAGACTAACCTTAAAATGCATTCTCAGTAATTCCCTAAGATGATGATGAAAATAGGTGCTCTGCCTGGCTGGTACCCTCTCTTACACTTGCTGGCTTTCTATCTTTCTTCTAGGACCTCAGCAGTGACTTCCCCAGATGTTACCCTGCTTTGGTGTATTTTAACAGAAGCACCAGTCATGTTTTAATCATGCTTTTAGAGAGCATATTAGAAAACATCAGGCCTGTACATTACCCTGTATGTATATACAAGCCTATATGTATTACCCAATATATATATATAGGGGGTGTTTTATGTAAATCTGTGTTAAATTAAGCATTCTAAACATGCTATGGGGATTATTTATAGGAAATATCTCTTGACAGCACAAAGAATCTCTCTTTCACATGAATAATCAAATTTTATCCTGTTGCATGGTTTGCTGACATGTGTATCAGAATTTCATGACATGGTGCTCATTGGTGCAACTGAGTACAGAGAAGGAAACAAGCTGTCAAAATCCTGCAACCAGGGAAAGAAAGGGGAGGACTTGGGGAAAAGTAAGTATGTATGTCTGAGAGCTTAGAACTCAGAGTCCAGGAGTTTCCTCTACAGTGTCATCTACCAAGGGCATTTAGAGGTCATCTTGTGAGGGATGCTTTTATTACTTGTTGTTCTAGAGACCAAGATCAGCTTTCCCCTTTCTTGGTATCATCAAAAGAAAGAACTGTCTCTTCTCTTTGCAAAGATTTTACTGATAGATATACATTTAACTTGAGGCAACACATACTTATGTCTCCCTTCTTACAGGAAAGATACTTCACGTTGGAATTAGGATCCTAGAGCGCATGAGATACAGCAGCTGTCACCACAGGGGCCAGGAAAGAAAGCAAAACAGAAAGCAGACTAAGGATAGCTACGATGAATGTAAGTATATTCATGTCTTGAGTAATAGGAAACATAAAGATGAGTAAGAAACAACACAGGCCCCCAAAAGGTTCAGCCCAGGGAGAGAGGCAGATACACAAACAGGTTATTTCAGCACAGCACTGTGTTGTAATAAGTGCTTAAGTACCTCACTAAGTTACCCAACCAAAGACACTTACCGTTGTAGGATGGAAATGACAAGTTAGGATCTACAATTTTCTTGGTGCCAACATCCCATCAGTTCCTGTTCAACTTAAAAAGCCTTTTCTTTTTCCTAGATAACCTGCCTTGTGTCACATATGGGCAGAAAAGCTTTTGTTGAGAACAGTCAGGAAGCTTCTCAGAAATGTGTGTGTGTGTGTGTGTGTGTTTCAGTGGAGGCATTATTATGCCATTCCAAAGACAGGACATAATAGATCCATTTCTTCTAATGGATAGATAGTATACAGTTTAAAGATGGTTTATTAATTTCCATCTTATGATACACAAGCGCTATTTGGGTACATAAGTTACCTCGCCAGTCCGTAGTCTGACCCATAAACCTCAGCAGCACTTTTCCCCCACCTTTTGACTAAATAGAAGTTACTGTGCAGTTACAACCCTGTTATATGTGATGTTAATAAATGTGCTGCACTGACTGTCCACTCTTCTAAGCAACTCTGCTAACCTGGACACATTATCTGAGATTTATACTGCTGCATAACGTCTGAGGGGAATGCAGGGAAATGGCTTTATAGATAGAATTAGACTGGCTATCTCTCTTACATTTCAGACACAGCAGGAGAAGAGCTGTTCAGAGGCACTTGGAAAGGACGAGGGAGGGCAGAAATAATAAAAAAAGATTTTGAGGAAAATCTATGCAGTTTTGCCAATATGGCTGATTGTAGATTAAGCTTTGGTTGTTAAAAAAAAAAAATCCTTTCTTGTCTTTACGAAGAAGGGAAAAATAAGCTCCAGTGAAACTTAACATTTTATGCCCTTTAGTCAAGTTGCAAACCTATTTTGAAACTCCAGTTAGAGAACTAAAACATAGTACTAAGTTGTTGAATAAATATTTGTTAAATAAATTATAAACCATAAAGCTCCTGAAGTCTGGAATCATTCAGACTGTTCTCTCCTGCATCCAGGACACTCAGCACTAATTATTTACTTCATGAACCGACGACATAAATAGCAGTATGTCTTAACATTCACTAGTACTGAACAGATACCAATCCAGCCCTGTGTCTGCTCCTGAGAAGTAGCGAGGAATATTTTATTGTTATTTCACAAGTTAAAGAGCTCGAGGTAAAAGTAAGTGACTTGGTTTGCATGTTTCCACATAACAAATGATTAAAATGAGAGGAATAGAATCCCCGGGGATTCAACAATGGAATAAACAAGATGGCAGCCGACATAGTTAAGAGTGTGATGACCATTTCCTGGTGGCTCAGTCGGTAAAGAGTCAGCCTGCAATGCGGGAGACCCAGGTTCAATCCCTGGGTCAGGAAGATCCCCTGAAGAAGGAAATAGCAACCTACTCCAGTATTCTGCCCAGAGAATTACATGGACAGAGAAGCCTGGTGGGCTACAGTCCACGGGGTCACAAAGAGTTGGACATGAGATTGAGTGACTGACACTTAAGATAACAGTCAAGGACTCCAAATTCCAGCCTGGTGCCATATCGTGTAAACATGAGTTAGGGATGCTGGAGAATAATATTATTCCTTAATTACTTCCCCTGCAGCTTCAGTCCTTTGAATTATGCTCTCTCCAAAGCTACAATGCTTTTTTATCTTCCAAAGGTATGCTCTAAGTTCCAGTCTGCACTTGTGATGCAATGAAAAAAAAAAAAAACAGGTTCATATGTACAGCATACTCATAATTTAAGTCAGATATGGCTATTTAGGTTATCAATGCCTTTCATAGCCTGAAATGTATGCACAATGCCAACTCAAATTTAGAACTATTCATCTTATATAACCATAGTTTTACTTGTTGCCTACACAATTAGTTCTACAGTTTGCAAACACTTGTGACAAAATGGTGCTCACTTTAGCCAGAATATCCCTCTGTCCACTTCTCATGCCCTGGAATGCCTTTTTCTGCCACTGTGTACCTTCCTCTTAGTCCTTTTCTGCTTTTCAGGATGCTTTGTCTGAACTAGACCAGATAGGAAAAGATTCAGCTCAAGTGTCCAGCTTTACTGCAACCTTCAATGTTTTCCTTTGCGATACAAGTAGCATCTCATATCAGTTAGTTTTGCTGCATAACGCGAAGAGCTGACTCATTTGAAAAGACCCTGATACTCGGAAAGATTGAGGGCAGGAAGAGAAGGGGACGACAGAGGATGAGATGGTTGGATGGCATCACCGACTCAATGGACATGAGTCTGGGTAAACTCCAGGAGTTGGTGATGGACAGGGAGGCCTGGCATGCTGCAGTTCATGGGGTCGCAGAGTCAAACACGACTGAGCGACTGAACTGAACTGAAACCACTCCAAAATCCAGTAGTTTAAAATAATTATATAATTGCTCATGATTTTGGGGGCTGGCAGTGTGAGCAGGGCTCATCTGGCATGACTCATCTCTGCTTCAGATAATGTCAACTGGCCTGAAACTCATGTAGTCAAGCTGAGAAGTCTGGGGTATCTGGGGCCTGTTCTCATAGAGTCTCATAATCCACCATGGGAGCAAAGGCTTCGTGTAGAACCACAGAATTTTCTAACAAAATTGAATGCTGCAAAACCCCCATGGCTGTCTCACCTTAGACAGCCCGGTATCTCTTCTGACACATTTTATTGGTTAAAAGAAGCCACAAACACTCCAGATTCAAGGATGAGAAAAGCAGCCTTATTTTCTTGATGGAGGGGGGGGATGCAAATAATTGGTGAGTGGTCTTTATTTATTTTTTACTATCTGTTACACATTTGGATTTTTCTTTTAAAAAATCTAAAAGCTTTAAGCACAATTAAAATCAGCAAAAAAATTTTACCAAATCACTGTTACAATTTATTTAATGCCAGTGCCAAGCATTAAACACTTTATATAATACATAGTATTTCATTCTTACTCAATGAAATAATAAAAGGCTGGCAAAGTGTGGCCTATGGGCCAAAGCTAGCCTGCTACCTGCACCTGTTTTTGTAGAGCTTGCAGGCGAAGAATGTTTTTTATGTTTTTAAATAGTTGAGGGGGAAAATTCAAACAGAAAATAACATTTCACCACACATTAAAATTATATGAAATTCAAATTCCAGTGTCCATAAATAAAGTTTACTGGGAACGTAGTGTGCCCATTTGATTATATATTATCTATTTCTGCTTTTATACTACCATAGCAGAATTGAATAGTCGCAACATGGACCTAAATACTAAATACTAAAATAACTACTACCTAATCCTTTACAAAAAGTTTGTTGATCTCTGAAATAGATACTATTGATACTATTATCTCCCTGACACTAATAGGAAACCAAATCTGTAAAAACCTAAACACCTCAGAGATAGAATTTAACTTAGATCTGCATGACTCACTCATACTCTACTCCTAGAAAAATGACAATAACTGCCATTTGTTGGGTGCATGCCTGTGTCGTAATTCCTAATCCTTTCAGTTCAGTTCAGTTCAGTTGCTCAGTCGTGTCCGACTCTTTGCGACCCCATGAATCGCAGCACGCCAGGCCTCCCTGTCCATCACCAACTCCCAGAGTTCACTCAGAGAGCCATATGTGAAGGCTTGAATCCCTCCACACCCTTTTTCAAATAAAAAATTGCATCCTTTGGGGAGTGATTTGGAGACCTTTGTCCTGTGGTCTGCTGCTTCTCGTGTGTAAGTTGCTCAGTTGTGTCTGACTCCTTGCAACCCTTGGACCATAGCCCACCAGGCTCCTCTGTCCATGGGATTCTCCAGGCAAGAATACTGGAGTGTATTGCCATGCCCTCCTCCAGGAGATCTTCCTGACCCAATGATCAACCTGTGTCTCTTAGATCTCGTGTATTGGCAGGCAGATTCTTTACCCACTAAGCCTCCTCTGTGTACTTCTGAAACTGAGGGGATATATCTCTGGACATCAGATGACCAGGCAGTTGCAAAAGGACTTCTGTTCTTGGCTTACAAGAAACTTTGACAGTTTGAAGAGGTTAAAGTCTCCATTAAACTTGTCATATTGTACTAGTTTAAAGCCTTTAGGTACACCGACCCTTCTTTCCACAAGCAATTGCCCAAAGGCATCTGTGTTTGGAACACACGCAGGCAGGCTGCTATAAGTGCCCATTAGTCTCCAAACCTGAAGTGCCCCCAGAACGAGTTACAGTGAAAAACACGTACCACCGCAAATGAAAAATAGCAAAATACAGCAAGAGTTCAAAAGGTGGGAGTTGAACAAGATGATCCCATTTCATGCTACATTAATACGTCACTCTAATTTTATGTAAGAATGAGCCTTTATACTTCCCATCCAGAAGTCTGAAATATGTAGGTATCCAAGCAAGGGTCAATCTATTTTATAACTGGGGAGAGGGGAGGTACAGCTTCAGTGTAGGAAACTGTGCCGAGTTTTCAGGCCAATGAATATTAAGAGAAAGAGAATGAAAAGGAAGAGGAAGGGAGAAGAGAGTGAAGGAAGGAAGGGAGGGAAGAAGGATGGAGGAAGAAAAGGAGGGAGAGAGGAAGGGAAGACAAAGAATGAAGCCCCTGCCCCCATTATAGCCTCAGCAGATTTATATCCACAAGCAGCAAGCCTGCCTTTGTTCTCCTGGAGAGAATACATGGCTTGATTAAGAGCCTGGGTGCTAGAATTAGACAGTCTGAAGTTTCTGTCTTGGTTCTGCTACTTACCAGCCATGGGGTTCCTGGTACAGAACAGGACTTAGACTGTCTGTATGACAGTTTCCCTATCACATATATGGTAATAATAATATTACCTACGCCTAGAGTTACCAGAAGAATCCAATTAAGATAATTCATGGAAAGTGTTTAGAATGGTGCCTAGTACATAGCAATAAACTTTGAGCTATTATCATTCTAATAATTTTAGATCAAGTATAAGGAAATTGCAAATCATCCCAGGTCTTAGTGTCAAAATTAGCATCATTTCACATAGTCATCAAATTGTCTCATCAACAATTCTCAAGAGGAAATAGCTTTCTGGGTCTCATGTCTCCTCTCCTTCTTCAAGTACTTAATCCATATATGATCAATTTATTTCACACTAAATCCCACAAAAAGAACTGTGTCGCGATCCAAATTCTATGCACTTCATCAGCCTGTAACTGCAAACCAGAGCTAAATTTTCTTACAAGGACCAATTTCTTCTAGTGCCAGTCCCCTTTACTCTAATTGCCAGAAATTAATTTCCCCTCAAAGACCTCCCCTTCCTTCTTAGAGACCTTAAAGAGACACATCCTAGTTTGTGAGGCATACCCATCAAAACAACCGTTTCTCTTCTGCTTCCTCTTAGTCCACGTTCCTGCCTGAGGAGACGTTTGGGGAGGTCTTAGTTCCCTGGAGTCCATATCCATCACGTGAAGCCTCATATACAAGCACACGGTTGTGTCCCTATATCCTTCAAAGCTCACTTCTCTGGTGGACATTCGTTTGTGGATGCTGCTGGCTTCCACCTCTAGGAACAGTACCTCCTAGGCCTCTTGGTGAGCCATGTCTCCATCACCGTCAATCTGGGTAGTTTGGCTGCCTGACTACGATACCAGCATGTGACACCTTTCAGAGTAGTTAAGAGTCAGACCCAAGACTTTTGTAATAACCCTAGTTGAAAATAAAGGATTAAAATAAAAATCTAAAAGTGCTGGCAGCCACACTACCATCTCAGAGAAGTCAAACTAAGACATCTGAGTAGACATTCAATATGGAAAAGAGACAGGTTGGAGGGATAGAGAGATATCAAGCAGTAATGACCTCATTTGATCCTCTGGATCCAACTATGCCTGAAGCTAGAAGATACAGTCCTAAATACTTCTATTAAGAGAGCTAATAGATGTATTTTTTGCTTTCATCAATTTAGGGTGACTTGTACTGTTATCTGAAACTGAAAGCATTCTGAATAATAATTCTTCTAATCTTTGGAATGCCAGAGTCTTTCTGGGCTTCATACGGAAATGAGGAAGAGGGGCTTCCTTCTAAACTCTTTGCCAAATTTAGTTATTAGGCCTTGATAAAGTTCTGTCTATGCTTAGAGTCTCACAAAAAATCTGATTACATTTTGGTCCTAATTATCCTATCCATAGAATATCAAAGCTAACCCAGGTGTTCTGACCCAAAATAGACACTTAAACATCATTCTGTCCCCTTCTGTTGGTCTACTCCCCCCACCAAAAAAAATTATGCCTTCTTCAGTTCAGTCACTCAGTCGTGTCCAGCTCTTTGTAACCCCACAGACTGCAGCACGCCAGGCTTCGCTGTCCATCACCAACTCCCAGAGCTTACTCAAACTCATGTCCACAGAATCAGTGATGCCGTCCAGCCATCTCATCCTCTGTCATCCCCTTCTCCCATCTTCAATCTTTTCCAGCATCAGGGTCATTTCCAATAAGTCAGTTCTTTGCATCAGGTGACCAAAGTATTGGAGTTTCAGCTTCAGCATCAGTCCTTCCAATGAATATTCAGGACTGATTTCCTTTGGGATGGACTGGTTGGATCTCCTTGCAGTCCAAGGGACTCTCAACAGTCTTCTCCAACACCACAGTTCAAAAGCATCAATTCTTCGGCACTCAGTTTTCTTTATAGTCCAACTCTCACATCCATACATGACTACTGGAAAAACCATAGCTTTGACTAGACAGACTTTTGTTGGCAAAGTAATGTCTCTGCTTTTTAATATGCTGTCTGGGTTAGTCATAGCTTTTCTTCCCAGGACCAAGTGTCTTTCAATTTCATGACTGCAGTCACCATCTGCAGTGATTTTGGAGCCCAAAAAAATAAAGTCTGTCACTGTTTCCATTGTTTCTCCATCTATTTGCTATAAAGAGATGGAATTGGATGCCATGATCTTAGTTTTCTGAATGTTGACTTTTAAGCCAAATTTTCACTCTCCTCTTTCACTTTCATCAAGAAGCTCTTTAGTTCTTCTTCTTTTCTGTCATAAAAGTGATATCATCTGCATATCTGAGGTTATTGATATTTCTTCCAGCAATCTTGATTCCAGCTTATGCTTCATCCAGCCTAGCATTTTGCATGATGTACTCTGCATATAAATTAAATAAGCAGGGTTACAATATACAGCCTTGATGTACTCCTTTCCCAGTTTGGAGCCAGTTTGTTTTTCCACGTCCAGTTCTAACTGTTGCTTCTTATCCTGCATACAGACTTCTCAGGAGGCAGATCAGGTCATCTGGTATTCCCATCTCTTTCAGAATTTTCCACAGTTTGTTGTGATCCACACAGTCAAAGGCTTTGGCATAGTCAAGAAAGCAGAAATAGATGTTTTTGTGGAACTCTTGCTTTTTCAATGATCCAATGAATGTTGGCAATTTGATCTACCTTCTTGATCAGTTATAAAACAGAACCTGCTATACATCTCAATGGTTAGAAACAGATATACACGAAAGGGAATCATGAATGGTTATTATTTAGCCTGTCAGAAATTCCCTGTTATACACATCATTGCCTGTCTGTATGAACTGCCGTTTTTTGCGTGGTTATCACGCACTAAGATTATGTGCCTCCTTATGTTTTAAAAGAGGCTGTCATAACCTTGGATCCCCAACCTTACATTTCCTATAAGGTCCAATCTTAAAATGGATTCTCCTACTACTTGGTTTTTAGACACATAGCTTCCTCTGGGGAAGAAAGAATAGAGAATTCAACTTAAGTATCATAGCTAGAAAGACTTGATTATACACGACTCAGTCACAAGCTGCCATTAAAGACAAATCTGTACCAACATTTGAATCACCTAGTCTTTCACACAGCCATGAAAATCAATTATTCTTCCATTGATTTTTACTGTTCTCTCCTAGAAAACTTGTGCTGTTACCTTTAATCATCATCATCATCATTGGCAATACCACTATGGGCCAACAGCCCTGATATTCTTCAGTTCAGTTCAGTTCAGTTCAGTTCAGTCGCTCAGTCATGTCCGACTCTTTGCGACCTCATGAATCGCAGCACGCCAGGCCTCCCTGTCCATCACCAACTCCCGGAGTTCACTCAGACTCACGTCCATTGAGTCTGTGATGCCATCCAGCCATCTCAACCTCGGTCGTCCCTTTCTCCTCCTGCCCCCAATCTCTCCCAGCATCAGAGTCTTTTCCAATGAGTCAACTCTTCGCATGAGGTGGCCAAAGTACTGGAGTTTCAGCGTTAGCATCATTCCTTCCAAAGAAATCCCAGGGTTGATCTCCTTCAGAATGGACTGGTTGGATCTCCTTGCAGTCCAAGGGACCCTCAAGAGTCTTCTCCAACACCACAGTTCAACCACATCAATTCTTTGGCGCTCAGCTTTCTTCACAGTCCAACTCTCACATCCATACATGACCACAGGAAAAACCATAGCCTTGACTAGACGGACCTTAGTCGGCAAAGTAATGTCCCTGCTTTTGAATATGCTGTCTAGATTGGTCATAACTTTTCTTCCAAGGAGTAAGTGTCTTTTAATTTCATGGCTGCAGTCACCATCTGCAGTGATTTTGGAGCCCAAAAAATAAAGTCTGACACTGTTTCTACTGTTTCCCCATCTATTTCCCATGAAGTGATGGGACCAGATGCCATGATCTTCATTTTCTGAATGTTGAGCTTTAAGCCAACTTTTTCACTCTCCTCTTTCACTTTCATCAAGAGGCTTTTTAGCTCCTCTTCACTTTCTGCCATAAGGGTGGTGTCATCTGCATATCAGGTTACTGATATTTCTCCCAGCAATCTTGATTCCAGCTTGTGTTTCTTCCAGTCCAGCATTTCTCATGATGTACTCTGCATATAAGTTCAATAAGCAGGGTGACAATATACAGCCTTGATGTACTCCTTTTCCTATTTGGAACTAGTCTGTTGTTCCATGTCCAGTTCTAACTGTTGCTTCCTGACCTGCATACAGATTTCTCAAGAGGCAGTTTAGGTGGCCTGGTATTCCCATCTCTTTCAGAATTTTCCACAGTTTATTGTGATCCACACAGTCAAAGGCTTTGACATAGTCAATAAAGCAGAAATAGATGTTTTTCTGGAACTCTCTTGCTTTTTCCATGATCCAGTGGATGTTAGCAATTTGATCTCTGGTTCCTCTGCCTTTTCTGAAACCAGCTTGAACATCAGGGAGTTCATGGTTCACATATTGCTGAAGTCTGGCTTGGAGAATTTTGAGCATTACTTTACTACATTTGAAAAATTTAATGAAACAGTGAAGTATATTGACATTTCTTTCCACCATCAATTTTTCAAGCTATTTAATGTCACCCTTTTTCTATCTTCCCACTTCTCCCAATTGTTAAGGTCATTTTCAATTTCAATCTTCTTTCCAAGGCATTAGCCAACACATCTAACTTCCTGTCAATGGGGTATTTAATAAGCACACTCATTCTACTATCCAAGACAACAATGAAATTTCTAAGTATCAATATTACAGTAGTAGTACTCTCAAAGTGTCTGAGAAGTCACTCCTTACTTGAAGTCACAATGACCCATTGCCAAGTACTTTCAACTTGGGCCAAGTGTACTTAATAGTAAAATGAGCAAAACTCTATTTTCTCAGTTTCTTGATGAATATGACACGTGGGACTGAATTTTAAAAGCTTCAGGAGGCACAATGAAGGTTTGAAACACATCCATCTCCCCTTACACGACAAAATAAAAAATAGCAACTCTATCAAGTAATAAACCTAATCTTTCAGATTTTTTCTATTATCTGTAAGGTCCTCCAATCTCTAGGTGTTTCCTGAGTCACTGATCCCAATTTGTTGGAGCCAGTATGAGTTTGGGGCCAAACATGCCTCAGGCAAAATTTTACCTCCGCCACTTTGTGGGACTTTGGCGGGGAAAGGGGAAAAAAAGAAAGGAAAGCTTTACTTTTTTTCCCCCAAATCTATTTCTCATCTATAAAACAGGCATAATTATTAGCTTTAGCATAGTTTCAAGGACCAGCAACTTGCCTTGGCCAGAGTATAAGTCCTATAAAAAGCTGGTCTTCCTTTGGCTTATTTGGAAGGCTGCGTCTGTATTATAAAATTGCACTGTAATCAATAGGAAACTTCAGGCACCTTCATATTATGTTTGTGTGAGGCATGACTGTAGCAGTATATTTCATACTTTTGGACACTTTCTAATTTCTTACACTCTGGGGTTGTTGGGCAGGCAGTGCCGGTTCAAGTATAGTCTTGGCATCCATCAGGGTGAACCTGACTAAGCCACTCGTTAACTATAGACCTTGAAAAATTTGGTTACACTCTCAAAGTCTATTTTCCCTTCTGTCTCTGATTAAATAATACACTCTATATACACGCTTCAAATATGAGCCAGGATGTTCTATTCAGTTTTCTAGATCTTGCACCTAGATAGTGCCTGTCACATGGCAAACGCTCAGTAAGAAATTGTTGATTAAATGACGGATGAATGAATGAATGCAAATATCTTGGAGTTCACATCAATAAAGTTTAAATTAGACTGGGGACAGTTGTTCATTGATACTACCACATGACCACCACCTCTGACCCCTCCATTAAGGTTTTCCAATTTTCTAAAGTACATCAAAAGATTCGGGGCAACACAGTACCTATAGTTAACAGTGTGGTATTATACACTTAAAACTTTTGCTAAGAGAATACACCACATGTAAAGTCTTCTTTAAAAAAGAGAGAACACAAGAAAACGTTGAGAGGTAATGGATATGTATTACCTAATAAGGTAATAATAAATGTATGCTTATGTCCAAACTCACAAAAATGTTTACATTAAACATGTGTGGTTTTTTTGTACATCAATTTTATCTTTATAAGACTGTTTTAAAAAAGACTGGGGCTACATCTTTAAATGTCAACAGTATGATTTATTTCCTGATAAACTGAGTTCTCTAATACCATTAAAGGGTTTGTTATTAAAATATAAAGTCCAAACAAATATAAAAGGATTTCATGACAGCCTGATAGAGCCATGATTCTCAAAATCTCATCTAAATTCTTCAACTGGCAGAAAAGAATGACTGGGTGTCCCTGGGGGATCCAAGAGCATGGATAAATACACTCACTCCCACACATGTACCAAATGTTTTCAAGTAGCATCTTTTATCCCAAGGACATAATCAAGTGTGCAAAAATGCAGTCACAAGGATTTTTATCACATTATTTTCATAATCATAAAAATGAGAATAATATATGTAAAAATACAGTAACTAAATGAATTATAGTTTAATCCAACTATAAATTCTATATAATATTAAACTATGTTATCTAAGAATATAAAAATACATGAAAATATTTTCAACCTATATTGCTAAATGGAAGAAGCTGGTGACAACATCTAGTTATCATGACAATATCACTAAAATGAGAATAAAGTGATTTTTCTATCAAAGACCCACAGAAGCAAAGGTTATAGGAGAAGATACAGAATATTGGAAGGTGGAAAGTAAATAGACATGTAGTAGATTCTTGTATCTCAAATGAATCTGAAATTGAAACTCACTCTGGAAGACCTCAAAGTAGATGATTCATACTACACAATCTCAGAAATGCTCTAGAATAAGAAATGCCACCTAACTCTGAAAGATGAGGTGTATATGTTTACAGTTCAGAAAGAAAATTGAATATCCTTACAACAAAGTATTTAAATCTAGGATCACTCTCAAACCTTACTACCATTCCCGTAGAAAACTAGGGATTTACCCTATGAGGAGGTTAATTCAAACACACTCTCAAATGGTCACTTGGAACAAGTGAAGTTAAAGTACCATATTAAAATATGTGGATTAAGTGAAAGTTTAAATGTTGAGCCATGTAGTCCCTGGCCCCCTTCCTCCACTCAACTACAAAAATGCTTTTAAGTTCTTTCCAACTTGGCCTTATGGCTTCACTCAGCATTAGTTTCTTCAAAATTCTTTTGCTTGGCAAATTTAAAGTTTGAACAAAATCTCAAGAGAAAATGCTTAACCTGCTACAGAATATAAGCATTTTAATTACTGAACAGCACTCTTTACAAACAACTTTCATAATCTTTGTAAAGGTTATGTAACAAAACATATAGCTTTATTAGTGCTGAAGAGGGACCTCTTCAGGAGGTCTACCTGGAAACACTATAGTAGATATTAATTTTTTTAATTGCATGCTTAAGTTGCAAAATGGGCATTTCTTAAAACACAATCCATAGTTTACACTTTCTACTGACCCTCATTTGTCTTCTCCCAGTGGCTTTGCATTAAAGTCATTGTATCAAGAGAGTCTGGGAACGGTAAGGGAGGAGGCACCTCATATCCAGCCCAGCTGTCTCCTCAATTACCAGCCGAAGTGTGAACAAGGAACCCAAAGAGGTCTTTTTAAATCATACATATACAGCCCTGCCTCCAAAAGCTCTCAGACCCTTCAACTATCTCCTAATATAAAATCACCACACACATCCTTTGAAAATGTAATGAACATGTGAGTGGGAAGTAGCAGAAAATCAACATCTGGCCAAACTGAACAATTCTATACAGTCTGAGCTTTGGACAACACCAGAGAAACATGACTTTCAAGGCCCTTTTCCATTTGATAATTTTTATAACTCTTTAGTGGAAATAGGGTCTGTCCCTAACTATAGTAATTGGCACATAACCTAGGTTAGACCAGTCACCCACTGGGACCAGTGACCAGTCAGTCACAGTGATTCCTTGGAATTTTTCAAGGTAAAGATAGCATGAAAGTGCCTTTTCCACTCTGATCATGAAAGTATAAGCACATAAAAGCAAAGTTGCTGGAGAGCATGTCCTCCACTCCAGGGATAGGCCGGGCTCAGAAAGTAAAGCTGGTGAAAACAGGGGAAACGGAGATTAAGGAGGAAAGGAGAGACTCCCCTAGGAATCAGGGTTTCTGATTAAAAGCAAGCCTATAAATTCCCCTTCTGGCTTAAATTAGTTTGGAACTGAATTGAGTTCGAATTTTGCTACTTGCAAACAAGAGGGCCGTGCTAATTCATATTCTGTTTTAAACTGTAAACTCTGGAGGGCAAAAGGCAGGATTGACAGACACTATACATGGAGAATACTACCTGAATAGTGGTGACTGTAGTGGCAACAATGATGAAAATAAACCAGTGAACACTGACTACTTCCCATGCACTGCTTCAGAACCACCGCAGGGCCCATGGCAGAGGTGTTGTAGTGTTCTCTCTGACACTACAGTTCAGAAAACTGAGACGGCACAGCTGAAAAGTCAGTATTTGAACCTAAGCAATGCACTTCCCCGGTGGCACAGATGGTAAAGAGTCTGCCTGCAGTGCAGCAGACCCAGGTTCAATTCCTGGGTCAGGAAGATCCACTGGAGAAGAGCATGGCAACCCACTCCAGTACTCTTGCTTGGAGAATCCCATGGACAGAGGAGCTTGGTGGGCTACAGTCCATGGGGATGGGGTTGCAAAGAGTTGGACATAACTGAGACACACACACACACACACACTTTAAATCACCATAATATTCCTCCTCATCACAACAAGTTGGTTAACCAGTCCATTAATGTCTCGGACAAAGTCCATTTACAATTCCCAGGAAATAAAAACATAATCTAGGTGATAAAGTCTAAACTTTTTTTTTTCTTGATGCTTGGTCTCATTTCATTTGTTCACAGGATGTGGCTTGCAGACACTGTGTCGCCAGCATTTCAGACGCGTGTTCACAAACACTTCAACTCCAGCCATGTGGAGAAGCGCTGCCCAGGACACCACAATTCAAGATGGCAGCGGCGGGCTGTGTGTGGAGACGCGGTGTGATCTGCAGCATGAGCAGCTCCGCTGGGACTGTCCCGCGAGAGTTCAACCCCCTCCCGCTGACAGCACCTAGTAAAGCAGCCCTTCCCATAGCCTTCCAGGGAGTGCTCACACTTGACACTGTGAACTCCATCTCTCCATTCTTTGATCACAGAATACAACTCTCCTTTGCTTCTGAACCAAACTTGGCCTCGTTCAGTTGGCTCAAATGACAACAACCAGAAGGACCCTTACTGGGGACCAACCCAGGAAGGTTAAAAGTGAAGTCGCTCAGTCGTGTCCAACTCTTTGCGACCCCATGGACTGTAGCCTATCAGGCTCCTCCATCCATGGGATTTTCCAGGCAAGAGTACTGGAGTGGGGTGCCATTGCCTTCTCCAGAGGATCTTCCCGACCCAAGGATCGAACCCGGGTCTCCCGCATTGTAGGCAGACACTTTATCGTCTGAGCCACCAGGGAAATCCATCGAGGAAGGTTGGTTACCTTAAAAACATATACTTTTAATTAAAGCACAGAGATCAAAATCTCTCTCAACTTTGAGAATGTTTGACCTTCTGAACATTCCAACTGCTTTGACATTTCAGATCGTGCTGAAAAAGGAGCCTTGCTTCACTAGTGGGGTTTACGTGTGAATTTCCTGGAAAATACCCTGTGGAAACAGCTCCATCCGTAAGAAAATGGAACATGCTAAATGATGACAGGCTAATGGGAAGTGCCACACAGAGGCTGCAGACCCTGAACTATTTCTGCTTGACTTGTGGTTTGACCTAGCACCAATCATTCCACCCTTGACTTCTCTGGGCTCTGTTTATCTCAGATTTAATAAATGGTAATTTTCAACTTCCCTCACAATAGAAAGAGGGCACTTTTAAGGGAAATCAGCACTGCATAAAGTTCTCCATGTTTCTTAATATTTTAGCTAGAGAAATTTAAGAGAAGTTTGTAATCTCACTGTAAAAATATTAGCTAAAATGTAAAGAACTCATACAACTCAATATAAGATAATTGGCAGAGGATCTGAATAGACATTTTTCCAAAGAAGGCATACAGATGGCCAACACGAACATGAAAAGATGCTCAACAGCACTAATCGTCAAGGAAATGCAAATCAAAACCACAATGAGTTATCAGCTCACACCTACCAAAAGACAAGAAATAACAAGTGTTGGGGCAGAGGTGGAGAGAAGTGAATCCTTATGCCCTCTTTGAGGGAATGTAAATTGGTACAACCAGTATGGAAAACAGTATGGAGTTTCCTCAAAAAATTAAGATTAGAACTACCATATAATCCAGCACATAAGTATCCAGTAGTTCTGGGTACTTATATGAAGTATATGAAAACACTAATTTGAAAAGATTTATTCACCTCTATATTCATTGCAACATAATTTACAATAACCAAGATATGGAAGCAACCTAAGTGTCCATTAATAGATAAATTAATAGATGAATGGATAAAGAAATGGATAGATACATACAATGAAATATATTTCATGCATATTTCATATATATCATATAGATTTACTATATATACAATGAAATATATATACAATGAAATAGTCTTCAGCCATAAAAAGAATCAGATCTTGTCATTTGTGACAACATGGATAGACCTAGAGGTATTATTATAAGTGAAATATTAATAAGCTGAACAGAGAAAGACAAATACCATATTTCACTTACATTTTCACTTGCGTTTGGAATCTGAAAAGCAAATGTCACAGATAAAACAGAAACAAACTCACAGATACAAGAGTACAAACTGGTGGTTGCCAGAGAGGAGGGAATGGGAGATGGAAGAAATAGGGAAGGGGATTAAGAGCTACAAAGCTCAGTTATAACATAAATACGTCACCACAGGTGTGTAATGTACAGCATAGGGATTCCAGTCAATAATATTGTAATACCATTGTAGGGCAACAGATGACAACTAGATTTATCATGGTGATCGTTACATAATAAATAAAAATAATGAATCACTACATTGCACACTTGAAACTAATATAATATTGTATGTATTGTATTGTATTATATGTCAATAAAAATTAAAATGAATCTTTGGTTCAGAGCACAGGATCTTGGGTACACATTAATAAATAATAAAATAGCTTACAAGCCAACTAGGAAAATAAAATAGAAGACTTCAGGCAGAAAGAGAAACCCAACTTGTGAAGTAAAACTCTTGTTGCTTCCAAATTTGAAAAATGGTAGTGAAAAATAATAATGGCACTAATAATAACAGCAATAATAATATACATTATTGGGACTTTCCAAGTGGCAGGGTAGTAAAGTATCCACCTGCCAATGCAGGAGATCCAAGAGACAAGAGTTTGATCCCTGGGATAGGAAGAGCCACTGGAGTAGGAAATAGCAACCCAAGCCAGTATTCATGCCTGGAAAATTCCATGGAAAGAGGAGCCTGGTGAGCTATAGTCCAGGGGGTTGCAAAGAGTCAGACACGACTGAACAACTGAGCACACGCAGTATCAGCTACTGAGCACTTACAGGGTCCCAGCACTCTGCAATGTGCACACACGAGCTCATTCAAGACTCACAGCAATCCTTATATCACAGATACTACTATTAGTCCCATTCAACAGATAAGGAAACAAGATCTAAGTGCTTGAATTCTTATGGATGTTTACAAAAAGTGAGGATTAGTTATATGAGTCACCTTGACTAGGTCATGGTATACCCATTTACCTTGTCAAGGGTAAGTCTAGATGTTGCTGTGAAGGTATTTTTATTAAGATGTAATTAAAATTTAAATCAGTAGAGTTTGAGTGGAACAAACTATTCACCATAATGGAGGAAGGGCTCATTAATATATTGAAGGTATTAAGAGAAAATAGACTGGGATCCTTGAAAAAGATATAATTCTGCCTCCAGCCTTCTTTCAGAATTGAGGTACAATATCACCTCTTTCCTGGGTCTCCAGCCTGCTGGCCTATGCTGTAAAATTCAGACTTCCCAGGCCCCAGGATCATATAAGCCAATTCTTTAGAATCTGTCTCTCCTTGTCTCTCACATATATGTATATACATATTTCCTAGTGGCTCTGTTTGCCTTGAGAAACCTAATACATACATACACATAGTAACTAAAAAACTCTGAATTTAAACTAAGAAAATCTTATTACAAATCCCATCCCAAAGTTTGTTTTCAACTCACAAAATTTTCTTTAGCCATTATTCTTTACAGGACCATGAC
Organism: Oryx dammah; assembly: GCF_014754425.2. Classification (NCBI taxonomy): domain Eukaryota; kingdom Metazoa; phylum Chordata; class Mammalia; order Artiodactyla; family Bovidae; genus Oryx; species Oryx dammah. The sequence goes on from NW_024070201.1 coordinate 70,623,522, forward strand.
AACAGTGTCTGAAAACTGGCAGTACCATTTGGTCTGAAAAAAAAAAAGAAAAAAAGATGCGAGGTATTCTCTCATTTTCTCCTAAGAATTTACTCTCTTGCCCATAGCCTAAATTTAATTCAGCTCAATCAAATGTCTTTGATTCCTGCCCTCCAAATCTATTTGATTTCTCACATGCTGTCTATAGTTACTTAGCTTGTCATATACTCTGTTCCCTGAGCAGGGAGACTCGAAGGAAGACTGCTCAAGCATGTCAAGGTCACTTTGAGACTCAACTGTGGGCACAAACCTCTTGCAATGGAGGAAAGAAGGGCTAGAAGGAGGCAGAGTGGCAGAGTGTAATGAATAGCCTTTGAAATCAGCAGATCTGGGTTCAGATCTCAACTTTACCAAGTAAAGTCATAACCCTGTGCAAACTACTATACGCCTCCAAACCTCAATTTCCCTACCTGTCAAATGGGAATAGCCATACCTATCCTGAAGCATTGTTTTGAAAGTCAAGGAAACATGCTAAGCAAAGCACAGTGAAGGTACTTAAGAAGTCATAGCTCTTATCATTAGCAGCACTTCCACCTTAGAATTTAAAGCCTAACGTCTGCTTCCTAAGCTCACTTCTAATCAGACAACTGTTGTTGTTTGACCATATTTCATTGACATTGTTGTGATCTGAGGTGAAGGCTAAATCTGCAATTATTCTATCTCCTATCTGACTTGGCAGCATGTCACATAGAGTGCTATAAAAACTCTGGGCTCCTTTCAGAGACCACAAAAAAGAGGGTTAAGGGTGGAATCAGAAAATCAATTTAGTTTCCGCCTAGGCAGCCTTTTGCTATAATGTTTCTTGAACAACATAATGGCTCTGTGGAGCTGATGACAGAGGGCAGCAGAAGAAACAACCCAGTCATGATGCAAGTTTGTCTGCTGGATCTTGAGCTGGCATTCCAAGGACAATAGATTCTTTAGCACTACGGGTAATACTTACAGAAAAGGTACTGATGTGGCAACCTCAAGTATGCCCTGAAAATCTATGTGCCAAGGTCTAGGTTCTGTATACTGCCCACTGTGTGTGTGTGTGTGTGTGTGTGTGTGTGTGAACTCACTTCAGTCATGTCAACTCTCTGTGACCCTATGGACTATTGCCCGCCTTTGTCATAGGGATTCTCCGAGAATCCTGAAGTGGGTTGCCATCCCCTCTTCCAGGGTATGTTCCTCGCCCAGGGATCGAACCTATGCCTTCTGCAGCTCCCGCATTGCAGGTGGATTCTTTACTGCTGAGCCACTGGGGAAGCCCATACTGCCCACTATCTATACTTAATTCTGTAAATAAAGTCTGTTTATCCTCATAAAGTGTCTGGAAAAAATCAAAAAGTAGACAGAAGAACAAAATATTGGTAGATCCAGCAATCAGCATTTCAGCAAATTATTTCTAGTTTTTACTAATTTTGAGCATTGGTGCAGCTGTTATTATATGTTCCATTACATATTCAATCATGTAACACCCTGAACAAGGAGTTGGCAAACTACACCAACAGTCTATGCTCTGAATCACCACCTGTTCTCGTAACTAAGATTTTACTATAACACATCCAAACAGGGAAGCCTGGCGTGCTGCAGTCCGTGCAGTCACAAAGAGTCAGACACGACTGAGTGACTGAACAACACCTATTCATTTACATGTTGACTATTGGCTATGGTTGCTTCCACACCACAAAGGCAGAATTGAGGAGCTGACCCAGAGACCATACTTAAAATACTTAACTATCTAGACCTTTGCCAAAAAAGTTCACCAACACCAGCCCTAGACAAATGGTCACTGAATGGATCAGCTGTGAGGAGCCACTGGGATTCCTACCTCCACCACATTCTCTGTGTGCCCAGATCCTAACCATCTTTCAAGAACACAAGTACTGCCACATCAGAAAATCTTCCTCTCATATTCCCTACTGGAAGGCAGCTCTTCCTCTCCTAAACCCCAACAGATCTTGATCCCTATTTTTGTTAATACCTTCTCCATTTTACACCACTTTTTTTGCATGCATGTTTTTATTATGTATCTTTTCTCATCTACTAGACCATATTTATTTCACATCACTAAGCTCAGAATCTAGTACACAAACAACATAACTCTATATATTTGCTGAACCAAAGTATTAAACTATAGTCTCCAACCTCCAAGAAAGGACAACCTAGTTGAGAAGATAACATCAGTCACATTAAAACAAGGAAGTATAGTTTTGATATAAGAATTGTTAAGAGAAAGAAGCTGTAGCTTGGACTAGTATAATAAGGGAAAGCTTCTTGAAAGAACAGGAATTGGGAGTGAAAACATGATTTTTTTCCCTTTTTAAAAAATTGGGATATAGTTTCTTTACAATGCTGTGTGAGTTTCTGCTGTACATCAAAATTAATCAGCTACATGTATACATATATCCCCTCCCTCTTGGATCTCCCTCCTCCCCCACTCTATCTCACCCACCTAAGTCACCGAAGAACACTGAGCAGAACTCCCTGTGCTATACAGCAGCTTCCCACTGGCTATCTACTTTAGACATGGTGTGTGCTGTGCTAAGTCACTTCAGCTGCATCTGACTCTTTGTGACCCCATGAACTGTAACCCTCCAGGCTCCTCCCTCCATGCGATTCCCTAAGCAACAACATTGGAGTGGGGAATCTTCCCCACCCAGGGACTGAGCCTGCATCGCCTACACCTCCAGCCCTGGCAGGCAGGTTCTTGACTATTAGCGACACCTGCAGAGCCCTTGCACACAGTAGAGTGTGGATGTCAACCCTACTCTCCCATTCTGTGTCACCTTCCTTCCCCCTCTCTGTGTCCACATATCTGTTTTCTACATCTGCCTCTCTATTCCAGTCTTGCAAATAGGTTCATCTATACCATTTTTCTAGATTCCACATATGTGCATTAATATACAATTTTCCCTTTCTGACTTATTTCACTCTGTAAGATAGACTCTAGGTCCATCCACATCTCTACAAAGGACCCAATTTGGTTCCCTTTTATGGCTGAAAAATATTCCATTGTATATATGTACCACAACTTCATCTATTCATCTGTCAATGTACATTTAGGTTGCTCCCATGTCCTAGTTATTGTAAATAGTGCTACAGTGAGCATTGGACTGCATGTGTCTTTTTGAATTATGGCTTTCTCCAGATATGTACCCAGGAGTGGAGTTGCTGGGCCATAAGGTAGTTCTATTTTTAGCTTTTTAAGGAACCTCCATACTGTTCTCCATAGTGACTGTATCAATTTATATTCCCACCAACAGTGCAAGAGGGTTCCCTTTTCTCTATGTCCTCTCTAGCTTTTATTATTTGTAGATTTTCTTTATGATGGCCATTTTGACCGGTGTGAGGTGATGCTTCATTATAGCTTTGATCTGTATTTCTCTAATAATTAGTGGGTGTTGCTGGGAAAACAGGACAGCTACATGTAAAAGAATGAAATTAGAACACTCTCTAACACCATACAAAAAAATATATACTCAAACTGGATTAAGTATCTAAATATAAGACCAGATACTATGAAACTCTTAGAAGAGAACATAGGATGAACACTCTTTGACACAAATCACAGCAAAATCTTTTTTGACCCACCTCCTAAAGTAATGAAAATAAAAACAAAAATAAATGCGACCTAATTAAACTTAAAAGCTTTTTCACTGCAAAGAAAATTATAAATGAGAGGAAAAGACAACCCTCACAAAGGGAGAAAGTATTTGCAAATGAAGCAACTGACAAAGGATTAATCTCCAAAATATATAAACAGCTCTATGTAGTTTCAAAAACAAACAAACAATCCCAATTAAAAATTGGGGGAAGATCTAAATAGGCATTTCTCCAAATAAGACATACAGATGATAAAGAAGCACATGAAAAGATGTTGAAAATCACTTATTCTCAGAGAAATGCAGACAAAAAGGTGATTTTGAATAGAGAAAGAATAGGTGGAAGGCAGCAGTAAAAACAGGAGGATGAAGAGTGCTCAACATTGTTTAGCACAGGGAAGAAAGACCTTGACAAGGTGGTGAGTGAGCTCAAGCAAGAGAGGGAAACAATACAAAGATATTGGGTATGGCCAGAAAAATGTAAGATTTTGATAAACAGCAATACAATCACTAGAGAAGAGAAATAGAAGAGAAGAGAAATAACCACAATAGAGATGTAGAAGGACGTGCACTCATTTTCTGCTGTAAGAACTCCAAAGTTGCAACTCACTGCTGAACAATCATCGACAGGAGAATGTTGGATACCACCAAAAAAAGGATACCCATGTCCAAGGACAAAGGAGAAGCCCCAGCAAGATGGTTCAGTTCAGTTCAGTCATGTCTGACTCTTTGCGACCCCATGAATTGCAGCACGCCAGGCCTCCCTGTCCATCACCAACTCCCGGAGTTCACTCAGACTCACGTCCATCGAGTCCGTGATGCCATCCAGCCATCTCATCCTCTGTTGTCCCCTTCTCCTCCTGCCCCCAATCCCTCCCAGCATCAGTCTTTTCCAATGAGTCAACTCTTCGCATGAAATGGCCAAAGTGCTGGAGTTTCAGCTTTACCATCATTCCTTCCAAAGAAATCCCAGGGCTAATCTCCTTCAGAATGGACTGGTTGGATCTCCTTGCAGTCCAAGGGACTCTCAAGAGTCTTCTCCAACACCACAGTTCAAAAGCATCAATTCTTCGGCACCCAGCCTTCTTCACAGTCCAGCTCTCACATCCGTACATGACCACTGGAAAAACCATAGCCTTGACTAGACAGACCTTTGTTGGCAAAGTAACGTCTCTGCTTTTCAACATGCTATCTAGGTTGGTCATAACTTTTCTTCCAAGGAGTAAGCGTCTTTTAACTCCATGGCTACAATCACCATCTGCAGTGATTTGGGAGCCCCACAAAATAAAGTCTGACACTGTTTCTACTGTTTCCCCATCTATTTCCCATGAAGTGATGGGACCGGATGCCATGATCTTCATTTTCTGAATGTTGAGCTTTAAGCCAACTTTTTCACTCTCCTCTTTCACTTTCATCAAGAGGCTCTTTAGTTCCTCTTCACTTTCTGCCATAAGGGTGGTGTCATCTGCATAGCTGAGGTTATTGATATTTCTCTTGGCAATCTTGATTCCAGCTTGTACTTCTTCCAGCCCAGCGTTTCTCATGATGTACTCTGTAGATAAGTTAAATAAGCAGGATGACAATATACAGCCTTGATGCACTCCTTTTCCATTTGGAACCAGTCTGTTGTTCTATGTCCAGTTCTAACTGTTGCTTCCTGACCTGCATATAGGTTTCTCAAGAGGCAGGTCAGGTGGTCTGGTATTCCCATCTCTTTCAGAACTTTCCACACTTTATCATGATCCACACAGTCAAAGGCTTTAACATAGTCAATAAAGCAGAAATAGATGTTTTTCTGGAACTCTCTTGCTTTTTCCATGATCCAGCGGATATTGGCAATTTGATCTATGGTTCCTCTGTCTTTTCTAAAACCAGCTTGAACAGCAAGATGGTAGGAGGGGCAAAACGCGTTTAAACTCAAATCCCATACCTGCCAGGGATGCTCAGAGGGCTCAAACAAAACCTTGAGCTCACCAGGAGATTCCACAGACACTGAGCCAGACATGCCCTTTTAGTTTCCACATCTCCTGTGAAGGTCCGGGTCACCAGTGGCCTGCTGCAGGGGCAGGGGCTCTGGGTGCAGCAGACATCGGTACGGCATCAGCCCTCTTTGAGGAGGTCACCATTAACCCCACCACAGAGCTGCCAGAACTTACACAGGACTGGAAAATAGACTCTTGGAGGGCACAAACAAAACCTTGGGTACACCGAGACCTGGGATAAAGGAGCAGTGACCCCACAAGAGACCGATCAGACTTGCCCATGAGTGTCCACGAGTGTCCGGTGGAGGTGTGGGTCAGCAGCGGCCTGTTGCAGGGTAGGGGCCATTGAGTGCAGCATGGGACCTTTTTAAGGAGATCGCCATTATCTTCATTACCTCCACCACAGTTTGGCCTCAGGTCACACAACAGGGAGGGAACACAGCCCTGCCCACCAACAGAAAATTGAATTAATGATTTACTGAGCACGGCCCCGCCAATCAGAACAAGACCCATCCAGTTTCCCCCTCAGTCAGTCTCTCCCATCAGGAAGCTTCCATAAGCCTCTATCCTTATCCATAAGAGGGCAAACAAAATGAAAACCAAAATCCCAGAAAACTAATCAAACTGATTACATGGACCACAGTCTTGTCTAACTCAATGAAACTATGAGCCATGTTGTGTAGGGCCACCCAAGACGGATGGGTCATGATGGACAGTTCTGACAAAACGTGGTCCACTGGAGAAGGGAATGGCAAACAACTTCAGCATTCTTGACTTGAGAACACCATGAACAGTATGAAAAGGCAAAAAGATAGGACACTGAAAGATGAACTCCCCAGGTCGGTAAGTGCCCAATATGCTACTGAAGATCAGTGGAGAACTAACTCCACAAAGAATGAAGAGACAGAGCCAAAGCAAAAACAACACCCAGTTGTGGATGTGACCAGTGATAGAATTAAAGTCTGATGCTGTAAGGAGCAATATTGCATAGGAACCTGGAATGTTAGGTCCATGAATCAAGGCAAATTGGAAGTGGTCAAACGGAAGATGGCAAGAGTGAACACCAACATTGTAGGAATCAGTGAACTAAAATGGACTGGAATGAGTGAATTTAACTCAGATGATCATTATATCTACTTCTAAGAATCCCTTAGAAGAAATGGACTGGCTCTCATAGGCAGCAAAAGAGTCCAAAATGCAGTACATGGATGCAATCTCAAAAACAACAGAATGATCTCTGTTCGTTTCCAAGGCAAACCATTCAATATCAGAGTAATCCAAGCCTATGCCCCAATCAGTAATGCTGAAGAAGCTGAGGTTGAATGGTCCTATGAAAACCTACAAGACTTCCTAGAACACACAAAAAAGGTGTCCTTTTCATTATAGGGTTCTGTAATGCAAAAGTAGGAAGTCAAGAGATACCTGGAGTAACAGGCAAATCTGGCCTTGGAGTACAAAATGAAGCAGGACAAAGGCTAATAGAGTTTTGTCAAGAGAACACACTGGTCATAGCTAACACCCTCTTCCAACAACACAAGAGAAGATTCTACACATGAACATCACCAGATGGTCAATACCGAAATCAGATTGATTATATTCTTTGCAGCCAAAGATGGAGAAGCTCTATACAGTTAACAAAAACAATAGCAGGAGGTGACTGTGGCTCAGATCATGAACTCCTTATTGCCAAATTCAGACTTCAACTGAAGAAAGTAGGGAAAACCACTAGACCATTCAGGTATGACCTAAATCAAATCCCTTACAATTATACAGTGGAAGTAACAAATAGATTCAAGTTATTAGATCTGATAGAGGGCCTGAAGAACTATGGATGGAGGTACATGGCATTGTACAGGAGGCAGTGATCAAGACCATTCCCAAGAAACAGAAATGCAAAAAGGCGAAATGTTTGTCTGAGGAGGCCTTACAAATAGCTAGAGAAGAGGAGCGAAAGGCAAAGGAGAAAAGGAAAGATATACCCATTTGAATGCAGACTTCCAAAGAATAGCAAGGAGGGATAAGAACACCTTCCTCAGTGATCAGTGCAAAGAAATAGAAGAAAACGATAGAATGAGAAAGACTAGTGATCTCTTCAAGAAAATTAGAGATACCAAGGGAACATTTCATGCAAAGATGGGCTCAATAAAGGACAGAAATGGTAGGGACCTAACAGAAGCAGAACATATTAAGAAGAGATGGCAAGAATACACAGAAGAACTATACAAAAAATATCTTCACGACCCAGATAATCATGATGGTGTGATCACTCACTTAGAGCCAGACATCCTGGAATGTGAAGTCAAGCGGGCCTTAGGAAGCATCACTACGAACAAAGTTAGTGGAGGGGATGGAATTCCAGTTGAGCTATTTCAAATCCTAAAAGATGATGCTATGAAAGTGCTACCTCACTATGCCAGCAAATTTGGAAAACTCAGCAGTGGCCACAGGACTGGAAAAGGTCAGTTTTCATTCCAATCCCAAAGAAAGGCAATGCCAAAGAATGCTCAAACTACCACACAATTGCATTCATCTCACACTAGTAAAGCAATGCTCAAAATTCTCCAAGCCAGGCTTCAACAGTATATGAACCGTGACCTTTCAGATGTTAAAGCTGGATTTTAAAAAGGCAGAGGAACCAGAGATCAAATTGCCAACACTTGCTGGATTATTGAAAAAGCAAGAAAGTTCCAGAAAAAAAAATCCATTTTTGCTTTATTGACTACACCCAACACTTTGACTCTGTGGATAACAACAAACTGGAAAATTCTAAAAAGAGATGGGAATACCAGATCACCTAACCTGCCTCTTGAGAGATCTGCATGCAGGTCAAGAAGCAACAGTTAGAACTGGATATGGAACAACAGACTGGTTCCAAATAGGAAAAGGAGTGTGTCAAGGCTGTATATTGTCACCCTGCTTATTTAACCTATATGCAGAAACACATTGTGTGAAATGCCAGACTGGATGAAGCACAAGCTGGAATCAAGATTGCCGGGAGAAATATCAATAACCTCAGATATGCAGATGACACCACCCTTATGGCAGAAAGTGAAGAGGAACTAAAGAGCCTCTTAATGAAAGTGAATGAGGGGAGTGAAAAAGTTGGCTTAAAAGTCAACATTCAGAAAACAAAGATCATGGCATCTGGTCCCATCACTTCATGGCAAATAGATGGGAAAACAATGGAAACAGTGGCAGACTTTATTTTGGGGGGCTCCAAAATCACTGCAGATGGTGACTGCAGCCATGAAATTAAAAGATGCTTGCTCTTGGAAGGAAAGCTATGACCAACTTAGACAGCATATTCAAAAGCAGAGACATTACTTTGCCAACAAAGGTCCGTCTAGTCAAAGCTATGGTTTTTCCAATGGTCATGTATGGATGTGAGAGTTGGACTCTAAAGAAAGCTGAATGTCAAAGAATTAATGTTTTTGAACTGTGGTATTGGAGAAGACTCTTCAGATTCCCTTGGATAGCAAGGAGATCAAACCAGTCCATCCCAAAGGAAATCAGTCCTGAATATTCTTTGGAAGGAATGATGCTGAAGCTGAAACTCCAGTCCTTTAGCCACCTGATGCAAAGAACTGACTCATTGGAAAAGACCCTGATGCTGGGAAAGATTGAAGGTGGGAGGAGAAGGGGACAACAGAGGATGAGGATGGTTGGATGGCATCACAGATGCAATGGCCATGAGTTTGAGAAAGCTCTGGGAGTTGGTGATGGACAGGGAAGCCAGGCATAATGCAGTCCATGGGGTCACAAAGAGTTAGACACGACTGAATGACTGAACTGAATGCAATCACTTAAAAAGGAGCTTGGGATGAATTCTCAAAACAGCAATGACCAACCAGCATAGGCCTTAGTTGACAGCCTGCTTAGAATTCTACAGTGGCACATTATCAGTTCAATTCTGCACACTCTGTTACTTAATGAGCATCATTTGTAAAATATTTGAATGAGGCTGGTCCCCAGCTCAGAAATTACAGGAAGCTGAATACAAATCCACTCAGCCCTGTGGTCTCCCACAGGACTCTGTACATAATCTTCTTCATAGCACAAACCATGACTCTTGTAATTGTCTCTGTTTACATGTTCATATTCCCCACCAGGCATGAACTTCTTCAGGATATCTTAGTCATGGATTGTTTAATTATAAGAGGGAAAAAAGAGCCTACCTTTTTTTAAGTTTAAGAAAAACTTAAGATGGCAGTAGCATCACTTGGACTACAGTTTGGGGGTGTACATGTAGTCCTTTCCAGAACCGTGAAGTTTCCAGTCTGTCTTCCTGCAGTCTTCTCTGTTTCATATCTACCAAGGTCCATACCTTTGGTCCTCCCACTCCTCTGAAAATCGTCTTCTTCTCCAACATATACCATATTTAATAGATTCCAGAATTCACATTTTCCCAGATTTAACAGCTCTAAACTACATAAATTTCTTTTTTTTAATTTATACTGAAGTATATTTGATTTATAATGTTTGAGGTATACAGTAAAGTGATTCAGTTACAGGTAGGTCCTTGATGTTAATCTATTTTATATGTAGTAGTCAGTATTTTTCCAGTGGTCATGTATGGATGTGAGAGTTGGACTGTGAAGAAGGCTGAGCGCCGAAGAATTGATGCTTTTGAACTGTGGTGTTGGAGAAGACTCTTGAGAGTCCCTTGGACTGCAAGCAGATCCAACCAGTCCATTCTGAAGGAGATCAGCCCTGGGATTTCTTCGGAAAGAATGATGCTAAAGCTGAAACTCCAGTACTTTGGCCACCTGATGCGAAGAGTTGACTCATTGGAAAAGAGTCAGACACGACTGAGCGGCTGAACTGAACTGACTGAGTCAGTATCTGTTATTTCCAAATGCATCTCTCCTCCTTTCCCCTTTGGTAACCATAATTTTTTTTTCTATGCAAGTCTATTTCTGTTTTGAAAATAAGTTCATTTACATATACATACATATCAGTTCAGTTCAGTCGCCCAGTCGTGTCTGACTTTGCGACCCCATGAATCGCAGCACGCCAGGCCTCCCTGTCCATCACCAACTCCCGGACTTCACTCAGACTCATGTCCATCGAGTCAGTGATGCCATCCAGCCATCTCAGCCTCTGTCGTCCCCTTCTCCTCCTGCCCCCAATCCCTCCCAGAATCAGAGTCTTTTCCAATGAGTCAACTCTTCGCATGAGGTGGCCAAAGTATTGGAATTTCAGCTTCAGCATCATTCCCTCCAAAGAAATCCCAGGGCTGATCTCCTTCAGAATGGACTGGTTGGATCTGCTTGCAGTCCAAGGGACTCTCAAGAGTCTTCTCCAACACTACAGTTCAAAAGCATCAATTCTTCAGCGTTCAGCTTTCTTCACAGTCCAACTGTCACATCCATACATGACCACTAGAAAACCCATAGCCTTGACTAGACGGACCTTAGTCGGCAAAGTAATGTCTCTGCTTTTGAATATGCTATCTAGGTTGGTCATAACTTTTCTTCCAAGGAATAAGCGTCTTTGAATTGCATGGCTGCAGTCACCATCTGCAGTGATTTGGGAGCCCCCAAAAAAATAAAGTCTGACACTGTTTCCCCATCGATTTCCCATGAAGTGATGGGACCAGATGCCATGATCTTCGTTTTCTGAATGTTGAGCTTTAAGCCAACTTTTTCACTCTCCTCTTTCACTTTCATCAAGAGGCTTTTTAGCTCCTCTTCACTTTCTGCCATAAGGGTGGTGTCATCTGCATATCTGAGGTTATTGCTATTTCTCCTGGCAATCTTGATTCCAGCTTGTGCTTCTTCCAGCTCAGCGTTTCTCATGATGTACTCTGCATATAAGTTAAATAAGCAGGATGACAATATGCAGCCTTGATGCACTCCTTTTCCTATTTGGAACTAGTCTGTTGTTCCATGTCCAGTTCTAACTGTTGCTTCCTGACTTGCATATAGGTTTCTCATGAGGCAGGTCAGGTGGGCTAGTATTCCCATCTCTTTCAGAATTTTCCACAGTTTATTGTGATCCACACAGTCAAAGGCTTTGGCATAGTCAATAAAGCAGAAATAGATGTTTTTCTGGAACTCTCTTGCTTTTTCCATGATCCAGCGGATGTTGGCAATCTGATCTCTGGTTCCTCTGCCTTTTCTAAAACCAGCTTGAACATCTGGAAGTTCATGGTTCATGTACTGCTGAAGCCTGGCTTGGAGAATTTTGAGCAATTCCACATATAAGTGATATCATACCCAGGCTTCCCTGATGACTCAGCAGGTAAAGAATCTTCCTGCAACACAGAAGATGCAAGAGACTTGGATTCAACTCCTGGGTCAGGAAGATCCCCTGGACGAGGAAATAGCAACCCACTCCAATATTCTTGCCTGAAAAATTCCATGGACAGAGAAGTCTGGCAGGCTACAGTCCAAAGGGTCGCAAAGAGTTGGACATGACTGAATGACTAAGCATGCACATAAGTGATATTTTATGATATTTGTCCTCTAACTTACTTCCCTCAAAATAATAACCTCTAGGTCCATCCGCCTTGCTCCAAATGACATTATTTCATTCTTACAGCTAAGTAACATTCCAGTGTGTGTGCGCGTGTGAATCCCGTCTTCCTTTTCCATTTAGTTGTGGATGGACATTTAGGTTGCTTCCATGTCTTGGCTACTGTGAATGGTGCTGCAGGGAACATAGGGGAGCATGTATCCTTAAAATTTATGAGTTTTGCCCAAATATATGCCCAGGAGTAGGACTGCTGGATCGTATGGAAATTCTATTTTCAGCTTTTTTAAAGACCCTCCATATTGTTCTCCATAGCTTCTGTACAAATTTACTTTCCCATCAACAATGAAGGAAGGTTCCCTTTTCTCCACACCCTCTCTAGGAGTTAATATTTGATGACAGCCATTTTTGATGATGGCCATTCTGACTGGTATTAGGTAATAACTCACTGTAGTTTTGATTTGCATTTCTCTAATAACTGGCAACATTGAACATCTTTTCATATAACTTTTGGCCATGTGTATGTCTTCTTTGGAGAAATGTCTACTCAGTTCTATTTTTTGATTTTTTTTTTTTTTTTTAGTATTGAGCTATATGAGCTGCTTGTACATTTTGGAAATTAATACATTTTCAGTCACATCATTTGCAAATATTTTATCCCGTTCTGTAGGCTGTCTTTTCATTTTGCTTATGGCTTCCTTTGCTGTTAAAAAGGTTTTAAGTTTAACTGGGTCCCATTTATTTTTTATTTTTTTCCCATTATTCTAGGAGATGGATCCAAAAAATACTGCTGCAATTAACATCAAAGAGTGTTTGGCTTATGTTTTCCTCTAGGAGTTTTATAGTACCTGGTCTTATGTTTAGATCTTTAATCCATTTTGAGCTTATTTTTGTATATGATGTTAGAGAATGTTCTAATTTCACCCTTTTACATGACCTTGACCAGTTTTTACAGCACCACTAATTGAGAAGACTGTCTTTTCTCAATTGTATATTCTTATCTCCTTTGTCATAGATTAATTGACCATAAATGTGTGGGTTTATTTCTGAGCTTTCTATCATCTTCCATTATTTTGTGTGTCTGTTTTGATTAGTGTAGCCTTGAGGTATAGTCTGAAGTCAGGGAGCATGATTCCTCCAGCACCATTCTTCTTTCTTTAGATTATTTTGTTTATTCAGGGTCTTTTTTGTTTCCATACAAATTTTTTAAAATGTGGTTCCAGTCCTTTGAAAAATGCCATTGGTGATTTGATAGAGATTGCCTTGAACCTATAGATTGCCTTGGGTAATATGGCCATTTTAACAGTATTAATTTCCCAATCCAAGGACATGGTATAACTTTCCATCTGTTTGTGTGGTCTTCAATGTCTTTCATTAGCATCTTATAGTTTTAAAATAACAGGTCTTTTGCCTCCTTATATAGGTTTATTCCTAGGTATTTTATTTTTGATGCAGTGGTAAATGGGATTGTTTCCTTAATTTCTTTTTCAGATATTTCATTGTTAGTGTATAGAAATGCAAAAACTTTCTGTATATTAATTTTGTATCCTACAACTTTACCAAATTCATTGATGAGCTCTAGCAGTTTTCTGGTGGCATTTTTAGGACTTTTTACATGTAGTGTCATGTCATCTGTAAACAATTGAGTTTTATTTCTTCCTTCCCAATTTTGATTCCTTTTATTTCCTTTTCTCCTCTGAATGCTGTGGCCAGGACTTCCAAAACTGTGTTGAATAAAAATGGTGAGAGTGGGCATCCTTGTCTTGTTCCTGAGCTTAAAAGGAAGGCATTTGGCCTTTCACCATTGAGTATGATGCTAGCTGTGGATTTGTTATATCTCATAAATATCTTAAATTTCAGTGACATCTAATGCAGTTGGGTCCATAAGTTTGCACCCAAACTTCAGAATGATATCACTACATTAGAGGAAAATTTTAAAAGTCACAGTAGAGCATTGTTTTTTTTTTTTTTCAAAGACATGTTCCATCACCAATGTTCTCAATGGCACAGCAGATGATACAATACATAAAAGGTGATTTCAAAGAGCTGAACTCTGAAGATGAAGTTTTAGGAACATCTTAATTTATTTTACTTATATTCCCCTTTTTATCAGAAATAGGGGGAAAGGTTTTTCAATAATCATAAAGTAAAAATTCTAAATCATGAAAAGGTATTATGTCATAGTATAAATGGCAGGTTGTGCCTCTCTGAGACATGGACTTATAGTTGATAATGTCTTTCTCGTAATGATGGGCCATATTTGCTGCTTCTCTATGACTCCAGGTTAAAGAAGGTTCTGGGGGGAAAAAAAAGAAGGTTCTGGGTTGTCAGGTCTTCAAGTCAGAATTTAAATGAAGTACAAGCCCAATTCTGTCTGATTGTGTCAACTGCTTGTTTTATCTTCAAAATCTCAAGAGAGCACATTGGTCCCAGTTTCAGTCAGATGTCCACTCCAACTGAATCAGCCAGTGGAGTAGAACTAGCCTGAATCAGAAAGGGAAAGCTCACAAGGACAAGATGGAGACATGTTCTGGGTGCCCAAAGATGAGGCCAGAAGTGGATCTGGACCGGGAGCAAAGTGATCTATCCCAAGTGGTGGAAAGGTAACATAGGAACCAAACTCTTCACTTACTTGGTACTATTATTATTTAGGTTTGGTTTTGTTAAATTGCTAGTATCTCTTTGCAAACTATCTCTTAGCAGACCACCTGGAGATTTTTTTTTTTTCCCCACAAGCTCAGTTCTCAACTAATTGTTTGGTTTTATTTAATAGAGCCCTGAGTTTAAAGATCTTCGATCCCAGATATTACTTGTTGATTTTCCACACCGTGCTCTTCCGTGTACCAAAGAGGCTGATATCTTGGAAGTGTCACTGCTCAGAATATCTTATCACAAGAATTCTAGTATGATTCAGTCAAGAATCCAAGACCTTCGTGTGAGATTCAGAAGGAAGAAGGTGGAGTCAGTCCTCTGACAGTAGTGCTGGAGTCACGTGGGGGGTGGCGCATGTCAGATATGAAGCTTGCTGTTGGCTTCCTGCAGTCCCCCTGAGACTCATCCACTTAGGAGCTCCAGCCAGAAGAGGTAACTAACAGCCACTTACCTGTAATTTCTGCACTTTAGGATTCCTTGAAAGTCTGGAATGGCCATGCTGCCTTCTGCTCCCTAACCTCTTCAATAGTGATGTAACCTTCTAATCTCCTTTATTAAATGGTTTCTCATTCAAAATGCATAAGGTAGGCTTATGCTATCTTGACTGAACTGCCTGGTACATCCTTTCAAGTGGTAGTGGTGGATTAGTTGCTAAGTTGTGAAGTTGTGTCCAACTCTTTGTGATCCCATGGACTGTAGCCCTCCAGATTCCTCTGTCCATGGGATTTTCCAGGTAAGAATACTGAAGTGTGTTGCCATTTCTTTTTCCAGGGGATCTTCCCAGCTCAGGGATCAAACCCATGTCTCCTGCATTGGCAGGTGGATTCTTTACCACTGAGCCACCAGGGAAGCCCAGAGACTGAAGGTTCAATCCCTGGGTTGGGAAGATCCACTGGAAAAGAGAATAGCTACCCACTCCAGTATTCTGGCCTGGAGAATTCCACAGGCTGTATAGTCTATGAGGTTGCAAAGAGTTGGGCACGACTGAGTGACTTTCACTTTCACTTTCATATTAAAAACACATAATACTAGTAGTGGTTCCCAAACTTAAATGTGAACAAAATTATTTGGTGGACTGTGTAAAAATTCAGATGCAGCATTTCTTGAAAGAGCCCAGAAAGCTATAGTTTTTTATCAAGCATTCCAGGTGACTCTGATGCAGGTGGCCTGAGTCCACACTGAGAAATGCTGCTTTAATATTCAGGACCCCTGCTCTACATGGACTCATACTGGAGAATATTCTGATGCCCAGATCAATCACTCCAGGTAGGCAGCACACTTCGCAACCTAGTGGCAAAAACAAAGTTTATTCCTATCTGTAAATGCTCTCATCATATTCTTCAAATTACTCACTCACCACAAGCATGTTATCTCTGACAAATTACTTATCTACACAGTACAATAGAGTTTAAAGATGAAGAGGACAGGGTCAGACGTGGGATCAAAGTCGGGTTTTGCCACTTACTGGTATATGCTATTAAGCAGGTCATAACTTACTTATCCATCAACACCTACCTCACAGAGCTGATCATTATGTATATAATAGGATTAATGTTTACCTTCCCCTCTTTATACCTGGAAATCCATAAAATGGGAACTATATCTAATATATTTATTGGTTTATCATCATTCAACAAATAATTATTAATATGTGTCAGACTTTACAGTAGATCCAAATGAGGATACACTGCTTATCAGCAATGTTTAGAGAATTCATGCTCACAAAACTTTTTCAGCAGCAGCAGCAGCAGCTAAGATCAGTAACTTGCTTTTAAGAGCCTATTGTAAATGGCAGGTACATTAGCAAGTCATAAAGGGCAAATAACAGTATGTTAAAAAATAATATTTCACACAATAATAGCAGCAGCCTATGTTATTAACAGAATAAAAGTGTGATGGGAAGAAAGTACTTAAGTCCTTAGGTGAGGGCCACCCTCTGTCACACAGTGCTCATTACCAGCTGCACAGGAAGCATGGCTGTTATGGCAATACATGCTGAAAATGGTCTTATGGCCACTCGAGGGTGGGGAGATCTTCTAATCTGGAGTTTTAATTTCTCATGCTCTATCTTGTGAAACTGGTCTACCTTCACTGCCTAACATCTCCTTCCTTCTGGGTCTAACTTCCCCAGTTAGACTCTATTAATATCACTGTGAGGAAAGACCCTGGCCATCCACTCATTCGAAACGATGTAGTAGTTCACACCCCTCCTGGTTCCCTAAGTGAATGGCTGTTGCAATTGATAAGAGGCTGTCACTCCTGAGCATCTGATCTGACCTGAGCCCCACTGACGCAGAAGGACAGAAGACACCCCCATAGACTGAAAGAAATTCTTATTCCCTCTTCCGCTCGCAACATACTAGAGCAGATAGCAAGGCTGATGGCAGAGAGATTCTGTCTGCACCTTCCTGTATTAAAGTGACCAGGACAGACCTTGAGAAATATTGGGGCATAATTTACCTCCAACAACCCAGGCCTCTCTTCAACAGGTCCCTTATAATCAATTGCAATATGCTTCCCAACACACAAACATCCAGAGTGACTGACTCACAGGCTTCTACTTTCTATGTAGTTACCTCAACCTTTTGATTTTTACAAATAGATAATATGCATGGAAAGAAAGTAAAAGTGGTAGTCGCTCAGTCATATCTGACTCTTGGCAACCCCATGGATCCTCAGTCCATGGAATTCTCCAGGCAAGAATACTGGAATGGGTTGCCATTTGCTCCTCCAGGGGATCTTCCTGACCCAGGGATAGAACCCAGGTTTCCCACATTACAGGCAGATTCTTTACTGTCTCAACCACCAGGCAATCCCAAATGAATATGGAATCTCTGCCGGGAGCCAGCACAAGAGATCCCACCCATGACAAGGTCATGCAGAAGAGCCTGACAGGTCAAGGCAGATCAGGTCTCAAGGGGTCCTCTGCCCGAGCATCTACCTTGAAACCAGAATCTCTCTGTTTTAGTATTTCATGTCTCTCACCAACACCTCTGACATTAACAGAGGGCTCTCTCCGACCACCTTTCTCTAAAGAAAATTAACTCAGAGCTCTAATTAATAAGTCTCCTGGGTGTAACTGAAGTGTTTCCATTCAAACCCCTCTGATAGCTTTCTAACTTGCCTGACAGGTTTGTCCAGACTTTTACAACTGCGCATATGATTGTTTACAGCCTCCCAACTGTGCCAGAGGCACAGGAAGCTTAAAAATTCTAGGAATGTAGAGCCTTTTGAGGAGTTAAAAATAATTAGAATAGAACTGATTAAGGGTTTCATTGTTGAGCCAATACTTGCTGCCAAGTTTTCATATCCTTTATTTGTTGTGTACCCGGGAGTGCATTAATTAATATAGTTAGTATATAGAAAAAACAAGTAGCAACATAGATCTTTGAGTTAAGTACTTTCTTTCTTATAACCCACTGCACCTTTGTTCTATAAGGATGTAACTTTATTTAGTACTTTGAGGGTGATGCAGATTAAAGAAAAACACTTCAGGGAAAATGAGATTAACATTCATCAAGGAAGAGAGCCATAAAATGTTAACAGGCCTCTTGGCCAGAAGATAATGTAAATCACCTGAGACCTTTTGTATATGGAAAGATATGCAGAAAGAAAGCCTGGTATCGATAAGGGTCAGGACTGCTGCCCTGCATGACTCTGCATCTTCCATTATGTAAAACTTAGGGTATATAAGCACCTTTTGAAAATAAAGTTATGGGGTTTTTGCACAAGCTTGGCCTCCCCGTGTCAACTCTCTCTCTCTCTTTCTCCCTCTCCCTCCCTCTCTTTTTCAGGTTGATCCCTTGGAACACAGAGGCTCTTTGCATTCACTTTTCTGCCCGGGCTTCTAAGACCCACGTGAGAGGGAGCCCAAGGCAGGGCACCCTCCGCTATTCAAGCGGGTGCCTGTGGCCTATGTGAACAGAGCAAGTCTCTTGTCTTGAGACTTTATTAGCTTTCTGTGTAAACCAAGGAATATCAGCCTCTTTTCTCCTCTATTTTTTTCACTACATTATTCTTTCCTAATCTCTATATCTCTAAATAAATAAATCTCTCCTCACCGACGCCATCTCCCCTTTGAATTCCCTGGATCCACCAGGGCTGGACCCCAGCAAATCTCCCCAACCCAGGGATCGAACCCATGTCTCTCATGTCTTCGGCGCTGGCAGGAAGGTTCTTTACCATTACTGCCACCTGGGAAGCCCCATATGCATTGAGTGCTTACTAAATTCCAGGTACAAGCAAGCACCTTGCATGCATTATCATATTGATTTTCCCCATTATGAAATGGCACATTTTTCCTGCCTTACAGAGGAGGAAATGGGGACCTAATGCCATACAGCAAAAAGAGCTGCAACCTTTGCTTCATCTGACTTGAGCATGCCCATTCTCCACCCTCTCCTGCTCTGCCTCCCTAGACTGATCTGTGAAAAAGAAGCATTACACTGAGTTAGAGCAGCGGCCAGCAAAGTTTTTCTATAAAGGTCCAGACAAAGGTAAATACATTAGTCTGCCCATTCTGGGGTTCTACCATGACTACTGCTCTGTGGTTTACTGTAAAACAGCCAGAGGCAAGAGGAAAACAAGTGGGCGTGGTGATTGTCTTCCCTTGAGTAAAAGTCAGTCATGTCTGACTCTTTGTGACCCCATGGACTATACAGTCCATGGAATTCTCCAGGCCAGAATACTGGAGTGGGTAGCTGTTCCCCTCTCCAAGGGATCTTCCCAACCCAGGGACTGAACTGAGGTCTCCCACATTGCAGGCAAATTCTTTACCAGCTGAGCCACTAGTGAAGCCCAAGAATACTCGAGTGGGTAGCCTATTCCTTCTCCAGGGAATCTTCCTGACCCAGGAATCAAACTGGGGTCTCCTGCATTACAGGTGGATTATTTACCAGCTGAGCTACTAAGGAGTCCCTGTCTTCCCTTAAAACTTTATTTATAGAAGCAGGAAGTGGAATGGATTTTGCCTGAAGATCATCTTTGCAAAACCCTGAGTCAGAGGAATGTCAAGCCATACAGACAAAGCTATCAGGCTCAGCAGAAAGGCAGCCTTGCCTCAGTTGTCTGGGGTTTCTGTGGGACCAGCCCCGGGAGACACAGGTTTTGCATATTTTCTACAAGCTCCTGCTGTCCTGAGCAAGGGATGACTAAGATGGGCCCCAGGAAGCTCCTGATGTCTATTACTGAGAAGAGAGATTTCAGGCTCATCAGTTTCTCTCACTGCCAAGCCCCCATGTCAAAACTCAGGGCCTCAAGCGTTACCCATACTTCCTTCTAAGATGCCCCTCATGCACTACTGACACCAAGTATAACTCATGAGGACCTACTATATAGCACAGAGAACTCTACTCAATGCTCTGTGGTCACCTAAATGGGAGCGAAAGGAGGGAGAGTGTTAGTCAGGCAGTCCTGTCTGACTCTTTGCCACCCCATGGACTGTAGCCTGCCAGGCTCCATTGTCCATAGAATTCTCAAGGCAAAAAATACTAGAGTGGGCAGCCATTCCTGTCTCCAGGGGATCTTTCTGACCCAGGGATCAAACGCAGGTCTCCTGCATTGCAAGCAGATTTTTTATCATCTGAGCCACCAGGAAAGCCCTAAATGGGAAGGAAATCCAAAAAAAGAAAAAAAGGGAATATATACATACTTACAGCTGATTCACTTTGCTGTATAGCATAAACTAACACAACATTGTATAGTAACTATACTCCAATCAAAATTAATTAAAAAATAAAATTCTCCCCCCTAAAAAGTAATACTGTTCCAGAAAGAATGTATTACCATAAAATTCTTAGAAAATAAAAGTATCATTTAAAATGGCTATGTCAAGTACTAAAAATTTTTTAATTCTTAAGATAAATAAAGTTTAAAGAATGAAATAAGATGTCCCCCAGTCACGGTCCCCTTCTCCCTGTACACATCTCCCTCATGTGGATGAAGGTCAGTGACACTAGAAATACAAAACAAAACAGGAAAAACAACTGGAAAAGTAAAGCCTGCTCTGCTGGTGAGACAATAACAATTATGAATACTGATTGGGAGATAACAACTTTTTGTATACTGTATTTGATTACAACAATGAGCTGTGTTCACACTCTCAGCCTTCACAGTCTGTCGCACATGAAACATGAGTGTCAGCTCACAATTAAATATCATGATATAGAGCATCAGTCCCCATCTCTCATTTTCTCTCACATTTTTCAGATAATCCATACAGTGCCCACACCAATAAAAGAACAAATCTTGCTATAAGGCAGCATGCTATAATGTGAATGGAACACCGGACTTAGAATATTAATTGCAAGCCATTTATCAATGTGTTAGGCACAGTCCTAAACAGATTGCATAAATTATATCCTATTAACCTCAGCAACTTCATGATGGGAGTACTATTATCATCCCTAGATCATAACTGAAGACACTGAGGCTGCCCTCAGAAAAAGTCTTTTCCATTGCTTTCATGACAGTATAGGATTTTGCTTTACCTCTCTGCAAAAAAAAAAAAAAAAAAAATTCATTGTACCTTCAGGAACTGACAGACAACCCCTAAAATGTCGATGTTTCCTGTCATGAGCTCAGGGTCCTCCATAAACTGCAAAGGAGCTCCTCTGAGATCATCACATTGTCACTTGATTCTGATGTCAACCTCGAATGAAAAAGCAGAATGATCTGAGTGGGTCTGCATGCCAGACACTGACAGTTCCTTTCAAGGCCTTAGAAAGAAGGAAGAGAGCAGTTAAAGGCAAAGGATTAGATTCTACATGGCAACATGCTGCTGCTACTGCTGCTAAGTCACTTCAGTCGTGTCCGACTCTGTGTGACCCCAGAGACGGCAGCCCACCAGGCTCCGCTGTCCCTGGGATTCTTCAGGGAGTAACACTGGAGTGGGTTGCCATTCCCTTCTCCAATGCATGAAAGTGAAAAGTGAAAGTGAAGTCGCTCAGTCGTGTCCGACTCTTTGCGACCCCATGGACTGCAGCCTACCAGGCTCCTCCATCCATGGGATTTTCCTGGCAAGAGTATTGGAGTGGGGTGCCAACACGGGAACATGGGTAGATCTTAAAAAGTACAATGTTGATATTAAAAAAATGACAGGTGTGATACTTGACATCATATCACTTACCTAATGTAAAAGCACATGTGTGTAAAACTGCAATGCACATTTTGGAAGACAGACACACAGCAAAGGAGTATGAACTGGCTGATTAGAATGGTTGCCGTGAGGAAGGGAGGGAAATGGGAGTAGGTATAGAACAGGGATAAAAGTAAAGACAAAAAATAAAATAAAATAGCAGAGGTCTTGAAAGTAATAGAGACCATGCACTTGAATCAAGATATGTCACTATTCAATCTACTGAAACTGAGGTCTAAGAAAGAAAACAGAAAAAAAAAAAAAGTCCCATCCAAAGGATAAACAGACAATGAAAATGATCATGATAAATAGATCTGTGTAGGAAAGGTAGGGGTTGATCTAGTCTGAATCCTCTCTGTCCCCCAAACAGTACCATCTGGGCTTGTAGGAAATTAAAAATGTCTGTGATGTAGCCTTGAAAAAACAAGGGCACAGCCATCAGCAATGCAGAATCACTCTTATTGAGCAATGATCCTGGCTCAGTAATATTTTCTCAGGGATAAACTGACAGCTCAGTAATAGATCAAACAGACACAGCCATTAATACATCCACTGTACTAATACATTTCTTAAATTAACACTGTATAAAATTAAATGTCACACAAACAAGATAGGCTTGTTCATTAAATAGAGTTGAGGAGAGGGAAAGAGTAGTAATCTCTGAAGCTAATGGGTATCTTGAGTCAGGCCAGACACATCGAGAATCTTCGTAGCATTGGCTAATGCAAATGGGGTGGGGGAGGAATTTTGCCATGTCCCAGTCAGACTGGGAAGAAAAAAAAAGGTTAGATCATAGCATAAGAGGAGCCTTTGCTTCTTCTCAATTTTGCAAACATCACATGTCTGATGGTCTCTTGATGAGTCACTAGCTGTCTCAAAATCCAAAGGCTACAGAATAAAGTAAGAACAGAGGAAGAGAGCTGAGTTCTCTCGCACAGCTCAGCCGACACTGGAGTTTTGAGGAAATTCATTTACTTTGAAATATATGCCTGATAGCCTATTCTCAAAGCAATACTTTTGCTGTCACCATTACAACCTCACTAGTCAAGGACGTCGACATGGCCATGACAGTCTCCCAAGGAACGCTTACATGCACAAGAGTTATACCAACACCTGGTAGACTGCTCGAATGAGAAATCTAAACAAGTACTAGCATTGACAGTTGCAAGAATGACAATGAATTTCAAGAGGCTGGAAATCCAACAATGTCTACCAGTCCAGTAACCAGGACAAGGCTCAGTTTCTGCTTTTCATCATTTCTCATCTATTCATGAGGCCAAAGTAGAGAGTACTGTGTCTGGATGGCCTGGTTCAGTTCAGTTCAGTTCATTCGCTCAGTCGTGTCCGACTCTTTGCAACCCCATGGATTGCAGCACGCCAGGCCTCCCTGCCCATCACTAACTCCCGGAGTTCACTCAGACTCACGTCCATAGAGTCCGTGATGCCATCCAGCCATCTCATCCTCGGTCGTCCCCTTCTCCTCCTGCCCCCAATCCTTCCCAGCATCAGAGTCTTTTCCAATGAGTCAACTCTTCACATGAGGTGGCCAAAGTACTGCAGTAGGGATGTTAAAAAAAAAAAAATTAGTTCTAGAAGAAGACAGTCCTAGGGATGAATTCTATGTCTGCCACTGTAGCAGCTGTATGAACTTGGGCAAACGACATATCTTCTCTAAGCCTTAACTTTCTCACATGTGAAAGGGGAAAAACTAAATGAGACAGTATGTATAAACATTCAGCATAGATAGTACAATTCAGTTAAGTACTTAATAAATATCAGCTATTACTAAAATCACTTGCCAGTAGATCCTGAAGGATGTAGCTGGGTAGCATCTATTGATCATTCAGTACACGTCAAGCATGGTGCAGACACTAGAGAAACATAGATGAACAAGCCACAGAGCTGGATAATCCTACTTGTGAGTTTCTCAGTTGTTTGAATTACACCTTCTGAGACCAACCATTATCTCTACTAAATTCCACATTCCCGTTGGCAATGAATCAATGTACTCAAAAGAAAGGATGTCTGTTTTCTGTGCCCATCTCACCAATATCAATTTGCCATCAAGTGAAGCATGTGCACAAAAATGTGAGAACAATTAAAAATAAAGCAGAGGGGCACAGAATTGCTCTCAGAAGGCAGGAGTTTGTAACTTTAAAGAAGCTATCACTTATTAAGTGCCTACTGAATGCCAGGCACTGTGCTTTGTACCTTATATTGAACTCCCCTCCCACTCCATGATGCCGAATGCCTTGGTTTTACTAAATGCCTTGGTTTTACCTAAAGCTTTGGTTTTACTCCACTTGAAAAACACCAACTGTCCAGCCCAGGGACCCATCGACCTTCTACCTCAATCCTAGAACACTCATTTCTTTTCTGTTTCTATACTAATATCCTTCAAAAGACATTTTGATCAGCAGATGGCCTATGTGATTCTTGAACCCAGGTGCTGTATCTTGGCTGCCGCTAAGAAGGCAGTGTGTCATTAACACAAACATCTTTATTAGAGCAGGTGACACAGACGAGAGAAATGGACTAGGTACAAGATAATAAGGTGTGGTAAAAGCTGTGCAAAGTTGGTGTGTGTATGTTTCATATCACGTAAAGGAATGAGCAGGTACTCTGTATTGACCATTTTCCCCACAGTGACGCACAAGCACACATTGCCAGATTTTCTAGCATTTAAAGAAACAATGGAAAAATAGATAAATAAAAATAAAAAGAGTGGGGGAAAAAAGAAGCAATGTAAATATCATGGGGCAGTGGGGATTGGATGAAGATGATCAAAAGGTATAAACTTCTAGTTATAAAATGAAGTACTAGGGGTGCAAGGTACAATATGTTAATATAATTAGCACTGTTGTATGTTACACATGAAAATTAAGAGAGTAAATCCTAAGAGTTCTCATCACAAGGAAAAATATAGTTTTCTTTTTCTTTTATCTTATATCTATATTAAATGCTGCTGCTGCTGCTAAGACGCTTCAGTCGTGTCCGACTCTGTGCAACCCCACAGATGGCAGCCCACCAGGCTCCCCCGTCCCTGGGACTCTCCAGGCAAGAACACTGGAGTGGGTTGCCATTTCCTTCTCCAATGCATGAAAGTAAAAAGTGAAAGTGAAGTCGCTCAGTCGTGTCCAACTCTGCGACCCCATGGACTGCAGCCTACCAGGCTCCTCCATCCATGGGATTTTCCAGGCAAGAGTACTAGAGTGGGTTGCCATTGCCTTCTCCAATATGAAATGATGAATGTTCACTAAACTTGTAGTATCATTTTATAATATATGTAAGTCAAATCATTATGCTGTACACCTTAAACTTGGAATGGCTATTCACTCCAATATTCTTGCCTGGAGAATACCATGGATGGAGGAACCTAATGGGCTACAGTCCATATGGTCATAAAGAGGTGGATGTGACTGAGTGACTAACACACACAACCCTTAAATTTATACAGTGCTGTATGTCAATTATACCTCAATACAAGTGGAAAATAAACAATGTGAACACAAAATTTTATGTACATTTTTTTCAAATTTTCAAACATATTGTTGATCTAAAACTAGCCAGTTTTCTAACATGGATGTCTGTGTTTTGAGCTCTCACATCTGTCAAAAGTCACAATTTCTTTTGTCTTCCTAGATAACGCCTTTCTCTTTCACAGATTCACTTTTTAATAGTTTATATATTTTCTAAATGTCTATCCCATTCGCATATAAGCTCCTTGAAAATACAGTTTCTTTCACAATTCTAAGCCTCTGGTTCAAAATTAGTGTGCAGGGTTTATAAAGAGAGAAAAGGGGGTTGATCTTTCCCAAAAGATGATGCCAAATGTGCTCATTTAACAGTCAACATATATTCCTTGAACACTTTTCATCATAGCCAGGAATGGTGTTAGACATTAGGATTACAGCAATAAAAATGATGACATACTTTGAATCTCCCCATTCCTACTGGCAGTGGAAGAGCTTTCCTAGTCTTTTTGGCACTTACTTGTATCAATTCAGTTCAGTTGCTCAGTCATGCCCAACTTTTTGAGCAACACGCCAGGCTTCCCTGTCCTTCACCAACTCCCAGAGCTTGCTCAAACTCATGTCCATCGAGTAGGTGATGCCATCAAACCATCTCATCCTCTGTTGTCCCCTTCTCCTCCTGCTTTCAATATCTCCCAGCATCACGGTCATTTCCAATGAGTCAGTTCTTTGCATCAGGTGGCCAAAGTATTGGAGCTTCAGCTTCAGCATGAGTCCTTCCAGTGAATATTCAGGACTTATTTCCTTTCAAATTGCCTGGTTGGATCTCCTTGCAGTCCACAGGACTCTCAAGAGTCTCCTCCAATACCACAATTCAAAAGCATCAATTCAAAACACCAATATAGTATAATAACGCATATATATGGAATTTAGAAAGATGGTAATGATAACCCTGTATGCGAGACAGCAAAAGAGACACAGATGAATAGAACAGTCTTTTGGACTCTGTGGGAGAGGGAGAGGGTGGGACAATTTGGGAGAATGGCATTGAAACATGTATAATATAAGAAATGAATCACCAGTCCAGGTTCGATGCAGGATACAGGATGCTTGGGGCTGGTGCACTGGGATGACCCAGAGGGATGGTACAGGAAGGGAGGTGGGAGGGGGATTCAGGATGGGGAACACATGTACACCTGTGGTGGATTCATGTTGATGTATGACAAAACCAATACAATATTGTAAAGTAATTAGCCTCCAATTAAAATAAATAAATTAAAATTTTTTTAAAAAAAGCATCAGTTTGCTCAGCTTTATGGTCAGCTCTCCATACACCCTCTATTATTTGGACTTCCCTGGTAGCTCGGCTGGTAAAGAATTCACCTGCAATGCAGGAGACCCTGGTTCAATTCCTGGGTTGGAAGATCCCCTGAAGGAGGGCATGGCAACCCATTCCAGTATTCTTGCCTGGAGAAGCCCCATGGACAGAGAAGCCTGGCAGGCTACAGCCCATGGGGCCGCAAAGAATCAGACACAACTGAGATTTAGCAGTTCAGTAATATACAAAGTTTTGGAAGGAAAAAATACTGATTTACTGAACTGATTGAAAGCAGACATATTAATCAACACTCTCAGTTCATAGCAGCAGTGGCAATCTTTAACTACTAGCAAGGAAGTGAGATGGAGAGAAGGGGAGAGAAGAAAGGAAGGGAGAAGAGAGGAAGGAAAGAAAGAAGGGAGATGGGAGGGAAGAAGAGATAGAGAGAAGGGGAAAGGGGGAATTTGCTCATATAACCTGAAAATCTTGGGATTAATTTTAGGGCTTCAGGCACAGCAGGATCCATGAACTCAAGCATTTTCATCAGAATTCAATTCTTAGGCTCCAGCCATGTGTATAAACATTATGATCCCTGGCAGCACAAGACACCTTCGAGATCTCAGCAATATCAGAGGAAAAAAGAACATCTCCAATAGCACAGGTGGAAAAGCGCTATGGAGGATTCTCATTGGTTTACATTGCTCACATATTTTTAAATGAAACAGGAGTCACAGGAAACAGATTCTGTTAACATCACAGGGAAGGAAAAAGCAAACCAACATATGTCCCCTATGATAGTAATAAAGCAAAAGCCATCAAAGCAACATGGTGTTCCTGACAATCCTTAGGAAATGAATCTAGACTGGGAACTCTGTGAGTTAAGTCAAAAACACTCTGTGTTAAGTCAGCAAAAAGGAAACACAGACATTAGTTTGTTTCCCAGGATGCATTGGTTATGTTTGACTCCAACATATCATCGAGTTTTACATTTAATTTCTACCACAGAATTTCTCAAAGAGTATTCCAAACAAAGGAGCTCACTTTTTAGTATGTTTCAATCAACAAGAGTTTGGTGAAGGTGTGCAGTAGTCAATTAAGTGCAGGAACCTTTTGGTTATACAAGGTTAAACAGATTCCTTAACTGAAGAATTTCTCAGAGGTTGTGCTCTGTGATTGTGTATCATAAATTATCTAAAGTGGTGACTTAGACTGTCTTCATTCCCAGATTAACTCAGCCATGAAACACTCTGGTTCACAGAGCGCCTTGTAGGCCTGATGTTCTACAGAAAACATGCTTGAATTCTGCACTCCACAGGGCGATGACAATGCCTGTTTTCTCTGTGCCTTTGAAACGTGATGGATAGTGGTGTGAAAGCAGCATAGATTTTCACATCAGCACTGTGTTTGACTTCGTCACCTTTGTGCTTAGTCACTCAGCCATGTCCAACTCTTTGTAACCCATGCACTGTAGCCCACCAGGCTCCTCTGCCCGTGGGATTTCCCAGGCAAGAATCCTGGAGTGGGCTGCCATCTCCTTCTCTAGAGGGTCTTCCCGACGCAGGGATCAAACCTTAGTCTCCTGCATTGCAGGTGGATTTTTTACCATCTGAGTTACCAAGAAGCCCACTCGTTCATTACCTTCCAGTTCAGTTCAGTTCCGTCGCTCAGTCATGTCCGACTCTTTGCGACCCCACAAATCGCAGCACGCCAGGCCTCCCTGTCCATCACCAACTCCCGGACTTCACTCAGACTCATGTCCATCAAGTCAGTGATGCCATCCAGCCATCTCAGCCTCTGTCGTCCCCTTCTCCTCCTGCCCCCAATCCCTCCCAGCATCAGTCTTTTCCAATGAGTCAACTCTTTGCATGAGGTAGCCAAAGTACTGGAGTTTCAGCTTTAGCATCATTCCTTCCAAAGAAATCCCAGGGCTGATCTCCTTCAGAATGGACTGGTTGGATCTCCTTGCAGTCCAAGGGACTCTCAAGAGTCTTCTCCAACACCACAGTTCAAAAGCACCAATTCTTCGGCACTCAGTTTAGCCTAGATCAAATTACTTAAAACTCTCTGAACTTCTTCATCTATATAAAATGAGGTATTATGGCTTATAAGATAATATATACCAAAAAGTCTAGGACAACACGCCCTCACAGAATACACTTGTTAAAGTTACTTTCATTTCATTTTAAATTGATCTAGGCATGATAAAAACTTTCACCAAATGTAGCAAACTCCAACAAAATCTGCACAAAACTCTAATAATGCCTTCTCTGATTTTGCCTCTTTCCTTGATAACAGTATATTTAGACAGCTTTTAAAAAAAAAAAAAAGAGTGATATCTGTAACTTATAGTAAATCTTCACCTAAATTATTCAAGCTATTTGTTTATAAATGGCACAACCAGTCAAACATGAAGTTTAAATTGGAAAATCAATTTCCCTGGAAAATATTTCAGGCTATATGGAGTGGCCCAGAGAGTCTGATGGCTGCAATGATTTTTTTTTGTTGTTTGTTTTCATGACATCACTCACATAAGACAGCACTGCAGGACTAACACAGACACAGTCCTGAATTACAAGGAGGATAGTAACACATGAAAAAATTGACTTGCCCCTCTTTAGAAGGATTCCCTTATTTCTTTCACCTCTTCACTGTCATCCCCTCTAGAGCTAATATGCCAGATGAGTGCAGATTTGCTGCAGGAATGTGATCAAAGATTATGAATTAAAATTTATCCAAGCCTCAGATTCATAGTGTCTAACAGTTTCAGTATTTTTAAAAATCTGTCATAAATTCATCTTTAAGGAAGTCATAACTCAAAAACCAAATGCTAAATAATGAACCAAATTATAGTTTTCAAAATTATAATTATGTTAGCAGATACTATGGGTTATCCAACTGTTATCTTCCTCTCTTCCCTTCTAACAGAATAAGAAATTGTATTCTGGCCTCTGCCCAGCTCCCTCATGGGCTTTGGAGGTGTCGTAAGGGATGGATGACTCTCTTGGGTCTAAGTCAAACGTGTGTGTGCATACAGGGTACAGGGGTGAGCATGTAACACAATTCTGGCCAAGACATGAGAAGTCCATTAAAAGGTTTTGGGGGTTTCTCTGGTGGCTCAGTGGTGAAGAATTCACCTGCCAGTGTAGGAGACACGAGTTTAATCTCTGATCTGGTAAAATTCCACATGCCAGGGAGTACTTAAACCCATGCACCACAACTCTAGATCCTGTGCTCAAGAGCCTGGGAGCCACAACTACTAAACCCATGCGCTGCAGCTACTGAAGTCTGCACAACCTAGAGCCCGCGCTCCACAAGAAGAGCAGCCACTGCAATGAGAAACCTGTGCACCGCAGTGAAGAGTGGCTGCCACTCTCTGCAACTAGAGAAGAGTCCCTGCAGCAACAAAGACCCACCACAGTCAAAAATAAATAAATAAATTCATTTTATTTTATTTTTTTAAAAAGTTTTCAAATGAAGAAATCTCATTCTTGACAAAAAGAAAAGAGGGATAGGTCCCTCTTCTTCCTACAGATGTTGCCATGTGTGGATCTAACATCTGGACCCACTGCAGTCACCTTGCTTCCAGCATAAGAATGAAGACAATTGCAAGAGATGGTAAAGGACAGAGATTTTAAGAAGCCCAACTTCTACAGCCAGCTCTGAATTCCTTCCTACCTCTGGGCATCCTGGTGTGAGATCAGTATTTTTCCTAATTATTTTTGCTATCCGAGTTGCTGATTATTACAGGACAAACCATCTGATACAGAGGCCTCGAAGAAAATAACAAAAGCATGGTGGATACTACTGTAAACCCCCAATGTCTATGTTCCCTTTCTACCTCACTGATATTACTCTCCATCCTGTTTCAAGTAGCCCAATTGCAGAAACACAGCCATTTGCAGACAATAAAATGTACACGGATATCTACTATTGGAGCTGATGAGAAAGCAACTATTTGTCTTATCAAAATAAATTTGAAAAGGAGAGATGGCTCTCAGTGCCCTTTGCCTTTTGCTTTTTTTCACCTTCTTCCTGCTTGATATGTGGACTATATGCTCAGAGGTTGAGCCACCAATATGCTAAGGGTGATAGAACGGTAAGCCAGAAGGAACCTGGAATCTCGATGCCTTCCTTGACCAGCTATGCTGTTCCTGGAAAACATCAGTCCAGACTTTCATGGCAAACAAAGAAAGCCCTGCCTGAACAAGTCCTTAGAGGTCTGCTTCATTTGTACAGCTGATGCAACCTCAATACAAAAATAATAAACTATTCACTTATCAGCAAATAGCAAAACAAATTAAAGATTGGGAGGGCTATAATGAATGGATAAAGGGGTGGGCCCACGCAGAAATAAACTGCCTGGGTTTGAAAGCTGGCTCTGCCTTTTGTAAGCATAGGACTTTAGTTGTTATTTAATTTCCTAAGGCCTTGGCTTCCAGGTAAAATTGGAATGACAATAAAAGTAAATTTACTCCAAAGAGTTATGAGAATTTAATAAGACAATCCATATGGGGCAGGGTGGGCGGGGTGAGATGAGCCTGGAACAGAACATTACTTCATCCAAGAACTATTGAACCGGGTACCAGACCGTGTTCTAGGTACTAGGACTCTAACAGTCAACACAGCTAACAAAAAGCCCCATTCTTACAGGGTGTGCGTCCTATTGAGAGAAAATAGATAGTAAACAACATAAGAAAGAAAAGCATGCAGTGTGTTAGATAGAGCTAAGAGCTATTCAAAATGAATAAGCTGGGGAAGAGAAATAGAGAGTAGCTGGGGTGGAGACTTGTAATTCTAAACAGAGTGGATGAGGACAGCCTCACTGAGAAGGTGATATCCTTGTAAAGATCTGAAAGAGATAAGAGAAGGAGTCATGTGAATCCCTGGGGAAAAGGCATACTATGCAAAGGGAAAAGCTAGTACCCGAGGGAGAGCATCCCAAGGAAAACAATACACAGCAGAGATTTTAGCAACTAACTTGAAATAGTTTATTCATGTTCAGAAGCTAGTCTAGAAGCTTTATATTTCCAGCCAACTCTTTCTAGATCATTAGAATACAAAATGAATATGAAAATAGTGAAAATGCCTATATGAAAATTTCCCCATGCTCGATTTCTCTGTGTGTCCTCTCTAAAGTATCAACGTATTATATGGATACTTTATATGCATTACATGCCCAAATAACTCAGCTCAAGCTGTCATAACAAAATGCCACTGACGGTAACTTAGATAACAGACATTTATTTCTCACAGTTCTAGAGGTGAATGTCCAAGGTCAAGTGTCTGGCATATAGTAACTGTTCAGTTAATATCGTTTTTCTGTTATGCTATACTGGCAAAAAAAAAAAAAAAAAGGATGGAGAGAATGAAGAGATAGGGGGCTGAGAGATGACATCCAAGAAGGACATACATAGGGGGATAAAATAAGGTGTTCTTGAATTCGTGGAGAGACAAATCAGTATCCCAATGGTTTGTTCATGGGCTGGGCTACTTTCAACTCAGAAGTGGGCAACTTCTGTTTGAGGTGAAAGGTCATGATGAAGTAACTCAGATGCTTCCAAATGACTGTTTCTTTGCAGCTGTCTCGTAAAATGGAATCAGGCCATTTAGGAAACAGGGAGTTAGAAAAATACCACTGTGAGCAACAGGTTGTTATTATTATTATTCCTATTATGAAGTGGTTTCTCTGTGACAGGTACTGAAATCAAGTCATTGTATATATGAACCTTTTTTCTTTTTTTTTTGGCCTGCATCTCACAACATGTGGAATCTTAGTTCCCCAGCCAGGGATTGAATTCACATCCCCTGCTACACTGGAAGCATGGTGTCTTAACCACTACATCGACAGTTAAGTCCCTAATTCGTCTTTATTTGTACTATCTTTCTCAAGCTGCAACCAAGAAGGGTTCTACACTTTTAAAGATTCATGGGATTCGACTGGACCTGCCTGGATAATCCAGAATAATATCCCCATTCCAGAGTCCTTTTGCAATGTAAAGTAACAAGTTCACAAGTTCTGAGAATCAGGGCATGATCAGCTTGCAGGGGCATTGTTCTGCATACCATGCTGCTGTTGTTCAGTCACTCAGTCATGTCTGACTCTTTGTGACCCCATGGACTGCAGCATGCCAGGCTTCACCATCTGCTGGAGTTTGCTCAAACTTATGTCCATTGAGTCAGTGATGCCGTCTAACCATCTCATTCTCTCTCTGTCATCCCCTTCTCCTCCTGTCTTCAATCTTTCCCAGCATCAGGGTCCTTTCTAATGAGTCTGCTCTTTGCATCAGGTGGCCAAAGTATTGGAGTTTCAGCATCAGTCCTTCCAATGAATATTCAGGAATGATTTCCTTTAGGATTGACTGGTTTGATCTCCTTGCAGTCCAAGGGACTCTCAAGAGTCTTCTCCAGCACCACAGTTCAAAAACATCAATTCTTCTGTGCTCAGCCTTCTTTATGGTTCAACTCTCAAATCCACACATGACTACTAGAAAAACCATTGCTTTGACTAGACACATCTTTGTTGGCAATGTAATGCATACCATATGGAGTGACAAAAGTGACCCTCAATAAGTTTGATACTCACCAACTCTGATGCAGAGTATACTAGTTTCCCTATTAAATCTGGAGGAAGAGGGCCAGATTTACCACCTGAGACATCTGGGAAGGCCATCAATTTGTTACACAGCACTAAAAAAAGAAATCAACTGATACACAGCCTAAATTAGTTATTTAGATGCAGAATGAAGTCACCAATATTGAAGAAAGAATTTTATAGTCAAACCACAATCCACTGTCAAATATGAGTAAGTAAAAATCATTTGGAACTAGAACTGATAAAACAATAGGAATTCATCACAAGTTTGTACAACTAGGACACATGTCTTGGAGCTCTTTATTTTTATTCAACTGGTTTAAACAGAAAACTTGTTGT
The DNA here is from genome assembly GCF_014754425.2 of Oryx dammah. Lineage (NCBI taxonomy): Eukaryota > Metazoa > Chordata > Mammalia > Artiodactyla > Bovidae > Oryx > Oryx dammah. Next base: position 70,657,113 of record NW_024070201.1, read on the forward strand.
CTATGTAACAAAGAGTTCAAAGAAAAGATGGCTTTTGAAATGATCAATTCAGTACTCCATCCAATTCAGAGTATCTTTTCTCACTTTTTGCAGTGTCCATTTATTTCATTACTCATTACTAGGCTGGCTTTCCTCATGGTGGCAAAACTACAATATTCAGAAGAAGAGAACTCTGGCTTCAGGCAGATCCTTCAAACTTATCCTCACATCTTATCAGCCCACTCTTGGCCATTAGCCTATTCCTGAACCAATCCCTCTGGGCAGAGGAATCCTATGTAGAAGGGGTGTTGAGGACATAAGTAGTTAACTCCAGCCAGACCAGAAGTCACTAGTAGGACTTCACAGTATGAAGCCTAATGTGAAAGAGCAAAACAGAATCAGAGAAAAATAAATAGTTGAAGGAAAGTGAATAGAGAATAAGAAAAACGGAGGCACATAATCTTAGCAACATTTTCCTAGTGTTTCTGAAACTTGAGTAATGAACAGACCACCTTTAAAAGAAATAAAAGAAAATTTAGATCATTCTCGTCTGTGTTGCCTGCCCCTCACACTGACAGCCTGAAGCCAAGATGACGGCTGAGGTCACTCAGTGACCCTGCAGCTGAGGCAGCTCAAATCATATCCTGTAGCCAGAGTGAAGCTGCCCCACCAATAATAACAGTTAACATGAATTAACCTCTTAAATCTGTGCCAGGCATAGCTCTCAACCTTTATATTTACCTACAAGGCATGTATTTTTATGACCCCGGTTTACCAGGGAGTGTGAAGGAATTAGGCACCATGAAGTTAAGCAAGAGCGCCAAGAGTATGCAGGAGGTAAGCAGAGGAGCCAGGTTGAGAACCTAGGCTCTGTGGTTCCCACAGCACTACAGAGACAAGTATTCCAGGGAGCTTTGCCCCGTGTACTTCACACCTCATTCATCACCAGCAAAAAGCTTGTCGGGGTGAGACTAGGAAGAGGGTGGCAAACTCCCTGTGACAGAGGAAACAGCAGGAAAAGAACAAAATGAAGAGGGTGGGCATGGGGAGTGATCATCTTTCTGAAGCAAAGCAGTAATATTTTCACTGAAAAGAGGAGCCCCATGTGTAGGTTTGAATTTCTGTCATGCTAATAAATGGGCCATCGGAGCAGCTGGCGGCATGCTCATCACTGCTGTGGGAGTTATTCACACTAATCCTTTCCCTTCTAGACTGGCCAGACAAGGATGAAAATCCCCAGCATCAGGTATTAAAAGAGATGGTGGAAGCACACGAGCCAATTTATGGGGTTTCACTTGACCAGTTTTCCTCATTTGAGTCCTATTAGCTCTGATAATGTATCCTCACTATTAAGCGGTCGGGAGGGCAAGGTAACGTGAGTGTGTGTGTGAAGGCAGCCATACGCCCAGCAGCCTTTAGGACTGCTCAGAGTACCAGAGTTCCAGCAAGAAATGCAGAAGAGCATCTGGGGCAACCCAGAAGACCATCTAAGTGATTCTTCTAAGTCTCAGGAAGCACAGAAATGACCAAAGCAGTGCACATTCCAAGGAAAATAACAAGAAATCGAACGCAGTGGAGTTCTGTACAGCTCTGCCATGCTTTGGCTGTTCTCTGCACAAGGCACTTTTCACCTCCTTTAGCTTCATTTCTTCAACCTTAAAATAAAGGAAATTATATACTCTGCACAGGAGTTGTGGCTCGCTGAAGTATGGATACACTGGTCTTATTTCAATGCCCATCACAGAGAAAACACTCCATAATAACAACAGCAATAATAATTATTAATTACCTATTGTTCACGGGGTGTTTTTCTAACTCCCTATTTCCTAAAAGGCCTGATTCCATTTTAAGAGGAAGTGTCAAAGAAACAGTCATTTGGAAGCACCTGAATCCCTTTCCATGATCTTTCACCTCAAACTTGGTGCTCAAAGTTCTCTTCTCCTGACATCTTTTCACTGAAGTTGCCCTTGTCTGAGATGAAAGTAGCCCAGCCCATAAGCAAAACGCTGGGACAGTGATGCATCTTTCCACAAATTCAAGAACTCTTTCTTTTATCCCCGAATCTTCGTCCTTGGATGTCATCTCTCAGCCCTCTGCCTCTTCACCCTCACCACTTCCTGCTGGTGCGGCAAAACGGAAAAACACAGCCTGATGATATCAAAACAGACTCATTCTCTCCCCGCCTCCCGAAGTTCTTATTCTTGTTCAAGGCTTCCCACGTGCCACCTCGGTGATCAACCAAAAGCCCTCAAAATGGTGATGCTTTCTGGCTCTGAGTCAGGGTGGTTCTATTAGTCAGCCCAACATCTCAAGAGGAAGACTCAGAAAAAGCAAGAGGTTCAGAGATCACGTGTAAGCAGGAGGGGCCGAGTCAGAGAGGAACAGTGGAAGTTTCACCAAAGAAAAAATATTGCTAACAAACATACCAAGACGACTGACCACATTAAACATAAAGAGGCCCAGTAAATGGGCACACAGTGGATTAAGGGCTTTGGCTGGAGTCAATCTGACCTGTCAGAGCACTAGCACGTACTGGGCGCATCATCTGGGATAAGACACTTAATTTTTCTGAGCTTTAGTTTCTTCATTTGTAAACTATGGATAATAATAATTTCACAAAGTCTTTATGAGGATTAAAAATTTCTGTGTAGAAGTGCTTAACACACAGCTTGATACATACTAGGAGCTCAGATATAGGTACTATTTAGCCAAAGAACTAGTCTTGTAGCATCCATGTTTTCTAAGATGCTCCAACTTTCTCTTTTTCATTTTTCATACATTTAAATCTTAAATGATTATTTAATAACTAGAACGTACAAAAACTGTGCTGGCAAAAAGTGATGAAGGATTAAACTTATCCAGAAGAGTCCTCAGGAAAACCACGATGAAGAATAGATAGCACAAGATATATTTAGTTTGCTGAAATATGGAGAAGCCTGAAGAATCTGGAGGAGTACTGTGCCACGGGATATTTCCAAATACAAGCTGGGGGGCCACTTATTCAGGTGGAAATGTCCAACAGACAGTTCGCTAGACTAATCCAACTTGTGGGAGAGGAAAGTCTTAGCACTTGACCGGGCACAGTGCTCTGGAGCACCTACTGACCCCTCTCCAAGGATAGGCCACCCAAGAAAAGTGCAGAAAGTCAGACAAAACGAGGACGAAACGCTATAAATGCCAATATTTATGGGCTAGGTGAAAAACAAGTAAAGAGACAGAACACGTTTCAGTGGAAAGAATTAAGGACTAGTCAGTACATTGCCCATAACCACTGGACAATTCATTCATTCACTCATTCAGCTAATACTTAGATTATGCTTCATATAACGCAGGCATTACACTAGGGGAGATGGTGGGGAACAACACAACTCATTCTCTACCTTCATGAGGCTGACTGTCTAGGAAATAATTCAGATATCCACAAGGAGCTGAACAAGTCCACTAAGAGATCTTTCAAAGAATCAGCGGGAATAGAAATCAGAACTGAAGGTAGGAGAGAAAAGGAAGACAGCGGAAGTAAACTATTTTAACAAGCTCAGCTATACAGTATAAGAGGGGGATCCAGAGTCAATGTTCTAGAAAGATATCAAGCATCCCATGGCAATAGGGGGCTTCAACACTTGAGATACGATTATTCTCTGATGAATTTCTGGGTTTCTTAAAAGTCAGATAATAGCACAAGTCATGTCTAGACTGACTATGATGAAAGCAGCTGCCTAAGCAGACTGACTGTCCTTTTGGGTCTTCAGAGACTCTGGAACCAGACGGTCTCCCCATAGTCCCCGCACAGCATATGCTCTCTCCTGCAGAGTGAGGATATCTGCATTAGCCTAAGTCATACAGCTGGCCCTTTAATTAATGCTCAATACACTTCACATATTAGCAAATATCACTGTGTCCCCTATGGAACTCTAAGTCATCTGGTAGACTTGCGTCTCCCTCAAGAACCTGCTTGTTTCTCTTATAGTCAAAAGGTACAAGTCGCATACTCTTAATGTTGCCCCCAAATCATGGGGAGCCCTATCCCGATTCTTTGGCCTTTAAGCTCTCACTCTGGGGCTTCCCAGGTGGGGCTAGAGGTAAAGAACCCACCTGCCAGTGCAGGAGACGTAAGAGAGGCTCTGCTTTTGATGATAAGAAGACACCAGAGAAAAGCAACAAACTTGGAAAGGTAAATAAGTGGTAAACTCAATAAAGATAAACAATAAAATTAGAACAGTCTTTCCCTGAGGTAAGTGATACAGAAGGCACTTCTTAAAATAACAGTTTTATTAAGACATAATTCACATACCACACCATTTGTCCATTCAAATGGTTCAATTCAATGGTTTTTAGTATATTCACAGAATTATACTACCATTACTCCAATCAATTTTAGAACATTTTCATCAACATCAAAAGAAGCCCTATATCCATTACCAGTCACTTCCCATTTTTCCCAAACTCCTCCTTCAGTTCAGTTCAGTCGCTCAGTCGTGTCCGACTCTTTGCGACCCCATGAATCAAGGCACGCCAGGCCTCCCGTCCATCACCATCTCCCGGAGTTCACTCAGACTCACGTCCATCGAGTCCGTGATGCCATCCAGCCATCTCATCCTCTGTCGTCCCCTTCTCCTCCTGCCCCCAAATCCTCCCAGCATCAGAGTCTTTTCCAATGAGTCAACTCTTTGCATGAGGTGGCCAAAGTACTGGAGTTTCAGCTTTAGCATCATTCCTTCCAAAGAAATCCCAGGGCTGATCTCCTTCAGAATGGACTGGTTGGATCTCCTTGCAGTCCAAGGGACTCTCAAGAGTCTTCTCCAACACCACAGTTCAAAAGCATCAATTCTTCAGCACTTAGCCTTCTTCATATCTAGGCCACCACAAATCTCCTTTTGTCTCTTTGGATCTGCCTGTTCTGGATATATTATACAAATGGAATTATAACATGTGATCTCTTGTGGCGAGCTTCTATCATTTGGGGTTCAACCAAGTTTGATCCTTGGGTCAGGAAGCTCCCCTGGAGGAGGGCATGGCAACCCACTCCAGTATTCTTGCCTGGAGAATCCCATGGACAGAGAAGCCTGGTGGGCTACAGTCCACGGGGTTGCAAAGAGTCAGACATGACTGAAGCAACTTAGCATACATGCAGGCTCTCACTTTGCTAGCTGGTTTTAACTCTAAACTTAAACCCTCAAAGTAATGGATCTCAGCCTTATGATCTTTGTATCTCTGATGACCAAATACACGAGAATTTTGGGTGGCACACTCAAGTCAGTTCAGTCGCTCAGTCATGTCCAACTCAGAAGGGTTAAAAGGAAAATGTGAGTATGTACATATACATTCAAAAATGACATCAAAATGAATTGTCACTACTCTACGTAGCTGGCTACCCTTTGGCTTTGCATTATGGTTTGAAATACACAGTTTATTTTTCACACTAATCACACTCATGTACATACACTCCCAAGGCAAGATCCTCTCACGTACACAGGCAGTTCAGCTTTGCTCTGACATTAAGTTGCACTTTTAGACCTTACTTGCAAAAAGGTACCCTACTCTACAACCCTTCATCTCAGTAATCCTTCTTCTAGATATCATCATAACACTATAATTCCTCAGTTGGCAACCCACCTGCAGAAGTTCACTGGAATGCCCGTCCACCATAATACACAGGTTAAATAAGCAATTTAAGCTCTGTTGCAAGCAAAGACTATTTGAGTTCAAAGCTGGGAAATAACTTTCCAAAATGTAGATAATTTACTGTATGTATTTTGGCTGATAGGTAGAGAAAAATAACCTAGAAAAATTTCTCATCTTCCCTCAAAACCTCAAATCCTATAGCTGTGGATATAACCTCCAAAGCTGCTAGAGGGATCCATTCCATTCATCAAATGTAGTTGACTACACGTCTTAGTTTTCCCAAGACGGTATCAGTTCATGTCCATTTTCCGAGTATTTCAGTGTTCTAATGGTAGCATGCCATTTCTCTCTCAAATGTGTTTTAACGTGAACAACAAATTATTTGGTTATCTCAGACAGAGAATATCTCAAATCTCCCAACCGACTGAATATCAAACTTATTTTCCAACTTCTTTGCCAGTTTTAAAGTCATCTAAGTATTATTTCAAAGAAACAGTCCTCTGAAACACAAGTAAATGGAAGCCAGAACCTTTGAAAAAGAAATACAAAATTTTTGAGTACCATAGGGCATCTGGGAACAAATACATATAAAGTCAACTGTCATTTGATGCTGAGCCTGGAAAGCATTATAAATAAGGACTGAAAGAAGTATTCAGAGCTTTAGGTCCACATTGCTAATGTAAACTAGGGCCAAAAAGATTTTATGAGACTGTATGAAGACATCAAGAAGATCATCATGAAGAAAACGTTAGTATTGTTAACATTACCGTTGACTTTCAGCTTTTAGAAAGAGTTCTGAGATTACCAGAGGTACCAGGTCAGATACTATAAGTGAGTTTAAAAAATGTGTCTGACTTTAATCATTTTGAAGGTTCTGCTTTCAAAACCATTTTGAAGATCTGCCTGAGCTAGACGCTAACACTCATATCCTTCACTGAACAGATATTTCATTAAACTACACACAAACCAGAGAGAGAAGTGCTGAAAAATACAGCATTTGGTAAAACCCTGTGGCAGTTTGAATTGACATTTTGTGCATTTGAATTTATGGCTGACTATTTTTGTCTTATTAGCATCCTTTTTGTTTTACCTCAGTGTTTGCTCATGCTTGCAGCTCTGAACTTTTAAAAAGCAATTATTCCATGCTTCCCAGGTGGTACAAGTGGTTAAAAAAAAAAAAAACAAACCCACCTACCAATGCAGGAGAAGTAAGGGATATATGTTCGATCTTTGGGTCAGTAAGATCTGCTGGAGTAGGAAATAGCAACACACTCCAGTATTCTTGCCTGGAAAATCCCAAGGACAGAGGAGCCTGGTGGGCTACAGTCCTTGGGGTCACAAGGAGTCGGATACGACTGAAGTGACTAAGCACACACATGCATATACTTACTCTTTACTTCATCCTTCCAAACATTCACATAACTGTACATAGGACTTTCTCTACCTTCTCTTAGACCCTACCAGTGGTTTCTGGATCTTCCCCTAATCCCAAATCCCTGAAATTTTGCATTACCTTCTGTTAGACTCCAGAGTGATTTTTTTGAGACAATAGGATTCTGTGTTTAGCCAAGCCAATTTTGCTCAAATTTGCAAGTATAATTTCATGAGAGGCTATAGCAAGTGCTTTATTAATCTCCAAATATATATTCTAAACTCAGCCTTAAATTCATGCTGTTCTTTATTTATCAGAGAACTTATTTTCCAAGTCTTTTTCTTTAATATATATGTAAAGTTTTTTCCTCTTCTCTTTTAACCTCCTTGCCATGTTTTCTAATGGTAATAGACCATGCCACTTGATATGACCACAGAGCTGTGCTCTGCTTTTCTGTTTAAAAAATTCAAATTAAAGTGACCAGAGTGGTGTAGAAATCATCTTGAGGGCAACTGAAAGAAATAGAAATAGTGAGCCTGTCCAAAAAAAGCTTAAAGAAAAAACATAGTATCTGCCTACAGGCTTCCCTGGTGGCTCAGACCATAAAGCGTCTGCCTACAATGTCGGAGACCTGGATTCGATCCCTGGGTTGGGAAGATCCTCTGGAGAAGGAAATGGCAACCCACTCCAGTACGCTTGCCTGGAAAATCCCATGGACCGAGGAGCCTGGTAGGCTACAGTCCATGGAGTCGCAAAGAGTCAGACACGACTGAGCGACTTCATTTCTTTCTTTCTTTCTTTGTTATCATACTAAAGGACTGTCATACTGTAGCACCAAGGAGCAGAACAGAGCAAGAGATAAGAATTATAAATTAAAAAAAAAAAAGAATTATAGTGGCAGAATGTGCCTCAACAGAATTCACCCATTATTTTGGCAAATAGTGACTACTGATAGCAGTCTACATATGAAGCGTTATTTTGGACCTGTGGAGTATGCAAAGAAAAACTAGTTAAAGTCTCTGTTCTCAAGTACTTTACAACTTATTATGGTCACAGAATGCAGGAGAATAAATATAACTGTCCAACTCTGGAATGGACTGAGGCATGGAGCAAGGAACTGGTCACAAGAGAGATACAGGTACAAACCACATGCCCCCGTCCAGTATACTGTAGGAAAGAGTCCTGTATTGGCCAGATACTTATTTACTTTTTCTCTGCCTTGTTTCAGAAAGGACTGTTAATCTAGACTTTTTGTTCTCCTAAGCCACACATCCCATGAGTAACAGGGATATTATTTTTAAATCTTCCTCTATTAGGAAGGCAGCAGTTCCAAGATCCCTTTACCACTGAGGACCTAGGCAAAGTAGGACCTAGGCGGAAGCAGAAGACACAGAAGTCTTAGCCAGAGAGAAAGAAGAAGAAAAACCATCTCATTGGCCTTGGAGAAATGGGAAGAGAGAGGGAGAGTAAAGAGGTCACAGGCACAGGTCCTCCTAGTCCTCTCATTAGAATGGAGCCATAGGGAGAAAGGGATGGAAGTACCACAGCAGCTGTAGGATACCCTCAGCCCTGGGAGAAGGCAGGATTCACCAGTTCCGCTCAGAGGAGGTTTTCAGACTCTAGAAACTTCAATTATGTTCAATACGCTGCAAAACATAGTTCACTGAAGACTGACATAGTATGCTGAGCATATGAGTTTGAAATAGCACCCTTGGATTTCTAAGCCCCTGTATAAAATGAGGATGATCCAGAAAGGGTCTTAAGTCCCACTGAGGAAACAGAGAGAAGCAGAAGAGGTGCGCAAAGGCCTGGGGCTGGAACAGAGTCCACAGTGAGCAGTCTCACTGTAAATGGAGGCAAATGGTTGCAACCACAGGCCCCATTCAGATGCATCACTGTGTCTCCAAAGGCTAGACAAGATCAGCAGGAGACTGGAACAAAAACAAAGCCAAAATCGGTAAGAAGTCATGGGATGACTGATAGACATCAGACCACTCTTTTGTCTAATAGCACAGAGTAACCTAGACCTCCTTTCAGTTTGCAGATAGCAACCTGGAGGAAAGCAGCAAAAGAGAAAGGAAATTTGAAGGAGTGAGTATAGCCAACATAATAAAAAATCCAAAAGGGACATTTAAATTGGAAGAGATTGAAATAATATCACTAACTGGTAGATTTCAGATTTTCTCTCAAGCTCTCTAATAAATATATAGCCCTCTAAACCCCTACACACATAAACACAAGCACCCTGCTACCCAGTGAAATAGGCTCCCATAGGAGAGATTTATTTCATTTTACAAAATCAAGAAAACTAAATGCTCTCATTTACCTAAGTAGTAATGTGTGTACATTCTTGATCCCAACAAAAATTCTTGAGCATGTATTCACGTTTGTGATGCCAAATGGTTAATCATTCATCAGGAAAACTTTTCCAAAAGGTCAACAGGGTCTTTTTTTAGTGGGGACATTAACAGGCCCCTGTGCAAATTCACATTGTTTATTTCTGTCTTCTACAATGATTACTTTCTAAAACAGGATTATTCGCCTGTTTTAATGCTATATTTTAATCTCCTTCATGTTGCTGAGTTTTAATGTTTTCCACGTACCCTGTATGGCTATTAATTTGCACTCTTCAAGAAGTCAAATACCCATACATTGCCATACTTACTGAACTCAGGAACCTACTCATAAGAAGTGTGAATTACAGCATAATCACTAAAAGATTTGTCTCCTTTTTCCACACAATATTTTCTGCCCTGTTAATGCAGGCTTTCCTTCATTTTAAGATATCCTTGTGGGTTTTGATAGAAATTAGACACTGTGGACCAGCGTATATGAATTTGATGCCACTGGGTACCATATGGAATTATCACTGACAAAGGAATGCTATTCAGCATAAGTCATATGCTCACATATTGCCCAGTATTTATCACAGCAACATGCATTTGTCAAATCAGGTACATCAGAACAAACCATCAAATCTCAATATGTCAAATAGATAAGTGAGTGAAGTCGCTCAGTCGTGTCCGACTCTTTGTGACCCCATAGACTATAGCCTACCCGGCTCCTCCATCCATGGGATTTTCCAGGCAAGAGTACTGGAGTGGGTTGCCATTTCCTTAAGGCATATGAAAAACTATTACCAAAATCTGTCCGAGGTAGCTGACATTTCATTTCCCACCAAAGAAAGGAAGAGAAAACTTAGCTAGCCTCTCTCAATTTATCATTTGGTGTTCCTAGTGAGATTGGGGGGAAAAAAATGTTGGGAGAGCTGTTAGAAAGCAAGGCTGTTATATCCATGAGGACTGGAGAAAAGGGAAAAGTATTAATGTGGCTAAATGAGGTCTAGATCAAGAACCCTGGAACTCAGAGAGGGATGAAATTAAAACATCAAAGTGGTAGTTCCTTTTGAATTTATGACACTGTGATTTCCAATTCCTCTGGATTCTCTCAACTTTCTCCAAATACCAACGTTCAAAAAGAAATGTGACAATGGTCACAATGGGCTACAAACACATCTGTCTCCCTTTATCTAGAACTGGTTATATAGGTTAGTTTGATTTGTCACAAGAGGTCATGGTATTTTTACTACAAAGGGTTAAAGTGCTAGGTAAGGCAGGAGGTTTCATGTGCCTTTGAGTCCAGCCAGCACAAACACAGTCAATCCTGGCCACAGTTCCTTTTCTTACACTGGTTACTGAAAGGCTATTAAGTCTCTGAAAAGCTGTATCGAATACCAAACAAAACCCTGAAAGGTGGCAAAACTGAAAGAGGACACTGAAAGCAGCTAGCCAACGCCTGAAGCCCAAAGCCTCTGTCTGCACAGTTGCTTCTTTTCATCATCTCTCAGATCGTAAGTTGTTTTAAGAGTTGTGAAAGGTGTCAGAAAGCCAGCCTTCTCAAGTTAGGCAAAATCTGGGATGTGAATGCATAAGAATTCTATCAGATTGCTTACTTTCACCCAAACCCCTTCAGGGGAGTTTTAAAAAACACATTGAAGACCTAATACACAATCATTCTCAGAGATCTAAAGCAATGTCTAAAAGATGTTTTCTCTCCAAGTGAAAAACGAAAATGCAATTTCAGGGAAAACCTTCTCATTTTTTTTTCTGTCTTCTCCAATCTGTCCTGGAAGGATCGTACTGATGGCCTTATTTCTGATGCTTGAACCTTTGCTTAAAGAAAACTTGATAAAACACAATACTTGCTTTTGTACTATCAGAGAAAAGAAAAGAGATAGGGATAATTTTAAATTGCAGAAAATGGTACAGTCATTATTGTTTGGCCTGGGAATGTATTATTTATGATTAAAATTACGCCTATCTGGGACTTATTTTCTGGTAAAACTCTGATCTCTAGGATCCAATGAGCAACAAAATAACAAATGAATCTATTTACCAAAATGTTAAAGGAATGTACTGACTTCATGGTATCTTTCATGCCATGGGAATTAAACAATATTTTGCTGTTCTCTAATTTTTGCATAGGTCATAACAAGACCCCTCGGTGTTTCAGGAATTTTCAAAAATCTTCAATTTGCATACCAAATAGGAGGAAGAATGAATTTTGTTCAAGAATAATATTAATTCCATTAACTGATATTAATTTTTTTAAACCTCATGCCATTCAAATCAATATAAGTTGAGGAAGAGAAAAAGATGTCAGATCTGAAAGCTTATAATATCTTAGATTTCTTCATAATTAATATCAGGTTTCTGTAGATCATAGTTCAACACAAGTTTTTATTACAATGAATTTGCATTTGCTCAGCAAAAATATAATTGAAAGAGATGTCTGCATCCATCCATGAAGGAGTAACTGGGAACATATTTATCTTCCTGTCTTAAAACAATTTTAAAAATACACAAAATACAGAAAAAAATATTTTTTATACATTGGAAAATAGGTAAGATGGCCATTGTTCCCCCCCCAAAAAAAGGAAAATAAGGCAAGACCAACTGTATTAGTCAGCTTGAGCTGCTATAACAAAATACCACAGATTGAGTGATTTAAGGGACAGAAATGTATTTCTCACAGTTGTGGAGGTTGGAAGTCTCAGATCAGGGTCCCAGCATGGTTGAGTTCTGATAAGAGCCCTCTTTCCTGGCTTGCAGACAGTCACTTTCATGCTATGCTCTCACATGGCAGACAGAGGGAGAGAGAGCTCTATCTCTTCCTCTTCTCAATAAGGTCACTAATACCATCAAGGGAGCTCTACTCTCCTGACCTCATCTAAACCTAAATACCTTCCAAAGACTCCATCTCCAAATACTGCCACATTAAGCACTACAGTTTCAACATACAAACATTTCATGTAAAGCATCTATAATAGCCCCAGTTGATCGAATGGTATTAGCAAAGTCTGGCAAACCTCCTGAGTTTAAAAGTTCAGAATTCAAGAGGTATGTGGTAATTAGAATATATATATATATATATATATATATATATATATATATTCATATATATGTTTTGGTGGCTAGAATTGAAAAGACAAAAGTCAGGAAAACAAATAACAAAGCTGCACGAAGAAAACTCCAGAGACTTGCAAAGAGTACCTAATGAGTTTTCTTCTGTGAAATGACTAGAAAAAGCATGCGAAATTCTATGCAAGGCATGGGAAAGAATCATCAGAAGGATCAGATGTAATCGTTTTTGGAGCTCACACAGGGATAAGAATAGTTTGTATTCCCACTTCCTAAGACATGGAGCGTCAAGTAGAGTCCTCAGAAGAGTATTACTTCAAGATAGGGCCAAATTAGCCATGGTTCTTGTTGTTTAGTCACTAAGCCATGTCCGGGCTGCTGTCTATGGGGTCACACAGAGTCGGACACGCCTGAAACGACTTAGCAGCAGCAGCAGCGTGTCCAACTTTTTGCAGTCCCATGCACCGCAGCCTACCAGACTACTCTGTCCATGGGATTTACTAGGCAAGAATACTGGAGTGGGTTGCCATTTCCTTCTCCAGGGGATCTTCCTGACCTAGGGATCAAATCCATGTCTCTTGCACTGGCAGACAGATTCTTTACCACTGAGCTACCAGGGAAACCCAATTAGCCATGGAGAAACTGCCTAACAGTTTAAATGGACCAAACTGTTTCCAAGTGACTTAATTTCTCATTCCATAAAAAAGCAAAATACTTAAGACAACATTAAACTCCATCATCTTACAAAGCAAAATTTACAATGCCTGGTATCCATTAAAAAATGACCAGATATTCAACAAAGCAGGAAAATATTAAATCATAATGAAAGAAAAATCAATCAATATAGACAGACCCAGAAATGACAAAGAGGATTGAATTAGCAGACAATGACAACAAAGCAACTATTATAAATATACTTCAAATGTTCTAGAAGATTGAGTAAAGTAAGCATGGTAAGATACAGCATATAAAAAATTAATCATTTACGTGTCATCCTTGCACAGGGGCCATGCTAATCTTCTCTGTATCATTCCAATTTTAGTATATGTGCTGCTGAAGCGAGCACAAAAAATTAATCATTCAGAGATGAAAAATTCAATATCTCAAATAACAAATTCAATTGATAGAATTAACAGATTAAAAAAGTGTAGAAGAATGATTAGTGCTCTTGAAGACACAACAATTGAAAGAATACAAAATAAAACACAGAAGGAAAAATACTGAAAATTAATGAACAGTGTATTGATGAGCTGTGAGGAAACATAAAAACATAAAATCAGACTAAAATGCATTTAATTGGAATCCAGGGGAAAGAGAAATAGGAAAAGAAAAATAAATTGAAGAAATAATAGCCAAAGATTACCACAATTTAATGAAAATTATAAATTCACATAACCAAGAAGTTCAGTGAACCTCAAGCACAAGAAATATGATGAAAATTATACCAAGGCCTACCACAATCAAATTGCTCAAAACCAGTTAAAGAGAAAAATCTTAAAAGAGATTAGGAAAACAAACAAAAAACAAAAAAAGAGGAACAGAGGAACAAAGATAAGAATGACAGAAGGCTTCTTATCAGAAACAATGCAAGCCAGAAGACAATGGAGAAACATCCTTAAAGTACTGAATGAAAAAAAAAAAAATGCAGGTATTTTCCAATAATTAAGGCAAAATGAAAAAAAAATTTTTGCACATACAATAGCTGAAATGATTCACTATCAGTAGATCATCACCATAAAAAATATTAAAGGAAGCCCTTTAGACAGAAAGAAAATGATACTAAATAGAAATCTGAATAGCACAAACTAATGAATAACATCAGAAATGGTAAACATACCGGTAGATATATCATTCTTTTAATTTATTGAAATGTGGATGTGGATGGATAATCCACATCAGTTAGCTGCTGCTAACTAATAAACCACCTCAAAACTTAATGATTTAAAATAATTATTTACTTCTTTGGGATATGTGCCATTTAGATAGTTCTACTGTTCTAGGCCATGCTTGGCTCATCTTGGTGAGTTCAGTCATGCATCTGTAGTCAGCCTGTTAGTCAATTTAGGGACTAGCTACCCTAGGATTGCCTCAGCACAGATGGCTTAGCTTTATCCATAAATTCCCTCTAGCAAGCCAACCTGGGCTTAGTCTCACGACATGGCAGAGGTCTAAGACTGAGAAATCTCAATTGTGCAAAAAGGAAAAAGAAAAGCACAGTCACTTTTCAAGCTGCTGCTCATGTTACATTTACAAACATTCCATCATCCAAAAAGTCACTGTACACCTGTGGTGGATTCATGTCAATGTATGGAAAAACCAATACAGAATTGTAAAGTAAAATAAAAAATTAATTAATTAATTTTAAAAAGAAAAAAAAAAGAGTCACATGGACAATCTCAGAGTGGGAAGGGAACAAAATTTTTAAAAATGTAAGGCAAAAGTATGGATACAGGAAAGCCATCAATTGGGAGCATTAACTTGACATACGGCAGAAAGTGAAGAACTAAAGAGCCTCTTGATGAAAGTGAAAGAGGAGAGTGAAAAAGTTGCCTTAAAGCTCAACATTCAGAAAACGAAGATCATGGCATCTGGTCCCATCACTTCATGGGAAATAGATGGGGAAACAGTGGAAACAATGTCAGATTTTATTTTTCTGAGCTCCAAAATCACTGCAGATGGTGATTGCAGCCATGAAATTAAAAGATGCTTATTCCTTGGAAGGAAAGTTATGACCAACTTAGCATATTCAAAAGTAGAGACATTACTTTGCCAACAACGGTCCATCTAGTCAAGGCCATGGTTTTTCCAGTGGTCATGTATGGATGTGAGAGTTGGACTATAAAGAAGGCTGAGTGCCGAAGAATTGATGCTTTTGAACTGTGGTGTTGGAGAAGACTCTTGAGAGTCCCTTGGACTGCAAGCAGATCCAACCAGTCCACCCTAAAGGAGATCAGTCCTAGGTATTCATTGGAAGGACTGATGCTAAAGCTGAAACTCCAATACTTTGGCCACCTGATGTGAAGAGTGGACTCATTTGAAAAGAGCCTGATGCTGGGAGGGATTGAGGGCAGGAGGAGAAGGGGACAACAGAGGATGAGATAGTTGGATGGCATCACCATCTCAATGGACATGACTTTGGGTGAACTCCAGGACTTGGTGATGGACAGGGAGGCCTAGTGTGCTGAGGTTCATGGGGTCACAAAGAGTTGGACAGGACTGAGCGACTGAACTGAACTGAACTCAACAATGCTACATATGTAGCTCCTTGGCATACATTCCTTTTTATTTCTTTGCACTATTTTTAAACCTTTGTATCTATTCTTTTACCTTTACCCCTGTATCTTTATATTTGTCAAAGGTGTCACTATATATCTATGAAGAGACAGTGAATGTTTTGACAGACAGGATTAAAAATGTAATCTTACCACATAAATTAAAAAAAAAAAAAAACTTAACTCCCTGCCTATTTTCTCCTTTATAAGAAGGTGGATTCCAAATGGAGCAATATTCTAAATGTAAAGAAATCCTACAAAGCCAAAAGAAAAAAATTTAAAATACCATGGTGACTTTAGGGTTAAGGAAGACCTCTTAGGTAAGACCCACCAAAATTAATAGATTTGAGTACAAATAAAGTCACATGTAGGATTTTCCAAAATGAAAAATCAAGATGATAGATTTTAATTCTACCAATAATGACAAGAAAACTGAAAAAAATAATAACTGGAATAAACAAGGAACTACTGCAAACAAGTAAGAAAAAGACAAAAAAACTAGGTTTAAAAAAAATCAATAGATAATTCATGTAAGGAGAATTTCAACAGTGAGAGAAAGATAATATCTTATATGATATCTCATATGTGGAATCTTAAATGTGGTACAATGAACCTATTTACAAAACAGAAATAGAGTAACAGATGTAGAAAACAAATTTATGGTTACCAAGAAGTAAACTGGGAGATTAGAATTGACATATACACACTACTATATATAAAATAGATAACTGATAAGAACCTACCACATAGCACAGGAAACTCTACCCAATACTCTGTATGGGAATAGAATCTAAAGAAGAGTGGATACATGTACATGTATAACTGGTTCAGTGTGTTTTTATTTACAGATATTTGGAGATTTTCCAGATACTTTGTCTTATTAATTTTCAGGTTCATTAGCTAACAAACTCTGAATTCTTTTCAGCATTTTAAATTTAAGTTTGTATTATGACTCAGCATATGATATTCTTTTGACTACTTCACATGAGCTTGGAAAAAATGTATATCCTGCAGTTTTCAAGTTCAATGGATTTACAGTACTATTCACATTTCTATATTCTTACCTCAACACTTACTGAGAGGTAAATATTGAAATACACAACTATAATTGTAGAATTGCCTATTTTGCCTTCTTTTTTCTATCAGTTTTGCTTCATGCATTGTGAAATATTTTTATTAGATCTATATGCATTTTGGACTGCTATAAATTAACACATGAACCATTCCATCATTATAAAATAGCTCCCTTTTTCTCTTATAATAATTCTTATCCTTAGGAATATGTTGTATAATATTAACACAGCCATTCCAGCTTTCCTATTTTTCGTACTTACATAGGATAACTTTTTCTCATCCTTTTAACTTTGATCTACTTATATCTTTTAAGGTACACCTCTTATATATTGCATAAAGCTGAGTTTTCTTGTTTTATCCAGTTTTATAAGGTCTTACTGTCTAGCACAGAACTATATTCAACATACTATGATAAGCCATAATGGAAAGCCATATTTTTTAAAAAGAATGTAAATATATGTATAACTGAATCACTTTGCTGTACAGCAGAAATTAATGCAATGCTGTAAATCAACTATATTTCCACCAAAAAAATGGTATCCAGTTTTAGATTCTATTTAATGATGTGATAAACTTATTGATATTAAAAATGGTTGTTTATATGATTGAGTTTTAGGCTACTAACCTGGGGATTTTTTGGTCCTAATTTTTTTCTTACTCCTTATGACTTTCTTCTGGTTTTCCTTTTATTAATTAAGCAATATTTAGCAATCTATCTTGCCTTGGAATGTTTTATTAGCCTTAACATTGTTTTTAGTGGTTTCTATAGGATTTTAAATGTCTTTAATGTATACATTCTACCTTCAAATAACAACATACCACTTCAGTTAACATTATACAACTTCAGTTATAATAACTTTATAAGGTATACTTCTGTTTTCAATCCTCCCATTCTTCCTATTAGTCTTATAAGTTTTACTTCTGCACATAGCACGTTTAAGTACAATTTTATAATTTTTCTTTGATAGACATAATTTAAGTAAACTTTTAAATAAAATAAAAAGTTAACTTATCTACCTATTTACCATTTCCATTGCTCTTCTTTCCTTTTTATAGATCCCATTTTCCATTTAGTATCATTTACCTTCAACCTGAAGAACTTCCTTCAACACTCCAATAGTGCAGATCTGCTGGGGAAAATTCTTTTAACTTATGTTTTTCTGAAAATGGCTTTTATTAGCTTTCATTAGCCTTCATATTTGAAGAATATTTTCACTCTGTATAGGATTCCAGGTTGTAACTTTTTTCTTTCAGAACTTAAGGCTGTCATTTTATTGTCTTCTAGCTTGCATTTTTTCTGATAAGTAGATCGAATCATTCTTGCCATTTCCCTGTAGGCAACATGCCATTTTTGTCTGGCTGCTTTTAGTATTTTCTCTTTATCCATTTATTTTCAGCTGTTTGATTATAGTGTGCTTGGATATGATTTTGAGTTCATCCCTCTTCTTCTATGTACTATTCATAAATAAGTACTCTCTATTTTTTTAACGAAATTTGGAATTTTTTCAATCCTGATATTTTCAAAGGTTTTTTTTTTTTTTTTCCTGCCCCAAATCTCTCCTTCCTGCTTATTTGGACTCCAAATTACTACACATACATAGGACCATTTATATGTCAAGCACAGTCTGACAAGTCACTAAAACTCTGTTCATTTATCTTCAGCTTTTCTTCTTTGGTTTCAGTTTGTATAGTCTATTTTTCCCCTTTCTACTAGTTTACTAACATCTTGTTCTGGAGTGAATAGCCTGTTGTTAACATTATCAAAAATTTTTTAATTTCAGATATTAAGCTTTTCATCTATATGTCCCATTATGATCCTTTTCATATCTTCTATTTCTCTATTGCAATCATTTTTTCTAATTATAGGTATATATATTTTTTTCTTTTATATCCTTGAACATATTCATATTAACTGTTTTAAAGTCCTTACCTGATAATTCTTTCATATTTATAACTGGGAGACAGATTTCTAATAGATGATTATTCCACTGATTATGGAACATATGTTTCTGCTTCACATCTCTCATATATTTTGGTTGTATTATGGAATAATGGATAGTATATTTTTTTGTACATGTGGTAGAATGTTGGGTTTTATTCCATAAAGCAGTGCATTAACTTGTAGCCTCCTTGATCCTTTTAAGTCTTACTTTTGTGATATATCAAAATGGTTCTAGAGTAACATTTGTTCTAAGTCTAAGCTAGTCCTCCTTCCAAAGCATGGGTTTTCTAGGTTCTCTACTGAATGCTGAGAGTGTTCAACAAGGTCTTTCTACTTTGGATAGAACCTGAATTCTAGCACTGTATAACCTCAAATCAGTTCATAACTCTCCAGTAGCTGTTTTTTCTCCAATAGTTGTTCTTTGCTGGGACATAAGGAATCTCACTCTATCTGTGCACAGATTAGTATTTGGCCAAAGAGTCAAGTGTGTCCCTGCACAAATTTATGACCTTTCTTCCCCATATGGCTCTCTTCTCCACTGTTCCCCTTTTATACCACAAATTTCAATGTCCTCGTGAGCCTCAACCCCTGAACTCTGAGTACTCAGCTTAATGATACCGCTAGGTTCTATCTGGCTCATTCTTCCTGCACCAGAGAGTGGTTCCAGGCAAAAATCCACTGCCTTGTAGTAATACAAGTATCTCATTCATGGCATGGCTACCACATCCTCTGTCATTTTAGATGACATTTTTAAGGCCAGCCTAATATTAATATAACTTATTTGCCTTCCCCTGTGCTGGTGTAAAAGCTCTATCCAGATGTTCATCATCAAATTCTTTCTTAAAAGCACTTTATGTTGTAGAAAAGGCCATTTTATCTTTTTTACATTTAAAATTCTCACTATATTCTTCAGGCTATAGTTGATTGGGGGATAAGAAGATGGGCTGGATACAAGCCTTCCAGGAGGTAATTAATCACTTTTGTAATCAGAACTTAGAGCCATTCGCAGAAGGTGAGTGAGTCAAGTGGAGAAAGAAGTGACTTCACCATCCTTTCAGGGTTATTACAAACCCTGCTAAGGTTACCATCATTAAAATTGCTATTAACTTTTCTTCCCTCATCAGGATAGTTAATTAATTCTTCCCTAAATTTTAAGACTAAGGCAATTAAGGGGGGAAATAAAAATTAACTTGTCCATACATGGGGCAAACTGATTCCTTTAGGAAGTTTTAGAAGAGCTTCAAAGAAAATGGAATTGTGGTACATTAATCTGAGGCCCAGCTCACAAGGTAAAAGTCAGCAGTCAATGAATACTATATCTACCTCACTAGTTTGGCCTAAATTCTTCTATTTTGTCCTGGACATTGCTTTTCATTTTGATTTCGAAGATCCAGATTTTACAAATCCTAAAGTTCATATAATTTAAGGTAAATGCTTTAATAAAAAAAATATATAAGACCTTTCCAGGACCTTTTAAGGGGCTAGTAAAAATGGTAAATCTGTTCTTGTTGATATCCTTTTTAGCAAATTGCATTTTAAAAAATCTTCAGTCATCAGATAATGACATTTTATACTCCATTTTATCATCAGTGATTTCATATTATCTGTGGTTAGTTTATTCTTTATCTTCCTCATACTATTCTGTAATATTTGTGTAACCAGGGTGAATACCTAATTTTTAAGAGCAAAATAGCCAATATTTTAAAGCATTTACAATGTAATAGATAATTTTCTGGGCTTCCCTGGTGGCTCAATTGGTAAAGAATCTGCCTACAATGCAGAAGACATGGCTTTGATCCCTGAGTCAGGAAGATCCGCTAGAAAAGGAAATGACAACCGACTCCAGTATTCTTGCCTGGAGAATCCCATGAACAGAGGACCTTGGTGGGCTACAGTCCACCGGGTCACAAGTGTTGGACACAACTGAGTGACTAAACCTACCTACCTACCTAGATAACCTTCTAAAATTCTTCTTGTATATTAACTCACTTAATTCTACTAACACTTTACAAAGTAGATTCCATATTATGTTTTTCCACATTTTAAAGATGGGAGCACATGCATAGAGAAGCATACAGCTTGTTAAAATGGCAAAACTGGCCTCCAAACCCAGAATCAGACTTCAAAATCAGGGCTCTTAAACACTATACTTTTCTGCTTCTCCTTGTTGAGGGCTAGAAGAACACATAAGATTTTGAGCAGTATCCTGGGCACCAAGGTATCCTGAGTCCCTGACTCTAAGAATACCTAGTCAAATATTGACTGGCAGATGCTGCACAGTTAGAGCCAATGAGATCAAGAATAAGACTCCAGAAAACAAAATTGAGTATTTCACATCCTGTCCAGGTAATGCTCCATCCCATTGCTACTACTAGATATTGAAAGATGATGAAATGAAAGACTGTTTTGCATAACTATTGAATATTTATTTACTTATTTAGTCTTCATTTGAGATGCCCCACTGTCTACTTCTGGGACCCAGAAACATGATTTATGATGTCAAAATCTTTTTCTTTAAATTAAGCAAGACAAATTGATCTCTGTCTTTATGACATTATCCTGGTGACTCCAGTAAGGCCACAGCTACTGATGAAGGTCTTCAATATTAGTAAAACAAACAGTTACCAATAACCAGAGCCTCTCTTCTTAACGAACTTATCAATATCAAGAAATATTAGCTGCAATTATACAATAAGCACTATATACAAAAGTAAATATCCAGACACAATATAAAGATTCAGATGCAATAAACCTGCAGTGGGACCCAGACATTTATATTTTTAAAGCTGCATTATATGATTTTGATGTCCAGCCAGGATGGAGAATTACCTTAGATGAGTGACAGGGGGCTGAAATGGCGTGGGAAGTAGAGGATCATGGGGATACATGAAGGAACACACAATCTGGTTTGGAAGGCCAGATACAGATGACTTTTTGGAGGATGTGGAATTGAAGCAGAGACTTTAAGGATGAGAAACATTAAGTAGCTAAAAGGAAACACTGTAAAGAAAACAGTACGTTTGAAAACCCAAAGGATCTATGCTGTGCTTAGTTGCTCAGTCATGTCTGATTCTTTGCAGCTGCATGGACTGCAGCCCACTAGGTTCCTTCGTCCATGGGGATTCTCCAGGCAAGAATACTGGAGTGAGTTGCCATGCCCTCCTCCAGCCAATTTTCCCAAGTCAGCAATTGAACCCAGGTCTCCTGCATTGCAGGCAGATTCTTTACCAGCTGAGCTACGAGGGAAGCCCAAGAATAACTGGCAGAAGCTAATTATGACTGGAGCTTGGATCACAGTGGAGATGAATAGGGCTGAAGGTGGTTAAAGGTTCCCCAGGGAAGAAACTCAACAGAAGAGAGCCCCAAATTCATGCTTGAACCCACTTACAAAAGAATTCAGTTGCCCTGAACTATAAGAACGAACAGATTATATTCAAACTTCTGCTTGGGAACTTCGTCCGCTGGCTACTACCTATAATTTGACACATTCCTCAGAAAAATGAGGACTGCCCAACTGGATCTTGAAGTTGTTAATGGAAACCTGCCTGACTTCTTCAAAAGAGACCAGCAACCAGTCATGGGAAAGAACTATGTCTCTCACTTCACCCAAATGTTGTTCTAATAATTTCTATAAACTCAACCTATTACCTCATTTACTTAATTCAGACCCCATTATAACACAATCATGTCTAAAAGGGAAGCCATTTTGTGAGCAGAAATAGTCGTTTTAATATTAAATTTTAATTATACAAATAATATGTGAATATATTTACCATATAAAGAAATAAAACATTAGACATAGTTTTTCTTTAAACTCTCTGCCTGTCTTAATTTCCTCCTCAGACCTCAGATGTAACCACTGCTACCAATTGACTGTGTACGTTTTTCAGACTTTTTACACACAGTCATAGAAAATATGCAGCCTTATTTTATGGCTTTTCTTTTTAAAAATATATAAATATCATCATATTGGACAGCTGCTTTTTCACATAATAATTTTTCTTGGCAATTGAACAATGCTTTGTACAAAAAAATTGGGCTCCCCTGGTGGCTCAGAGAGTGAAGAATCTGTGTGCAATGCAGGAGACCCAGGTTTGATCCCTGGGTCCAGAAGATCCCCTGGAGGAGGGCATGGCAACCCACTCCAGTATTCTTAGTGGAGAATCCCATGGACAGAGGAGCCTGGTGGGCTACAGTCCATGGGATCACAAAGAGTCAGACCCGACTGAGTGACTAACATGCACACAAACTAAATAAATAAATAAATAATGATTACAAGCTCCTCAGTGAAGCAGACTTAAGTTTGAATCTTGGCTCTACTACTTTGACTTCAAGCCACTGCTTTACCATCAAAATGGAGTTAATATCACTAATGTCTTAAGATTATTATAGTAAAATACCTAGAACAGCATCTTTCCTAGAAAAAAATTTATTTCTGCCCCATCTTAATTTACTCATCAAACTTGCATCCTGCTGCTTCTAAACACATAGGTCTACAAGCAAAATCTTCCAGTGCCTCCTAGAAATGTTCACATGGGCATCCCAGTGTGTCCAAAGTCATGATACTCTATCCTCAACAGACTTCTCTTCCTGAGGAAGCTGTGTCCACTTGCTGGTTCACGCGGCCTCATCGTTGCCCCTAGGCAGTTCTTCCCACATTCTGGACTTTTCCACTTGCCTCAACAGCTCAGATCCTCATTGGAGCTTTCTGGGATTAGAGTCCAACCCTGCAACTATTCTCTCACTCTCCACAATCTGTATACTTATCCCAGGTCTTCTTCAGCCCTAATCACCAGTAAGTCTTCCTATCACAATGGCACCCCACTCCAGTACTCTTGCCTGGACGGCGGAGCCTGGTAGGCTGCAGTCCATGGGGTCGCGAAGAGTCGCACACGACTGAGTGACTTCCCTTTCACTTTTCACTTTCATGCATTGGAGAAGGAAATGGCAACCCACTCCAGTGTTACTCCCTGGAGAATTCCAGGGAGAGGAGAATCTGGTGGGCTTTCGTCTATGAGGTCGCACAGAGTCGGACACGACTGATGCGACTTAGCAGCATCACCCAACACAAAAGTCAGCATCCTTGAGCTGAGGGCTTTTCACCATCTGGCCCCAAATGGTGTTCCCAAGTTTCTCATTCCACACACACACCAGTAGTTCCAACAAAATCACCTACTCTCTGTTGACTGTTTCCTGTGCTTTCCAGTCTCTGCATCTTTGCTCATGTTGCTCCCACCATCTCTAATACTCTTTTCTTACAACCTCAGATAACATAGTGAATTTAAACACAGAGGTAAAGCCAAACATACCTCAGTGTAAATACTAGTTCCATAATCAATTAGGTATATGATGTATCTTTTTAATGTCTGTTTTCTTCAATTATTAAACTGAGGTGATAAGAGAAACTACTTCACAGGATTTGAAGAACAAATTTAGATAAGGACTATGAACAGCTAGGCAGAAAACTGGTGCTAGGTAATCATCAACAGTCACCATCAACACTATTTGAGGTCTACTCCAAGTGCCATTGCTTCCATGAGGTCTTCCCTACAAAATACTAGGTGATTTCTAAAAAGCAACAGCATTGCATTTGTGCTCTTTAGAGGTATTTACAAATTTATGTTCTACTATATTGCTACATTTCCAAAGATCAAATTTTTTAACCCAAAACTGCAATGGATTTTCCCAAGGATTTTTCTAGCCTCTAACACTGAAACTTAAATTAGATGTTCTTTCCAATCTTATTTTTGTCTCTTCCAGTCCACTATAAAATTGATCTGGAAATCACATTATATTAGATAATGTTTGCAAATGGGACAGATGGAAAGGTTCATCCTCCTAGGTTGGAGGAGAAATTTATTTTCACAAAACTTCTCTGGTGATATGTCTATGTAAACTTGAGTGGTCCCAATGCTCCTTTGAATTAGTGATAATTTCAAATATAGCCTCAAAGCCCATAACGATGTAGAGCAGTATTTTAGAGGAATGATTGGTTAGACTTCTATCACCACAGCAATTAGAATTTTCTTATTTGACCAAGTAAGATTTAATGTACGTACACTGAGGTTTGTTTGTTAAGAAAATT
The DNA here is from genome assembly GCF_014754425.2 of Oryx dammah. Lineage (NCBI taxonomy): Eukaryota > Metazoa > Chordata > Mammalia > Artiodactyla > Bovidae > Oryx > Oryx dammah. The sequence continues at coordinate 70,681,879 of NW_024070201.1, forward strand.
AAAGGCCATAATAAAATTTCAAATGTTACCTTGACTCCCCTCAGTCTTTGTACCTTCTTTTCATGAGCAATGAATGGCAAGCAAGGCTCAGACTGTCCTGTTGCAGACAGATAGGCCTTGCAACATATTTCACAGAGCCTGCAAATGGAGAGAAGGCATGTCTCCTAGAACAGAGAAAAGAAAACAGCAATAAATATTTCTTTTGTCATGAAAAGATACCAGAACAATTTGTGCAATGAGTTCATCAGAAAATAAAAATCACTAGTAGTAAATATTAATGGTAAACTATTTATAATTTTAATGTATATATACAGAATATATATAAACTATAAGTGCATATATGATTTCAGAATGTTCACCTACACGCCTGTATAATATGCAGATATGATTTCAGAATGTTCACCTACACGCCTGTATAATATGCTCTATATTTAATATTACAAGACTTAACATGAAATTAGGTGAGTAAAGCCTATAAATTACTATGTTTTCTTGAATAAATGCTTTAAAATCTAAATCACAGGAAAAGGACAGCCACCTTTAAAAATTTAGCACCAGATTTCAATAGAAACAGCAGAGTTTAATTTAAAAAGTGTTAGTACCTTTATTTTGTCAAGTCCTATTGTCCATGGATAGAAAGCTTGGCAGAAACGGAAGGTCAGGTATTTAAAAAAAAAAGATTCTGCTGATTAAAATATAATAGCCATGCTAGGAATTATAATGCAAAACTACATAATCATTCCATTCCATTTCTAACCCACAGAATAAAGTGAATGCACTAGAGGACAAAACTAAATAGGACCTTTCTTGAGATTCAAATGTTTTAAAATGACAATAATTTGGGGAAGGGCTTTTCATTAGGACACTTTAAAATGGCAAAAGAAAAGCCAAAAGGTACTTTTATACCAGGAAAAGCAGAGCTGTAGATAAACCCAGTGGCTAGATACCTACACGGCAGCAGAAGAAAGAACCACAGTTCAATATTTAAAGCAGAAGATGTACATTTTAAGTGTTGATAAAATGGAAGATTAGTGTGAAAAGCTGCCATATTCTATGCATTTTTATGTGTCCATGAATATTGCTGCAAATTGTGGATAAATGTTTCATATGTTAGAGATTAGTTCATTGTTATGCATCTTTAAAGATAATTGCATTTTCATAAAAAAGCATAATTTTTGAGCTAAAAAGAGCTAGAAAATTACCTAATCTAACCCTCTCAATTAAAAAAAAAAAAAAGGAATCTCCTGCATATTTTAATGTCTGATCCAGGGTTACCCTGCAAGAGATAGGGCTAGAACCAGCACTTGCCTCTTAGTACAGAATTTACATTGTGTGGTTGTATGTATAGGCTTAGGTTTCTAGTCATGTGATTTTGAGCAAGACTCAGTTTCCCCATATAAGAGTAATAACTGTATTTAACTCAAAACTTAAAGTAACCCTCAGAAAAAATGACATATATGCTCCACACAAAGACACTTAAAATGTCTGGTATGATAATATGCTCAATATTATAACTAGCTGTTGCTACTGTGTTGAAACCCAAAACTCCATCGAACCTAAATGGGATGCCTACCATTTAAAGCAATGTTTCTCAACCCAACTTCATATAAGAAAATCCTGAACAGCCTCTTTGAAACACAAGTCTTAGCCCCAGGCAAAACTTATCTGAAATTCTAGAGAAGTATTCTCAAATTGTTGGCCTTTTAAATGAGTTCTCTCAGAGAATTCTTATACAGTCTTGTCAGTAATGGCTCAAAGCATTTGGGAACCACTAGCAAGACATCAGAAGTGCAGTCCAGGAAAATCTCTGTATCCAAAGAGCGGGGTAGAAGAGAGGGCTTTACAAGCATCATAAGGAGTTTTTTGGTGTGACAAATATTTTCTTGATTGTGGTAATGGTTCCATATAAATATCATAATTTATAAAATTTAAATATGTTCAATCTATTATATGTCATTTATAGCTCAATAAACTTTTTTCTTAAAATATCTGTAAGAATTCTTAAGCAAAAACATGTAGACGCAGTTAGCCTTTCATGTAAATGTTTGTTCAAAAACATGTCACAAGCAAAAAATAGAAAACACAAAATAACAAGTATGAATTAACTTAAATATTCATAAAATATTTAAATAGATTATTCAAATAAAATACCTAATATAAAAGGCCTAAAACTGTCAAAATACAAACATAAATAAAATAGCCATACCACCCAAAGCCATCTACAGATTTCATGAAACCCCTATCAAATTTCCTATGACATTTTTCACAGAACTAGAACAAATAATCCTAAAATTTATATGGAACAACAAAAGACCAGAATTGCCAAAGCAATTCCAAGGAAAAAGAACAAAGTTGGAAGCATAACCCTCTCAAACTGCAGACAATACTACAAAGCTACAGTAATCAACACATTGTGGTATAGACATAAAAACAAACACATAGATCAGTGGAACAAAACAAAGAGCTTGGAAATAAACCCACACACCTAAGATCAATCAACGGTCAACAAAGGAGGCAAGAACGTACAATGGATAAATGGCGGTCTCTTCACTAACTGTTGCTGAAAAAGCTGGACAGCCTCATGCAGATGACTGCAGTTAGAACACCCCCTCACACCATAGACAAAAATAAACTCAAAATGGCTTAAAGACTGAAATGTAAGATCTGATACCATAAAACTCCTAGAAGAGAATATAAGCAAAACATTCTGACATAAATGGTAGCAATATTTTCTTAAATTGATCTCCCAAGGCAACAGAAATAAAAGCAAAAATAAACAAAAGAGACCTTATCAAATTTACAAGCTTTTGCACAAAAGGTAGTATAAAACTATAGATACTACAAAAGATACTATAAAACTCCTAGAGGAAAACATAAGCAATCCACTATCTGACATGAATTGCAGAAATACTTTTTGGCTCTGACTCTTAGAGCAATTGAAACAAAAATAAACAAATAGAACCTAGTGAACATAGCAAAGGAAATCATAAACAAAATGAAAAGACTACCTACAGACTGGGAGGACAACTCAATGTCAGAAAAACAAACAACGCAATAAAAAAAATAGGCAGAAGACCTAAACAGACATTTCTCCAAAGAAGGCCAAAAGGCACATGAGAAGATGTTCAACATCACTAATTATAAGAAAAATGCAACTTAAAATTACAATAAGGTACCACCTCACACCAGTCAAAATGGCCATCTTTAAAAAGCCTACAAATAATAAATGCCAAAAAAATTATGGAGAAAACGAAATGCCCCTACACTGTTGGTAGGAATGTAAATTGGTGCAGCCACTATATATATATACTATATATATACTGTTTTATAAAAACAGTATGCAAATTCTTTAGAAAACTAAAATAGGGTTACCATATGATCTGGTGATTCCACTCCTGGGCATATATTCAGAGAAAACTCTAATTCTAGAAGATACTTGCACCCCCAAGTTCACAGCAGCACTATTTACGATAGCCAAGATAAAGAAGCAACCCAAGAAGTGCCCATCAACAGATGAATGGATAAGGAAGACATGGGGTGTGTGTGTGTGTGTGTGTGTGTGTGTGTGTGTGTGTGTACACAATGGGATATTACTCAGCCATAAAAAAGAATGAAAATGCTATTTGCAATGACATGGATAGACCTAGAGATTATCATACTAACTGAAGTAAGTCAGATAAAGTAAAATAAATATCATATCATATCACTCCTATGTGAAATCTAATTTAAGAAAATGATACAAATGAAACTTACACAACAGAAACAGATGTATAGATATGGAAACAAATTTATGGTTACCAAAGAGGAAACATGGGGAGAAAGCATAAATCAGGAGTTTGGGATTAAAATGCACACACTACTATGTATAAGATGGATGACCAACAAGGACCAACTGTATAGCCCAGGGAACTCTACTTAATATTCTGTGATAACCTATCTGAAAAAGTATGAATATATGCACGTGTATAAGTGAATTACTTTGCTATTCACCTGAAACTGACACATTATAAATGAACTGTACTCCAAAAAAATTTTTTAAAAAGAAATAGCAGTTTCAGTTCAGTTCAGTCGCTCAGTCGTGTCTGACTCTTTGCGACCCCATGAATCGCAGCACGCCAGGCCTCCCTGTCCATCACCAACTCCTGGAGTTCACTCAGACTCACGTCCATCGAGTCCATGATGCCATCCAGCCATCTCATCCTCGGTCGTCCCCTTCTCCTCCTGCCCCCAGTCCCTCCCAGCAGTTTGGGGAGTCACAAAAATTATGTTTGGAGATGGTAATAAAACCTGGTGTCACACAAATTAAATTCAGGGAAAGAAATGTATGAATAGCCAGGCAAATCAGCCTACAATTTAGTGGGGGAAAGCATTATCAACAACAGAAAGATAACGTCTGGGTTTCTGAGTCTAAGCATTTTATTAGCTGGGGAACTGCCCATCTTAGCTTACGATGTTCATCTATTTCTTCTTTCTTTATTTTTTAAATTATGAAACTATGATAACACATTTACAGGAGAAAATGCAGAACAAAGTTACATACAGTTCCACTATATATTATATTTTTTAAGTAGATAAATTAAAATGTTTAGTTGGAGTTTCAATAGCAAATTCTCAAAAATTTAATGGAATGAATAAACAGAAAAGTAGAAGAATACAGTAAACCTGAAAAGCATTATAAGGCAATTCAACATAATTAAGATTTGTTCAATTTTCACACAACAGCAGGATACACATTCTATTCAAGTCCCTGTAGACTATACATCAGGAGACACTGGAACATATCTAGCGACATAAAATAAGGTGCAAAAACTTCATGGTCTAAAGGTATTGAAATCATACAGAATCTGTTCTCTTATCACTGTGGAATTATGTTAGAAATCAATATCAAAAGATATTTGAAAATAATCCACATATTTTCAAGTACGGTGTGACATTTACCAAGAGAGATCTTTGACTTGGCCATTCAAAGCCTCAATAAAATTGAAAGACTGAAAAAAAAAAAAAAAAAAAAACAGAGTATTACAGAGAAGAAAGCATTTAAATGAGAAATTAATATCAAAATGAATATCAAAGATACTTAAAAAAAAACAAGTATTTGGAAATTCAATGTTTCACTTTTAAATGATGGGTATATCTAAGAAGCCATAGCAAGGAAAATTAGAAAATATTTTTTAACAGCATAAAAATGAAAAGAGAATTTATCAGAATTTATTGCATGCAGCTGAAGCTGTTCAATGCAACAAAATACAATGTGGAATCCTGAATAAACTATGAAACCAAATAATGGACACTAGCACAAAATTTTGTGAAATTTGATACATTTATTTAAATTCCTCCCTTTAAATATACGAACTCCTTGAAAGAAGAGAGCATGTCTTGTTTAGTCATCCTGTATTCTTAGCACATGAACTTATACCCAGCACATAGTTGGTGCTCAATAACTATCTGATGAACAAGGGAATAATGGAATAATGAATTTAATGAATTAAAGTCATAATGAAGATCGCTTCCCCGATTAGAATTTAAATTTTTAATGGAGGAACAATTGTTTCTGAATTCGGGAAATCAAAAGGTGGAGTGAGTGCTGCTCAGTTGTTTCCGACTGTTTGCAACCCCATATACTGTAGCCTGCCAGGCTCCTCTGTCCATGGAAATCTCCAGGCAAGGATACTGGAGTGGGTTGCCGTTTCTATTCTCTCTCTTTCCTTAGGCAACTTTTCACAAATCCCTGACCTGCTCCTGGTCTTTGCTTTTACATTTGGAATCAGTGGTCTGAATGTGCTTCTCAGGCATCTCTTCAAGCAGTATTTTTCAAGTCCTTGCAAAACCTAAGTGATAGGAGACACATTCACCAAGAATTATTATATTATAATAGCACAGAAGAGAAGGATTCTGAAAATCAGTTTGCAAAAACAGCCACTTCAGCGGGTTTCTATCTCTGCCCCAGTTTTTCAAATCAGCCGCTAACAATCATTCCCTATAAATCAGACCTCCCTGAAGTTTTCTTCATCTTTACAGTTGTAGCAAGCTGGCTGCTTTTCCCTCATTACATTTTATGTCTTTGTTTGCTTTGCACAGTCCCCTTTCTTCCTCCCATTGTAACTCTTAACTGTGTCACACGATGCTAAATTTATGGGTGCCAAAATGTTGGTTTCTCGCAGCTCTTAATAAAAAATGTACCCTAATTACAAAAAAAAAAAAAAGGGAATTAAAAATCAGAACACAGCACTCTTTGCAAGGACTGATGTACTTGCAAATTCTGACAAACAACCTGTGAAGTGGCAAATTACCCTGAAGGGAGCTCTATTTCACATGTCCTGAGATGTACATGTAATAACACTCAGTAAAAGAACTCCTCTCTATATGGGAGAGAAGTTATTATATATACATGGCTAGCACCCAATAGGAAAGAAAAATAAAGAGCATGATAGAGAAAGCACAGCCAAGCCTAGCTTCCTCCATAAGGATGATCTCTCTAGACCTAAGCCCTAAGACACAGCCCTCTAGCCTCACAGCAAAAGACTTAGGGATCAAAGAAAGAAAAGTAGTGATTGATCACCCTAACTCATTATTTAAGCAGAGGGAATGGTAATATAAACAGTTCTCTGAGAGACTGAGTGAAGTCGCTCAGTCATGTCCGACTCTGCAACCCCATGGGCTGTAGCCTACCAGGCTTCTCCGTCCACGGGATTTTCCAGGCAAGAGTACTGGAGTGGGTTGATTGCCTTTTCCTTCTCCGGGGGATCTTCCCGACCCAGGGATCGAATCCAGGTCTCGAGAGATTAAACATCAATTAAACATTTGTGAAACCTGATATCTGGTCCTACTAATCCTCCCTCTTCTGTATACTGGACATACAATGCTATTGCCTTTATCTGCATTATTATCTATATTATTGCCATTATTCTGTGTTTATATATATATATCCTTAACCCCACTAAGGCTTCCCAAGTGGCTCAGTGGTAAAAATCCTCCTGCCAATGCAGGAGATGTGGGTTCCACCCCTGGGTTGGGAAGATCCCCTGGCGAAGGAAATGGCAACTCACTCCAGTATTCTTGCCTGGGAAATCCCAAGGACAGAGGAGCCTGGCAGGTGACAGTCCATAGGGCTGCAGAAGAGTTGTACATAATTTAGCAACTAAACAACAACAACCCCAATGAGACTGAGGGCACTTTAAAAACATTAGGAAGTCATCATTTTTTTGCTCACAGAGACTGGCATAAAGATGGCATGTCATTGATGCATATTTGTTGGATATCTGTTTTTGTAAAAAATTTGCCAGTGGCCACTCTTTAAGGACAACCAAGAGAAAGACAAAATTGCTTTTACTGATTTCTCCATTTCAGTCCAGTGACTAGAATCATACCCAAATGTAAACTGTTTTCTCCCCCATTTCAGCTACTTCTGATGGCTCCACCGAACTGGCAAATAAGAATAGGTGTTGCTATTGTTTAACTTATTAAAAAGAAGATCATTATTTTAACTTCCAAAACCCCCAACATCTAATTCTGATATTGTGATGCTTATTTAACAGAACTACATAGATTATTTTAAAGTACTTTTATGAGTTTCCATGAAACCTGAAAAGGATAATCTGAGATTAAATGACAGTGTATTAATATCAAAAAACTATTTGAGGTGACAAAAAGAAAATTGTAGCAAAAGATTCACTAGCAATAGTCCCATTAATAAATGAACACAAATATGAAACTGATCAGTAGTAGCTGAATTACTGAGCCCCAGGCCCATCTGCTCCAGTTTTATGAGTCAAAAATCAAAATTGCATGAGTTGGTGAATACCCAATCTTGACAAACATCAAAGTCAAATTAAGGAAATTACCCAATGTACCAAATGCAGCTCAGCAGATCATCAAACCATTTAAAGCACAACTTTATACCAAAAAAAGAACCAAACACACCATGATCTTGTGCAAATGAATAATAATAGCCAGATGGAACAATAAACTCTGATGCTTGGCAGTATGAACCTTGGCACAGTGATTATAAGTCATGTGGAAAGTCAATAGGGGGTCATCAGAGAATCAGCAAAATGAGACTCAGGAAATTCACCCTGAACAAAAGGAAGAAGAAAGGCCTTCCCTGCATTTTAAGAAGCCAAGAAGACCAGATGATATGGGTATGACAGAAATAGTAGGAATATTAAAGTGGAACCAAACCAAATACTAATAATAAATCTACCACCTATTACTTGAGGCATTAAATTGTTAGCTCTTCTGTTTCTTCTAGAATATGAGTCAAGGCACCCACACCACAGAGTTGCAGGATTAAATACTACATTCTTCAAAGTAAGAGCACATGCTCTCAAACATTGTTGATTGAGAAAACAAGCAAGAACCACTGAATAGTGGCAATCCCATCACAGGTTTTCATCGCTAATATTATCACTGCTGAAAAACCACTAGAATCTCATCTTCTGTCTAAACGGTGCAGTGTTCTGGATTTCAAAGTGGTTTCCCGTGACAGAGACAGTGCTACGTGTTCAAGTCATTCTTCCTGGACGCATAGAAGGAGGTTTCCAAGCCTCATGTAAAATGGGTTCTGGCCAATTTCAAGTGAAAGTATTGGTCACTCAGTCTTGCCCAACTCTTTGCAATCCCATGGACTATAGCCTGCCAGGCTCCTGTGTCCATGGAATTCTCCAGGCAAGAATACTGGAGTGGGTAGCCATTCCCTTCTCCAGAGGGTCTTCCTGACCCAGCAATTGAAATTGAGTCTCCTGCATTGCAGGCAGATTTTTACTGCCAATTAGATGCAGGCAGAAAGAGCACGCCACTGCTACTTCTGCAATTAGAATCTCTTGTGGAAACAGTACTACATCTTTCAGCCTGTGGTTTTTCCACCCTGTTATGTTCAAGTCTTTTTCCACTCCTTAGCAATAATTTTTGCAGATTCTAAATTTTATTATTTCAAATTATTAAAATATAGTTCAACCAATTTAAAACTTCATTCAAAACTTCCCTTTCCCCTTCCCCAACACAAGCTACAGGGACCCTGGCTTCCCAGAATGGAGAAAGATCATGAGAATGAATGGCTGTACCCGCCTCCCTCCCCTAGGCAGACACTGATGCTGGGTCAGGGAGGAAGGGTAGAGTATGGGTCTCCTTCAATTGCTATCCATCTCTCTGTCATCAGTGAGGATTAAGTCCCTGGACTCACTCTGGTTCACTCGAAGTTGCCTGACATTTATTGCCTCCTTTTCTGTGTTGGCCTTCACATCGGCACATTATTTTCTTGGCTCCTCTTCTCTCAGGCTCTCTGACCTATGGAGCAACTATTTCTTGCATAAACCTTGCCAGCTATATAAGGCCTCCCTGCCTTCTTCAGGTCGGCTGTCTCTTTGCCAGGCCTAGTGGACCCCTAGGAAGCCCTCAGCTGCTGGTTCTTCTCTAGCGTTTGAACTCCCCTATGCAGAGCCCATGGAACTGTTAAGTCTGAACCAAACCCTCTGAGGGCAAAAATGAATGGGACACGGTAGAGTCACCTCATATTCTTCTCAAATACATTTCATCACATGCCTTTTGAGCCTGTGGATCTGTGCCACACCAATGGTCTCCCACCTCCAGATCCCCACAGCAAAATCAGATGAGTCCTCGTGTTTAGCAACACTCATGCCCCCCACCCAAGAACAGGCCCTGCATGTTTTGGAGGCAACACCAGGGTGAGCCTCCTGAACTTTTAACTCAGCAAATATTTCACCAAGGAATCAACGGTTCTTCTTTCAAGCATTCCTGATTCTTATGGGCTATTTTCTTGCTGCTTCACTTGGCTCCACTGCACTCCAAGAGAACAGAAAAAAAAATTCTAAGAACACAACTCTCACCATAAGGCCAGCCACTTGATGGTTCCAGTCCTTACTCGAGTCCCCTTCTCATTTAAATTCAATGAGGGGCTGGGGGAAAGCAGTGAAAACGGAACCATGTCTTCCAACTCTCAAAAACCTTCAGGGAGACCCAATGATAGGCCCTTAGAAGTGGGGCCCTGAAGACTTCTGTTTTCAGCTTTTGCCTTAGTCCAATTTTGGTACAACAGCAAAAAAACAAACAAACAAAAAAAAACCTTATTCAAGATCCCATTAGCTTGGGGCTTCAATACTAAGTCATATGCAGCCTTTTTGAAGTCAGATTTCCAAGACAAGAACAACATTTATCTCAGACACTTTACCATAATGATATTTTTTCTTAATATGGGAGTTTTTTCTTATCTCATGTGTATCCCTCTAAACTGGACTATGAGTTATTTAAAGGTAGAGGCCACATAGTACCCATCATTATGTCCCCAGAAATGAGCAAATACTCAACACTCAGTAGCTACTCAATAAACCTTGAATAATGGAATTAATGAGTTTCCTGATTTGTTAACCTCTGCTTTAGCCCAGGTCACCTAGAAAAGCAGAACCTGAGACCAGGACTAAAGAGCTGATACTTTGTTGAAAAGGCGCAAGACCAGAGTGATACAGGGAAGGAAAATAAGTGGAAGCGAGATGAGGAAAGATGGGCAGTAAGGGACAGTGCTACCACACCAGCCTCCGCTTCACAGCCAGCCATGAAGAGAGGCTGTGTATCCCTCACCAGGCACATTCTCTCAGCAGGGAGGACTTCTCCAGATGGTTGACAAGGAGAAAATGTACCTTGGAGCTGTCCATCTAAGTGGGGGAGAGATGGGTAATTTATCATTTCAGTTTCCATCTCCACGGGTGAAAATTTACTCCATGAGAGCTGGCTTTTCCACACTTCTGAATTCTGTTATCTGACCTTTTGACAGTTGCCCAGGAAGGCTGGCTTTGTTCCTCAGGGTGTGACATTTTGTCTAAGTTCAGAGTTGAAGGAGTTACTCAGTGTGGATTCATCTGGAAGGGCCAGGGCTTTTGGTCACACCTCCAGCTGCATGGGGTGCGCAGCAAGGATGCTATGAGAAGCAGCATCTGCAGTGCAGCCCGGGAGGTGGTCTGCAGCTTTGGAAAGAAGGGTATCAGAAAAAAAGGGCACATGGTTTCCATTTACTTACTACATTTCTCTTTGTACTCACTCAGAAGGAAACTAAGTAAACTGTGAGATTTGGAGATATTCAGACACAATGCATCTGAGCGTGCTAAGTCGCTTCAGTCATATCTGTCTTTGCGCCACCCTAAGGACTGCAACCCACCATGCTCCTCTAACCATGGGATTTTCCAGGCAAGAATACTGGAGTGGGTTCCACACCCTCCTCTAGGGGATCTTCCTGACCCAGGGATCAAACCTGCATCTCCTGTGGCTCCTTTGCAGGCGGATTCTTTACCACTGAGCCACCAAGGAATTCCTCAAAGAAAACACCTTTCTGCAATTTGAAGATAGAGGACATTGAATATGACTAAGTGTTACATACCTGTGCACCATGTCATAACTGCCTCTAACACAAGGATAACATTTTGCCTTCTCCTGGCAGGAAATGAAGCTTTGCTAAATTTGTCTGTTCTGATTCTTTGAAGAAGTTCTATCCACTCCATGCTCAGAAATGGGAATGGAATCCTTGTGATGAATGAGAGCGGCAATGAACCTCTGCCCATTCCCGGGCAAGCTGGGGCACACTCTGTCACTCTTTGATGGCTGCAGAGACACCCAATCTTCCGAAGCCTTCGAGAAGATCCTCTTTTCCATGTTTCACATATCACTGGAGGGGTGGGTGAGGCCAGGGGCATTCTGCCCCAGAGTTCAGGGGCAGCAGAGTACATAAACCAAAGCTGGTCGGGACAATAGAGAGAGGGTAATATCGAAAACCTGTAGAGCCTGGGTGCTTTTCTCATTCATCTTTGACCGATGGAAGAAGGTCTGCTGCTCAGTGAAGGATGGGCCCCCAGTAATGAAGCCGTCTGCAGCACTGAGAGCTGCTTGGCCGTGGCACATAGCTCAGAATTACTGCAACTGCCTGGGTGTCAGAAGCCATCAATTGTCCCAGACTCACCTGCTGGGCGCAGAGCCATAGACCGTGGGGTCTTAGACATCATCATTCTTCCAGATGAGACCCCCCACTTACCTCTTCATCATCAGGATCCCTCCCCTTCCCCCAAACACCCCCATTGATCAAGTCCCGTTATTTCTCCCGGTACAGAGTCACGGAACATAGAGTAGGGTCATCATTCTTCCTCACAGTTCATATCCACCGAGGAATTATTTCCTTCCCTCTCTCATGAGTTACTGTCGGACAGCCTAGATCTTTGCCTTCTATGTGGCCTGCATACAGAGTGAGGGGTGAAAAAGGTCCAGGGAGCTCTGTTCTGCGATAAGCAACTCTCGCCATCATTTCCGCCATTTTGTCAAAGGGTCCTTCCGGTCTATTTACATCCACAGAGCACTCTCCAACTAAGCCATGGAGAATATTTGGAAAGAAAGCCTTTTCCTTGCATTTGAGTCCATCTTAAAGCTCATCTGAACCCAATCACCTTTGCATTTCAAGGATCCCACATTCTGATGGCCATCATTTTCTCAGTTTAAAACCCTTCCAGTGAAGTGAGGTAAAGACTGTTCCAAAGATGTCACTTTGTCCATGGAAATGCCTAATTGTATAGGATTGGCCTAGTCCCCATTCCTTCTCAATTCTCATCAAAGTGTAGTTTCCACAAGTATTTTCTTCTAAATTCTCCAGCATTATCCTTTTAAAATATTATATGTGAAAATTTACCCAGTATTTCAGGCATGATTTCATCTGTGAGGCATACAGTAGGACCCTAGCCTTACTACATCTCTACCTTTTATTTCTATAAATAATACTCCAAATTCCATTAAATATATAATATACTATATTCTATTAAAAGCTGGGCTTCCCCTGTGGCACAGCAGTTAAAAATCCTGCAGGAGTTACAGGAGACAGGGGTTTGATCCCTGGGTTGGGAAGATCCCCTGGAGAAGGAAATGGCTACCCACTCCAATATTCTTGCCTGGAGAATCTCATGGACAGAGAAGCCTGGAGGGCTATGGTCCATAGGGTCACAAAGACTCAGACAGGACTGAATTGACTGAGCGCACGTGCATGCGCGCGCGCACACAGACACACACACACACACACAGACACACACAGTAGAAGCTGCATCATGCTTTGGTCTATATAAACTTATCAACTAACACTCTGGCAAGATCTTTAATAAATATTTTAAGGTATATATCCTCCTAGTTTGTAACTCAGTGTTTGTTTTTTACACTTAACTGTAGTATTTTCTATTCACTCCCAATTAAATTATATTTGGTTCACTGTTTCAGTGATTCCTCTCTTTGGATTCTGACTTTCACCCAGTATATTATTAATACTATCACTCCAAAATGTAATCAGTGAGTTATAATCTAGTTCTAGTAATTAATAGGAAACTAGAGCTCTGAATCTAGAAACACTTCACAGAGAGATAGTTCAAAGCCCACACTAATACATTAGCCAACATTCTTTGAAGTATATAATATTTTAGTACTTATGAACCTAGGTAATTCCACACATTTAATCATCTTCAATTCAACCCATTAAATGCTTGCTTAGTCTCTACTGTGTACCAGTAAGTACAAATATAGTATAATCTATTCCCTGCCCTCAAGAAGCTCACAATCAAATGAGGGAATGATCTTGCAATCAATGAAGCAGCTCCCTATGATGGGTCATATGCTACAAATGGAATTGAATTCCAAGAGGAGTTCAAGAAAGATCACTGAACTCTACCTGGGGTTGTAGTGGTTTTTCAGTTGCTAAGTCGAGTTGGCCCTTTGAGACCACATGGACTGCAGCACACCAAGCTTCCCTGTCCTCTACTATCTCACACAGTTTGCTCAAATTCATGTCCATTGAGTCAGGGATGCTATCCAATCATCTCATCATCTGCTACCCGCTTCTCCTTTAGCCCTCAATCTTTCCCAGCATCAGAGTCTTTTCCAATGAGTCAGCTCTTTATCAAGTGGCCAAAGTAACAGAATTTCAACATCAGTCCTTCCAATAAAAACTCAGGGTTGATTTCCTTTCAGTTCACTTCCGTTGCTCAATTGTGTCCAACTTTTTGCAACCCCATGGACTGCTGCACGCCAGGCCTCCCTGTCCATCACCAACTCCCAGAGCTTGCTCAAACTCGTGTCCATCGAGTCTGATGCCATCCAACCATCTCATCCTCTGTAGTCTCCTTCTCCTCCTGCCTTCAGTCTTTCCTAGCATCAGGGTCTTCTTCAATGAGTCAGTTCTTCACATCAGGTGGCCAAAGTATTGGAGTTTCAGCTTCAGCATCAGTCCTTCCAATGAATATTCAGGACTGATTTCCTTTAGGATTGATTCATTTGATCTCCTTACAGTCAAGAGTCTTTAACACCAAAATTGGAGAGCATCAATTCTTCAGTGCTCAGCGTTCTTTATCATCCAGCTCTCACATTCATACGTAACTACTGGGAAAACTGTAGCTTTGACTACATGCATCTTTGTTGTCTGCTTTTTAATATGCTGTGGAGTTGTTGGGGAAACCTAAAAAAAAAAAGAATGCAAGAGTATCCCTTCCCCCCTCCAGTTCTCATTTTTTTGAGTCATGTGTCAAGAATATGAAAAGGTAAAGACTTTTATGGTAGTCTAACAGCAAGGGTGGTAAAGGAGGAAAAGATAGATTCTGCTAGGTCTACCCAAGGACAGGTCCATCCCACATAATTACCTCCCCTCTAGGCTACACTCTCCATCCTCCAGCTCTGGGCTTAGAACTGTCATAGGCATTAAAGGAGGAGTTGTCCACAGAGGGTGAGACAGACACAGAGAAGACAGCCATCATTCATGCCAGGCTATCAGTTGATAACATTGCTGTCAGAAAGGGAGGTGATAAAAGGCAATGAGGAGGTCAAGGGGCAATGCCATTTTCCAGGTGCTCATTAGATCTAGCCCTCTCATCTCAGGTCTCAACTTTTCATTATCCTGTCTCCACCAGGAAAAGCTTTATCTTTATACATCAAAGTATTCTTCCACATATTTTTTCTAGCCCAGAGTTTTTTTTTTTTTCTGTTTCCCTGAAGACTTAGATTTTTGAAATCCAAAGCCAACAACAGACTATTTTTTTCCACAGCTTTTTTTTGATGTGTCTTCACTTATCCAGTGAATGTTTTCAGGCAACCCAATTGTGACTCAAGGAGGGCCAAGGTTGGAAAGGACTTTTTAAAATGTTGCTTAATATTCCAAACATATTATCCTGCCTCATACAAGTAGGCAATTATCAGCAGATGATGAGAGGATGAGTTTCCAAACAGAGTACAGCAGGTGTAAAATGCATGAGAAAGCACAATTTATGGGCAAATTTTCCAATATTTTACTAAAATATGGTTATTTTCCATCAAGTACATCGCTATAATAAAAAAATTCAGCGAATAAAATAAACAAGGGAAATAAAAGTTTAGCCAGACTTCATCATTTGGAACTCATTATTTCCAATAATCTCATCTTCCTTTCCAAACCACTCACAATCCATCTTTAAATATTTTTGTCCTGAATTGACCAGGAATTGATGTCACATTCATTGATATGCTCTTTTCAGATTTCATCTTATTCCCTTTTGTGAAAACTGGTGATTTCCCCATTTCAGTCATCCAGTACCTTTTTTAACTTCTGGCAATTTTTTTTTTTTTAAGGGAAATTTTAACACATGTGTTAAGTACTTATTATGTTTCAGGCACTGTCTTAGGTGTTTACAACTATTCAAATTCAAGTTGGGCCACACCTTCCTGCCCTTTCCAACACAAAGGTCATTTCTTTCAGGTAGACGAGGGAAGCAAAATACACATAGAATCATCATCCCTCCTTTCAACAGCTAACTATATACCCCATCTGCCCAAGCAGTAAGCCCATCACCCCCCAGTTCTTTAAATATGGATAAATGGAACTCTGCATTTTCTGTAGTACACATTCACTGAGTGGCACTGATACTTCATAGCCTTGTCAGTATTATCCTTGAAAGTTTATTCCACTCTTTTGTATCCATTCAACAAACAAAAAGGGCCAACTGCTTATTTACTGAAAAAGATTCACATATAAGTGGACTTGTACATTTCCAACCTGTATTGTTCAAGGATCAGTTGTTCAAGGGTCACTTGTACATACTCTTTTTGTAACGAATTAAATTCAAGTTCAGAAATAGCCATAAAGTCACACCACCACTACTTTCTTTTTCAAAGGAATATGTGACCTCAATGCCAGGCTTTTCTATTTTCTAAACTCTCCTGTTGCTCTTAATCATCTTTTATGTCAACTATTTGAAATATATCCCTCCTAGAGTCTAAGGTAAATATCTGACTATGATCAACATTTGCTTTCATCACTATGATGAATACTATTGCTAAGTTATTTCTAAGATGTCCTTCACTTTTACTTCAGTTCTCCTGGCCAGCAATGAGTCTAGAATTAGAAATCTTCCTTCATTGTTTTCTTTACCTTCCCAGAGATGAAATCCTCAAGTCAAGAGTTCATTGGAAATTGGGGAAGATATTCTAATATCAAACATATTTTTTAAAACCACAAAGAGATCTATGAAGAATGTTAAATTCCTTATGACCTAAAAGAATGCTTCCAAAATCACAAGTACGGCTCAAATGTGGAAAAAATTATTATCAAAAATACTAGCATATTCTACAATAATGGTAATATAGAACATATTCTTTAATGACTGTGTGACCTACAACAAACTAGTTAACCCTCTGGAACTCACATGCTTCATCTGAGAAATAGAGATTTTCATTATTTCTGAAACTTCAGAGTACTATTATAAAAATCTTATAACATCATATGAAAACACTTTGAAAACTAAATGCCATACTAATATAAGACATTGTCACCTACTGTAAAGCACAGGGAACTCTACTCAGTACTCTGTAATGACCTACATGGAAATAGAAACTATAAAAGAGTGCATACATGTACATGTATAATGAATTCACTTTGCTGTACAGGAGAAACTAACACACCATTATAAATAACTATATTCCAATAAAAATTAATGTGAAACATACATTATCATATTGTCTCTCTACGTCATCTCTTATCCTGCTTGATATCAAGTTCCTGAGTCTTTGTCTCCCTTCTTTTTTAAGCCAATAAACATGCTAATAAATATTAATACATTCTTCTTCTGAGTCTTTATAAGGTGATTGTTTTCCCCCAAAGAGATCATCATTATTATATAAAATCACAATCTAGAAAAACAAAGCGTATTCTTCAGTATGATCTATGTCACCAGGAGTCATGGACAGAATGTTCGTGTTCCTCTGAAATACATATGGTGAAACCCTACTTCCCAATATGATGATATTGGGAGGTGGGGCCATGGGAGTTAATAAGCACTAGATGAAGTCCTGAGAATAGAGTCCTCGAGAATAGGATTAATGTCCTTAAAAGAGTCACAGGAAAAAATAGTTTCATCTCTCTGGTTTCCACCATGGGAGAACACAGCAAGAAGCCAGCAGTCTGCATCCTGGAAGAGGGTCTTCATCGGAACCTGGCCATGCTGGCACCCTGATGTCAGACTTTTATCCCCCAGAACTGTGGGAAATAAAAACTAGCAGGTATGTTGTCATAACGGCCCAAATGAACTAAGACCAGTATCCTTCCTTTTCTCCTCAAATTGTAGCTTTCTACTAGAAGAGCTGAATCCAGCCAAGGTCTTTAGTTTTCTGTCCATAACTAACCCTTGAACAACATAGGAGTTAGGAGTACCGACCCCCATGCAGTTGAGAATCTGCATGTAACTTCACAGGCAGATCTGTGCATCCATGTTTCCACCACTGGCAGATTCAACCAACTGCAGGTCATGCAGTACTATAGCGTGTATTTGTAAAAAAAAAAAAAAAAAATCCATACATAAGTGGGCCCACACACTTCAAAACCTGTGTTGTGTAAGGGTCAACTGTATGGCTACACCAGTGTCTTCTGTCACTAGAAGTGTCACTAGCGACAGTATACCTCCCACCCCATGGATCAGAACCAAAAGGCTGTGAGCTTGATGTGCTTGACTACTGTTTGCAGGGTCTCCTCTGAATTCAATAGTTCCATCCAGCCTCTTTCTCTTTTTCTTTCTCTCTTCCTCCCTCCTTGCATAACATAATCCTTGACTAAACTTCTATACTATAATGTATAACCCATAAAACGTAGTCCTTGGTATGTGGTAAACCCATCTGAGTGAAAGTACTAACTCCTCAATCTTCCCATCAACCCAGAAGATATGAACAGACTGAGTAAAAAAGAGATAATATAGAAACAGCATCCTCTTCAAAAACTGGTCCAGCTTCCTTATCTAGGGTCAGCTCTTCCTGCTACTCTACATTATAAATACTATGGAAATGCCCCAAAGTGCCATGGTCTCTCACACTTCTGGGCCTTTACCCAGGCTGTTTCCTCCCTGGATACCTTCATCTACATTTTTATCCAGAAAAATCTAACTCACTTTTTAAGGTCAGGATCAACTGCTATTTCCTTTATAATCAAACTCTCTTCTCTGCTTCCACTCGTCTTTATAAATACATTTATTATAGGATTTATCATATAATGTTACACAGACTTGATTATTCATTTCAGGCCTCTGGAGTCAATAGCTATAGTCATATTGGCAAACAGACAAAATCAAGGACAGTTCTGTCTGAATACTTCGCTTAAAAATATTATAGACAAAGGCATTGAAAAAGTGGCCAAATCTTTACACAAGACATCTGGGAATTTAGCATCATTCATAGAAACTCTGAAGAGAAAAGAAGAAGAGAGAATTTTCCAGCTGTTGGACATGCTCAAGTATGAAGACAAGGTCTTATTCATTTTGCACACTCAGTACTGGGTCTGAGGCTTTTCATACACAAGGTGTTAAATAAATGTGGGTTGGATGAACTTTTGGAGATAAAGTTAAGGATCATGGTGTTCCTATGAACTGTGCTTTCACTGTTTCCCAAATAAACAAACACGGAGAAGATCAACTGCTGACATGCCTTGTTTAATAACAAAATACTTGGCTCAAGTTTCATGAGATAGAATATCATTTAGAAACCATAGACCAATTAGTACTCACTGAGAGGTGAACTTTCTAGGCCCACTTTGGTAGAGATAAGACTTCCAAAGAGATACAATCATTGTTCTCATAACTTTTTGAACAGAATTTGATCTATGAAAGCTGAACCAAAACAGCTGGCTTTGGAATGAGTGGATATGTGTAATTCCCAGCAATGTCATTATGTTGTCCCTTAAAGTAGATGACCAAGACAGTCTGAGTTATTATGCAGGCAGCTGAAAACAGTGAAATTGACAGATTTCTTTATATTCGGTGATAATAATAATAATGATGATCATGTCCTGAATTCCATCTCACAAAACAGCAAATGGATTTCTAGGGTCTTCTCTAAAGAATTAGAGGTTAAAGCAGAAAAATGAAATACGATGCTATCTGGATGATGGTCGGAGAAATATTGCATAGGACAAAAGCATCAGTAAAGAGACCAGGCTCCGAGATTTGTTTTTTTTTTCTTGCAGGTTGATCCTGCTTTCTGGTCTCAGGAAATCCTTTGAGTTTTTTTTTATGAGAATTCAAGCTTTACTATCCTCTGCCTTTAGGTTAGTCCAAGACCATTCTCTTCCCCGAGGCTTCCCTGGTGGCTCAGATGGTAAAGAATCTGCCTCAGTGCAGGAGACCAAGGTTTGATCCCTGGGTCAGGAAGATTCCCCTGGAGAAGGGAATGGTAACCATCCAGTATTCTTGCCTGAAGAATTCCATGGACAGAGGAGCGTGGTGTGCTATATAGTCCATGGGGTTGGAAAGAGCTGGACACAACTGAGCAACTAACATATTCTCTGCCTCACTCTGTGCCTGGACTTGAGGAATGTCTCTGCTCAAAAGGAACCAACAGTTCAGTTGGATACTTCCTTCCTTCCCCTTTGGAACATGTGGTTTCTATGCCCTTAACTATGACTTGAATAAAACTATATACAAAGATTTTTTTCATTGTCTTTTCAAGAATGATACTATGGAGCTAGCGCTGACTGCCTTTTTTCTGCAAACATTAGTTGTCTTTTCTACAATCGACCTTTATTTAAAACTTTCTCCCAAGAGCTATGGAAAAAACACCTGCATTAGCTGTCAGGAATCCTCAGTTCTACCCATTGCTACTAACTAGCTAGTAAACCACTTATTATTTTAATAGTACTTTCAAGTTCCATAAAGTCACCATTAATTTAGCCCTTCCAATAGCCTTGAGAGTAGATAATGACTGCCACCTAGAAAATGAAGATATATCAGGTTTGAGAAGTTATGTATGCAGGAATGATTTACACTTCTGAGGATGTATGTAATTGGGGTGGGCAACAGTCACTGTTCCCCAGGCAGAACAGAGGTCTGCAGTAGCCTTGTGTCTCTTTTTTCTTTGCTCTCCAAGGTAACATTATCACTTTAATATACTTCAGTTATTTCATATTACACTCCAATTTTTATAATGTCTAAGATAGATGTCTAATCTACATTTTATATTGTTATCCCTGCATTTGTTATGGAGGCCTATCTATTTATGCTAGATGTGGTAGAGTGTTAGTCACTCAGTCACGTCTGACTCTTTGTGACCACCAGGCTCCTCTGTCCACAGAATTCTCCAGGCAAGAATACTGGAGTGGGCTGCCATTCCTTTCTCCAGGGGATCTTTCCAATCCAGGGATCGAACCCAGGTCTCCTGAATTACAGGCAGATTCTTTACCATCTGAGCCACCAGGGAAGCTCCATGCTAGGTGTGGAGGAAATACTTTTTAAAAAATATTTATTCTATTATTTGGCTGCAGCTGTCCTTAGCTGCAACACTCAGGATGTTTAACCTTTGTTGCGGCCTGGGGGATCTTTCAGTTGCAGCATGTGAACTCTTAGTTGTGGCATGTGGGACCTAGTTCCCCAACCTGGATCCCTTGCATTGGCAACAAGGAGTCTTAGCCACTGGAGCACCAGGAAAGTCTGAAATCAGTTCAGCTCAATTCAGTCGCTCAGTCGTGTCCAACTCTGTGACTCCATGGACTGCAGCATGCCAAGCTTCCCCAATCATCACCAACTCCCGGAGTTCACTCAAACTCATGTCCATTGAGTCGGTGATGCCATCCAACCGTCTCATCCTCTGTCGTCCCCTTCTCTTCCCACCTTCAATCATTCCCAGCATCAGGGTCTTTTCCAATGAGTCAGTCTTTTGCATCAGGTGGCCAAAGTATTGGAGTTTCAGCTTCAGCATCAGTCCTTCCAATGAATATTCAGGACTGATTTCCTTTAGGATGGACTGGTTGGATCTCCTTGTAGTCCAAGGGACTCTCAAGAGTCTTCTCCAACACCACAGTTCAAAAGCATCAATTCTTCAGCACTCAGCTTTCTTTATAGTCCAACTCTCACATCCATACATGACCACTATAAAAATCATAGCTTTGACTAGATGGAACTTTGTTGGCAAAGTAATGTCTCTGCTTTTTAATATGCTGTCTAGGTTGGTCATAGCTTTTCTTTCAAGGAGCAACTGTCTTTTAACTTCATGGCTGCAGTCACCATCTGTAGTGATTTTGGAGCCCAAGAAAATAAAGTCTCTCACTGTTTCCATTGTTTCCCCATCTATTTCCCATGAAGTGATGGGACTTGAGTCCTGAAATACTTCCGATTTTAAAGCCAAGAATCCAGATGGACGCTCTCAAATGTTCACTGACCTAAGCATATCAGCATTCATCAAATGAGAACCTCAAGAGAAATACTTCCAGAACAGGAATAAAGACTGAATTTGCCAGGCTTTCATGAGAACTGTGTGTTAGGACATGAGGGTTGTTAGTAGGACCTAAGAGACTGAACTGCAAGGGATGTAGCAATACGCAAAGGGGGTCTAACCTGTAACCATACCTCCATTCAAAGTGCCAACAAATACCAGGACCTTTATCCAAATTCTGGGAGTCATATTTGGCCTCTGAATTTTTTCACATTGCCTCCAGAAGTCTCAGAGGGTTGGGTTGCAGGGAAAAGGTGCTTATCCAAGCTAAGTTACTGAGATCAGTAACAGTCACAGCTGGTACTTGAACTCTGATCCCCTGACTCCAGTTTTCCTTCTGCTCCATCAGTCTGCCTCTTAGCTTCTCTAAGTCTCCGCTTCCACATCTGCTAAATGAGAGGCTGAAGCAGACACTAAGGTCACTAACATTTCAAATTCTATGATCTCTTTGCCTTCTAGTAGCATCCTTGCCTGGCCCAGATCCCTCCCTTCTCAGGGCAAATGCTGCCATTCCTTTCTCCTCTCCCAGGCTCGCTCTTTTCCAACCCAAGGAAACAGATTAAAAGGAACCCAGGTTTTCCTATTCAGGACTTGCATGCTTGCATGCTCAGTCACTCAGTCACATCCGACACTTTGCAACCCCACAGACCATAGTCCTCCAGGCTCATCTGTCCATGGGATTCTCCAGGCAAGAATACTGAAGTGGGTTGCCATTTCCTTCTCCTACTCAGGACAATGACAGCTGAAAACAGAAAGTCTCAGTGAGAAATCACATGGACCAGCCCTATTGCGGACAAAGGATCATTATGTTTGTTTACTTGGGACCAGACAAGGCTCTCTTTAAAGTTTAATTACTGAGGAATCAGACAACTTCTTCTATATATTGAATGCCTGCATAACATGGCATTTGTTTCGCCGCCATTCAAACTCAATTTCTTTTCTTCCCTTCCCTTTCCCTTTCCAGTGCCACTCTGGTGACTTCCTCCACACTAGTGAAACATCCATAGATTTCTCAGGCATGGCCAGAAACCCTGGAGACTCCCGGTCACCTGTGGGTCACGCATGTGTTTCCTCACAGAATCACTAATGGCATCTGGAAAAAGAGAGAAGAATACGTAATAACCTGGCCGTTGATTTCAGAAAAAAAAAAGAAAGTCAAACCAGAGTAATCAGGCACTAAAGTGCATCTCAAGCAGGCAGCCACTGTAAGGAACACTTTCAGCATGGAGGGTTTACTGGACTTGTAGGAGAGGCCCTCCCCACTGTGCTCTAGGACAGGCAATGGCTTCTGGGTGGAGGTGAAGGGCCTGTCATTACTCCTGATCTCCAGCCCAGGTTGCTTTGCACTCTCCCATGGGCTCGATCCAGCCAAGACCCTACCACCCACTGGACCCTAATCCTCTTCCCATTTGCTTTACTCCTCAGACCTTAAATATCCTGTGAGTGTGGCTGCAACACGTCTGGGTGACCCCAGAGTCCTTCCTTCCCCTCTTCTCTGGGGAAGAGACACGTGTCTGTGTCTTTTTACTATCTCTGGGCCTCAGCTCCCATCACAGAACCTTCCAGCTCACTCACATCAGTCACAGTTTGCATTTGAGTTCATAGTTGGAATTTTCTTCTTCCAGGATTCCAAACCCCCCGACACACACACACACACACACACACACAACTAATTAATTAATAAAAATTAATGGCCAAGAATTTTGTCTTGGTAATTAATAGCATTCCTTGAGATGGGAACAATAGAAAGAAAACCAGTCCACAGTTCTTTTCTAAAGAGCTCATTCAATTAATTTGGATAAGGAGAAGGGTCCTGGGGCGGCATTCTCAAATGAAAATAACCCACAGAAGCTGGCAAGAGGGATGCTTGCCAAAGATGAGGCACAGGAGCCATGGAGATCTACCCACTTCTCAAGAGAAAAATGTGAGGTGTGCAAAGAGCTGACAGATCCCAGCATCAGGGGCTTTGAGTTAAGGACAGGCTCCATGCTCTTCCTGAGCACAGCAGTCCTAGGACCTTGAAATTCTGCCCAGCAAAGGTTTCCTCCAACAGATAATCCCTCTCTGTAGCCTCCCCCTTCCTCTGGGCAAGATGAGACCTTCTCAGAATTGCACTGAGGTCTGAGGCTCTTTCAGCCCAATCCTCCTTTTTGCCCCTCTCCATTCACAGGGGTGAGACCAGCATCCTGGTCTAAAGACTTTCTCTTCCCATTCCTGTTCCCTCTCTTCTATCTTTTGCAGGTTTGATTATTGCTATTTTTTTTTACAGCTTAGAACACAACTTTTATTAGAAAAGTTATACATAACATCAACTATTTTCAAGAACAATATTAAACCCGATAAGCAACAAAAATCAGACTAACAAAATGTGAAACTAATGACCTTTCTATAATCAAACATTCAATTATCTACGTCTTTATACAAAGGGAGAAAAATCCATGGTTTACAGGCACGTGGTACTGAAATAAAGTGGCAACAGCAATTTTGTGCATAGAAACTGTTATGCTGCTGTTCCAAAATGCATTTTGTGATTGATTTTGTCCATGTATCTGCTTCTTGTAGATCCCAAACCGACATACAAGGAGATGTATGTATGTACGTTCTCTCAGGTGAGGAGAGATCGAGAAAGTTGTAAGGGCACTGACTCATCTACCGTTTTATCCTCAGTACCCAGCAGAACAAATACGACTTTCATGGGCCAAAGACTCCAAAGTGTAACAATGGGTGGACGCTACTTTGATATCCACTAGGACAGGAGTTCCCATTCAGTCCCTGTGATCAAGCCACTCCGAGCACAGAATCATCCATGCAGTGATGGCAAGGTCTCTCCAGATCCACCAGTTACTACCAGGCCCTTTTTAGGAAGGTGTGAAACGCTGTTGGCTCATTTCCCACTACTCCCTGGAGCCACAGAGAGGCTACTGGAGCTGTTTCAGGCCCTCTCGGCCTAGACACTGTGCCAACACCACTCACTGCCCTCTACCAATCCCCAGGTTTCTGGGCACAGAGGTTTTCTATAAGACTTGCCCCACTTCTAGGCCTTATATGATTTTAAAATCAATCAGTAAAACAAATGAAAATCCACGCATTATTCCTATCTGCTATCAGATTCCCAAACCTATCTGATATTCACATGGCTGACTCATTATCATTCAAGTTTCAGCTTAAATGGGACCTTCCCAGAGAAGGCTTTCATGGATATCTGATCTAATATTGTACCCCTCTGTCCCATTACCTTCTTTTATTTTTTCATAGAACGTATCACTATCTGAAATTTTCTTCATTATTGTTTCCTACTTCTTTCTTATTCTAGAAAATACACTTCAGAAGAACCAAGATGTTAAGTGTCTTTTTCTTTCCTGTGTCCATAGATTCTCAGGTCTGCCAGGCATGTACCTGAATGAATGACAGAAATGGCCCCTGTTTCCAGGGAGCATATAATCTAACTAGGTAGGCAAAAGCTGAGGAAGTAATTGCAGGATCTTTTACAATCTTATTTTGGGACTCCAAGCTCCAGCTCCCAGAGCCAGACTTTTCCTATAGCCTCCTTGCTCTTCACTCACTATTCCGTTTGGCTAAGAAAAAGCCCATGTGTAAACGACTATGCCACTTTCACCCCGGAGGAAATTGCTTTTGGTGCTAATCTGAGCCAGTACTCTAAAACCTTTTTTGGTCACTTATCTTTATCATTAATCAATTTTTAATAACACTCACAA
Organism: Oryx dammah; assembly: GCF_014754425.2. Classification (NCBI taxonomy): domain Eukaryota; kingdom Metazoa; phylum Chordata; class Mammalia; order Artiodactyla; family Bovidae; genus Oryx; species Oryx dammah. The sequence goes on from NW_024070201.1 coordinate 70,707,330, forward strand.
TATATGCTTGCATTAATAAGTTATTTGTAGTACCACAGTGCTAATGAATTGTGTGCATTTGAAAAACATTATCAAAAATTGAAATGCACACAGATAAGAATAGACAGAAATATAAATTCTGTTGTTTTTTTATTTCCTTTTATCCCCTTTGGATTATCTTGTATAGCCCCCAGCATATGTACGGCATCTTTTGAAGGCCACTAAACAAAGTGGTTTTTACCTAGAGATAGGAAGTTGCCAGGAGTTAGAGGTGGGACAGGTGCCAAGTTTAAGAGGTAGCACAAGAGCATGCTCTGGGTGCTGGAATTGTCCTATAGCCTGTTTGTGGTAGTATTAGATTCTACCCAAGTGTTAAAACCCATAGAAACATACACACCAAAAACAGTGTATATGACTGTATGCAAATTTTTTCAAGGTTGAGAAAACAAAACAGGAATCCTAAGAATGTTAGACATTGAGCATTTAGTTTTCTGACCAGTGGAAAATCCTGTGAAAACCCACCTTTCGCTCCATGTTCCCAGAAAGCAGAATCACATCAATGCACAGGAAACAATGTACATTTACAGCCACCTCACCAATCCCTGAACTCTACAGCCAGCTATGGCAGATGGCTGCCATGCCATCTGCTCCCCCTCCACATGCTCTTCTGCAATGGGACCTGCCCACCTGCTCAGTAAGAGATGCAGCCCCCTGCCCTTGAATGTGGCCTGGCCTTAACGACTCACTTAAGACTGATAACAGACATGAACGCACAGGCTATGTCAGAACAGGTCATACAGCTAATGCCCAAACCTCTTAGAACATCTTCTCTCAGAACAGAGACCCCATACTGAGAAAAGCCCAAAGCACACAGAGAGCCACAGAGACCGGCTTTAGGTCCAGCTGACCACCCCAGATGAGGCCCATCATCCCACCCTACAAAGGCTAATATGTCCACTGGACTGGATGACAGCATGCTCAGATATCTGGTTAACGATTATTTCTCAGTGTCTCCAGAAGAAATTCATGTTGGAACTGGTGGAGTGAGTAAAGTAGATGACCCTTCCCGGTATGGGTGGGTATTATCGAATCCAATTAGGACCTGAGCAGAATAAAAAGTGGGAGGAGGGTTGAAGTCACCATCTGGCTTCTGGTGAGCTGGGACGCAGACCATCTCCTGCCCTCCATGTTCCTGGTTCTCAGGCCTTCAGATTCAGACCATAATCAACACCACTGGCACCTCGGCTTTCAAGCCTTCAAACTATGCCACTGGCTTTCCTGGCTCTCCAGCTTGCATGTGGGAGGTTGTGCGACTTTTCAGCTTCCAGAACCACATGAGCCAATTCCCTGTAATAAACCTTAGTAGACAGGTAGGTAGGTAGGTAGGTAGTAGATAGATCCTATTAGTTCTGCCTCTTTAGAGAACCATCCCAATACACATCCCAAGCAGGAACTCCTGAAAGTTCCAGTTTCCTGCTTTTTTGAGTCACCCCAGATATTTGAGTCTTCCCAGCTGAGAAAGATACTATGGAGCCGAAGTGAGCCAGAGCACTGTGCCCTGTCTGAATTCCTAACCTACAGATTCCATGAGCATTATCATATAATGACTGTAGTATGCTATAAGTTTGGGGCAGTTTGACAAAACAGATTGTACTTGTGTCCTACCTACCATCCATTCTGCTCTTCTTTCTTAACACTATAACCTGGATTTTGTTCTGAAAGCTCTGTTACAAATACTAAATCTTCTAGCTTACCATGCAGCAAAATATGGCCAAGTAAGACAATCGTGGCCAATGAGAAGTGAGCAGATGTAGTTGGAGCTTCACAAAAATTAAGTAATTAAAGTTCTTTTAGAAGACAGATGAGATGGCTAGTTTCTTCGACCTTCTGCCTTTCTTTTCTTGCCCCATCCTTCCTTCGGGCATGCAGTTCTGATGTCTAGAAGGGCAGGAGGCATCTTGCCACCAAGAAGTTGAAAACCACAATCTAGAAATAGTGGTGCAAAGTGATACAAATACACAGATATCGCGATGATTTTGTAATGCCATTAACCATACTGAACTGCACCCCCCTCCCCCCGCTTAGACTTCATTATGTCAGAGAAATAGATTCCTCCATGAATAAGTAGTTTTCATTAGAATTTTCTGTTGTTCTGTGCGTCACTCAGTTATGTCAGACTCTTTGTGATCCCAGGGACTGTAGCCTGCCAGGCTCTTCTATCCATGAGGCATTCTGCAGGCAAGAATCCTGGAGTGGGTTGCCATGTTTTCCTACAGGGGATCTTCCCAACCCAAGGATGGAACCCAGGTCTCCTGCATTGCCAGTAGGTTCTTTACCATCTGAGCCACCAGAGAAACCCAAGAATACTGGAGTGGGTAGCACTTCCCTTCTCCAGGGCATCTTCCCAAAGCAGGAATTGAACTGGGGTCTCCTGCATTGCAGGCAGATTCTTTACCAGCTGAGTTATCAGGGGTTTCTGTAACAGACAGTCAAACACATTTGATATCAAAAAAGATGATGCAGCAAGAAACAGAACCTTAAATCTGGCTTTGCTGAATTTGGCTAAGGAGCACAGGCTTCAAGGGGGCTCAGAAGTGCCAGGTGCTTGGGTATACGTTCTGCTAAGCTTGTCTTGAAATTGTTAGTAATTCTGTTTGAACTAATGTTTTGTAAGTGAAGCCTGGTGAGACAATAAAGCATGCCTAAACACAGAAGAGACAAAAATATATGTTTGTTTCTTGCCAGCTATTCACACAAGCCTTCGTGATGCCCCATAAGCACAAGATTCCAGTGGACCCACAATGCATCCAAGTTTAGGGAAAGATGTATAAGGAAAATGTGTTACAGCTAAGACTGAACGAGTAGGTTAAGAGGGAAGCACTGGCAACCTCAAAAGGCTACTCTCTTTATTTGAATCAGAATTTGCTTTAACTATAGAGACAAAACAATGTCATTCTAAGAAAAATAAATGAGTGACGAACTCCATCATATTCTTTCTGATTCCTGTTACTTCCCAGTAATAGCTAAGGACATATGCTGAAAATGGTGACATAGAATGCTATGTACTGAAGCGTGTCCCCTCCGCTCCTGCAAACTCATACATAGAAGCCCTAACCCCCAGTGTAACTGTACGTGGAGATAGGGTCTTTAAGAGCTATGGGTGGCACGAGAGGCAAAGAACCTGCCTGCCAACGCAGGAGACGTCAGAGACACAGATTCTATCCATGGGTTGGAAAGACACCCTGGAGGAGAGCATGGCAACCCATTCCAGTATTCTTGCCTGAAGAACCCCTTGGACAGAGGAGCCTGGCTGGGTATAGTCCATAGCGTTGCAAAGAGTTGGACACAACTGGAGTGACTTAGCATCCACGCATGCAACAATTATAGTTCAATGAGGTCCTAAGGGCGACTCCAAGGTATCCACTGGAAAGAGGAAGAAGGAGGAACTTATGTGCCTTTCTCCCACCCCTGCCTCCTTTCTCACTGGACAAAAGTCACTATAGAAACTTAATCTGCTTATATTTCTCAGATACATCATATGGCCCTTTCAGCAGCACCCAAGAAGTTACATCCCACATCCCATGGTGTAACACTTCAAGGCAATATACAAGTGTCAGGAGGAGCCTGAGAAGTAGGCATGTGGCCGGTTGGTAATGGAGGCAGCTGAGGGTAACTGAGGCAGTGGAGGTGGCAGACTTGCTAAACTGAGATGTAGGATGAGATGAGGCCGTGAGCACCTGAAATGGCACATAAAACGTGTCCAACAGAGTGACCCACACAGGGTCTTTCTTGCCACCTTCAGCGACGTTCAGCAGGAGACAGATGGAATTAGCCTGGAGTGAGTAAGACTGTTAAGAGGAGAGAAATGGAAACACCAGTTTTCTAAGGAGAAACTATGCCAGTGGCTTGTAATTTAAGTGGAAGTCCCATAATTTAAACCATGCAGTTGAAAAAGCCAGGCTCTTCAACAACCCTAAAATAAAATAGATTTAAGAGGGCAGTGGTGAAGCCGCAAGCCTCCCCCAAACTCCTTCCATTACTAGTTCTCTGCGGGGAGAGGAGGCTACCTGCCAGCACGGAGGAGATGAAGAGGTCGTCCTGCCGCAGAAGCCCCCTGTCTGATCGGCCTCGGAGCAGATGCTTTGAAGCTCAAAAGCAGGTGGCAGTCACAGCACAGAGGAAGAGGGGACCGGGAAGCAGCCTCAGGCTTAAAATCTTCTAAACAGGACGTTTGCTCTTATCACTCTCAAAGGCCATGATGAGACCGCACACTTGCCAAGAATTCTGAAGGGACTTTTTACCAAAGGAACTCCAGGCCTGATCACCAATGGTCTGTGACAATTTAACCCCTAAAAGAATCCCCAGCCCTTAGCATCCATCCGCAAGAAGTGGGCTGTAGAGGCCCTTCAATGCGGTCCTAAATTGTGGCCTTGCAGGAAAACGGACAAACGTGTCATCCCAGAGAGTAGAGTCCGACGCTGCCAGTTGGCACGCAAGGCCCTCAGCCAGCTAAGTGTTCTGGGGCAAGAAGGCATCGCTCATGCTTCCCAGAGGATCTCATCACCATGGTGGACTGCTGTGCCTCCGATTCACCTCTTTCCTGAATTGTAGCTTTATTGCTTTTCATTGTTTATTATTTTCTTCCCTCTCCACAACTGTACACTGGCATGTGCAGGAGGAGGCAGACAAAACTTGTCATCAAATTTATCTTTTATGGGAACTCAAGAACCTGACAAATATTTTGGGACTTTGAGTTGAAGGCTATAATTGAAAGAGAGTTCAGGGATGTTGACCTATGTTTGAAAAGAAGGACACTTACAGATGTTGTTGAACAAACATAGATACCAGTCTGCATCTGTGGCAAGCACCGGTCATTACCCATTGAGCACCAACTCTGTTCTTCCTTAGTCACAGAACTCTGTTCTGTATGAGACAGCAAGTTGCCAGATTCTATGGCATTTCAAGGCAGTCCTGTGTCATTCTCCTGGCCACTGATACACTGTCTAAATAAAAAGCAGAGTCATTTATACTGTTTCTACGGCTTTTTTAAAAGCTTTACAAGCTGGAATCAAGATTGCCGGGAGAAATATCAATAACCTCAGATATGCAGATGACACCACCCTTATGGCAGAAAGTGAAGAGGAGCTAAAAAGCCTCTTGATGAAAGTGAAAGAGGAGAGTGAAAAAGTTGGCTTAAAGCTCAACATTCAGAAACACGAAGATCATGGCATCCGGTCCCATCACTTCATGGGAAATAGATGGGGAAACAGTGGAAACAGTGTCAGACTTTATTTTGGGGGGCTCCAAAATCACTGCAGATGGTGATTGCAGCCATGAAATTCAAAGACGCTTACTCCGTGGAAGAAAGGTTATGATCAACCTAGATAGCATATTCAAAAGCAGAGACATTACTTTGCCAACTAAGGTCCGTCTAGTCAAGGCTGTAGTTTTTCCAGTGGTCATGTATGGATGTGAGAGTTGGACTGTGAAGAAGGCTTAGGACCAAAGAATTGATGCTTTTGAACTATGGTGTTGGAGAAGACTCTTGAGAATCCCTTGGACTGCAAGGAGATCCAACCAGTCCATTCTGAAGATGCTAAAGCTGAAGCTCCAGTACTTTGGCCACCTCATGCGAAGAGTTGACTCATTGGAAAAGACTGATGCTGGGAGGGATTGGGGGCAGGAGGAGAAGGGGACGACAGAGGATGAGATGGCTAAACGGCATCACTGACTCGATGGACATGAATCTGAGTGAACTCTGGGAGTTGGTGATAGACACGGAGGCCTGGCGTGCTGCAATTCATGGGGTTGCAAGGAGTCAGACACGACTGAGCGACTGAACTGAACTGAACTGATAGTGGCTCAGCAGTATAGAATTTGCCTACAATGCCGGAGCTGCTGGAGACAGGGGTTCGATCCCTGGGTCAGGAAGATCCTCTGGAGGAGTGCATGGCAACTCACTCCAGTATTCTTGCCTGGAGAATCCCACAGACAGAGGAGCCTGGCAGGCTACAGTCCATAGGGTCGCAAAGAGTCAGACATGATTGCAGTGACCAGGGATGGGGGGAGCCTGTCTATGGAGTCACACAGAGTCGGACACGACTGAAGCGACTTAGCAGCAGCAGCAGCACACACATAGCTGATTAACAATGGTCTGATAGTAAACAGCAAACAGATTTCAGGTGAACAGCAAAGGTCAGCCATACATATACATGTATCCATTCTCCCCCAAACTCCCCTCCCATCTATGACATCCCCTATATGTGGAATCTAAAAAGAAATGATACAAACAAACTTTATATTTACAAAACAGAGACCCACAGACTTAGAGAACGAACTATGGTGGCCTGTACACACTGCTATATTTAAAATGAATAATGAACAAGGGATGGGCTTCCCAGGGTTAAAAAAATCTGGCTCAAGGGTAGAAAAATCTGCTTACCAAGCAGGAGACATGGGTTCAACCCCTGGCTCAGGAAGGTTCCCTGGAGGAGGAAATGGCACCCCACTCCAGTATTCTTGCCTAGAAAATCCCATGGACAGAGCAGTCTGGCAGGCTACAGCCCACGGGGTGATGAAGAGTCGGACATGACTTAGCAACCAAATAACAACAAAGACCTACCATATAGCACGTGGAACTCTGCTCAGCGTTGTTTCTATTGTTTTTTGTTTTCCTTTTTCCCTACCTCCTCTTTCCTGTCTGGCATGTGAGTGTGAGGCCTAGAATATAAAGGAGCTATTGTGTGATCTTGAGAAGGAAAATCATACCATCTATACGGCAGAGTGGAAAAGGGAGGGAGTCTTAGTCCTTCAAGAAGTGACTAGATTGGCTCGTGTATTCTGGTAAGTAGGGGAAACATACGCCTATGTGATGAAACTGCCGCTGTTTGGGGTTGGATGACACGCAGATCCTCAAATGGAAAAGCATAACCGACAGAACACTTTTGCCTACTACTAAAAATCGCTCTGTGGTGAGGAAGAACACAACTGGAAATACAGGAATAGAAATTTTTAAAGAATTCCTCAGAATAAATTAGAAACCTCCCAGTGGTAGCGAGATGGGTTCCTCCCCTTGCCAAGCTGATACTTGGTGCCCTGAGTGCTAAAGTAAGCATCGTGTCCACGTAGGTGCACAGAGACCCCTGAGCACCAGCAGCACTTTCGATACATTAACACAGCACATTTCATGCGAACCCAGCATCTCCACTGTATGTGGGGGTTTGGTTTAAACAAATTATAATAGACCATGAAAGAGAAATATGTTTGAGTATTGCCAACATCATGTAGGAACTATGTAACCTCAATGACTCTTAAATTCTTTATTAAAAGTTAGATAAATGAACACATGTTGATACTTAAATAAACACTAATTTATAATATCAAAACAAACCTCGGGTATCCACAAGACACCACAGTATCAGAGCAGCTGTCTCCCAAAAGGGACATAGTAACTACCTCTGTCTTTTCTCATTTGTAAACTCGCATTCTTCCTTTCTTTCTTTCCTTCCTTCTTTCTTTTCTTTCTTTCCTTCTTTCTCATTCATTCAATCAAACTTCATTAATCACTACTCTGTGCCAGGCACTAGGAACACACAAAAAAGAAGGCCCGGAGCCTGTCTTTTGAGGAGACAGCTCACTGTCTAATGAAACTGGAAGGATAATAGACCAAAAAGACCCATGAGATAAGACTGATGACAAAAAGAAGTCAACCCCAGGTGAAGTGTACATACAGGGAAGCAAGGGGACTGCACAACACCACCACTGCTAGACCTTTTTTCACTTCTCTCCTGAGCATTCTGTTTACCACAGACTGTCCAACAAAGGTACAGTGTGGTTGGCAGTGAGATGCAAGGAAGAAAGGCTGTGGAATTTAAAACCTAGTGACAAGGAAAATATCAAATCTTCTAGTCCAAAGCAGTCAGTGATCCTAGTGGCTAGTCTGGCCAGGGGAACATCTTTTATGCATAGTGCTCTCCCAAACTGCAGCATGAAAGTTACTTAACAACAGGAAAGAATTCACCATTCCGAATGGCCTACATAGGTCATTTTCCCTGCAAGAGTATGGCCTTCCCAGGTTGCACTTGTGGTATAGAACTCACCTAACAATGCAGGAGATGTGAGAGATGTGGGTTCAATCCCTGGGTGGGGAAGATACCCTGGAGGAAGGTATAGCAACCAACTCTAGTATTCTTGTCTGGAGAATCCCGTGGACAGAGGAACCAGGTGGGCTGCAGCCCATAGTGTTACAAGAAGTTAGACACGACTGAAGCGACTTAACACACAAGCACTGGAAGAGTATATACCCAAATCCTAGATGATCACAGCTACAGCTTTTCTACCAAACATGCCTGTTTTAAAAACAGGACATACAGTCATTCTAATCAAGCCTCTTCAGTCCTCAGATTCTGGGAATGAGAAGAGATGATTAGAACTAAGCTGTTCTTCTTTGGATACCGATAGCAGTATCATCATGACTTCTCTCCGCTGTTGAGTCCTTGTTGGTTGCAATGATTAGGTCTGGCTATCTTCAGGCCTCTAAGAGAGGAAACCAAGGTCGTGACACGATGTGGTCATTAATGAGCTCACGGTGCTGGTAATCAGAAGAGGATTACTTCGTGACCTGGTTTCAGAAGGGTGCTGCTGTTCTGTCTCAAGAGATTATTCATGTCATTTCAATGATACAATTTACTCTTGGTTTTCCATTCTAGACTAATCCAAAATGGAAGGCAATGAAAGTCAAAACACTCAGCAGGTGAGCAGTAGTGGTAAGAGTCAGTAATATTGATCAGAACCTAGATGACAAAAAACACAGACTAGACCAGTTAGAAGCATCTGAAGATAAGAACGTGAGAAATGCCTGGAAATCATGTGTCAACTGTTTGAATTCCTGGATGGTGGTGCCATTTCCTGTTATGGGAAAGAGTGGATGGAGGGGGCAAGAATTGATATTCCTATTTTGGACATATGTTTGAGCATTTATTAGATATCAAGTCAAGACTTCAGGACAGTTGCAGGATATATAAATCTGAATTCCATCCCACTCCTTTGCTTTAAAAAAAAAAAAAAACAGGCTTTAAGGGTCATCAGTAGATGAATGGTACTTAGAGTTAACAGCCAGGGTAAAGGTGTCAATGAAAAAGAGAAGAACTTCTCCCACATTCACTGGGTAAAGAGTGGATCAGTCAGTAAAACAGGCTGATGAGGAGTGACCAGTTTGTGAGACACATATTTTGCATTACAATAGCCTGGAAAAGACAGGGTCAAATCAAAGAAGGAGTGGTCAATGTGTCAAGGCTGTTGGGATCCTATAAGATGAAGAAAGAAGTCATTGTTGGCTTGGGCAAAATGTGGGTCACTGGAGACCTGGATAAGAATCATTTCAATGGAGTGAACATAAAGTTCTTTAGAAGGAGTTAGGAAAAGAATGAAAAGTGGAAAAGAAGAGTGACTTTAACAACTAATTCAAGAAGTTCTTCTGTGAGAGAGAGCCGATAAGTAAGATAGTACTTGTGAAACTTAGAAATGAGCCTCAAGGGAAGATGTTTTACAGCCATGTTAAGACATGCTTTGCAGGGCAGGAATAGAGATACAGACACAAAGAACAGACTTGTGGACACAGGGCAGCTGGGGGAAAGACAGTGGAATCAGCTGAGAGAGTAGCACTGACATACATATACTCCCATGCATAAACCAGAGAGCCAGTGGCCAGCTGCTGTGTAGCACAGGGAGCTCGCTCAGTGCTCTGTGACGACCTCAAAGAGTGCATAGGGTTGGGAGGAGCTCAAGAGGGGGGAGATAAATGTGTACACACAGCTGTGTCACACTGTCGTACAGTAGAAACAATAAAGCAACTATACTCCAGTTTCTTAAGAAAGACATGCTTGAATGCCAATGGAAATAATCCAGTAAATTGGGGGAAAGGGTGTTATGTTGCTGGACAAGATGGAGATGATTGCAGGAGAAAACTCGTGAAGTAAATGAGAGGAGGATAAACCAAAACACAAGCGGAGGGACTGGCCTTGGACGAGAGCAGAGACACTGCAGCTCAGGGGGAAAGGCAAAATGCAGGAGACAGACGCAGGAGGCTGACAGAGTTGCTGTGACATAGGCAAATTAATTGTTATTTAATTGTACTGTTTCTCCATAAAGTCTGAAGTAAAGGTGTCAGTGATGGAGGAGAGGTGCTAGAGATTTGAAGATAGAAGAGGAGTTAGGAAATATCCTTGGTGACTGGAAAAAAAGAGTTGGTTAGGAAATTATATTAGGATTAGCTGATACTGTTGAATGTCCTTTTAAGATTTATGGTCATCGATTTAAAGTGAATGCAAAAAGTATTTTGTGTAAATTTTTACAAAAATTTTTCAGGCTGCAGAAATTGAGAATGAGAAATAGTTTCTTCACAAACCCAGTAAGTTCTAACTTCCTCACACTTTTCTCTAAATTCTGTTTGAAAACTAAAAAGTTCTTTCTTTAGCTCATCTTGATCTTCCTTCCAACCAGTCCATCCTAAAGGAAATCAGTGCTGAATGTTCATTGGAAGGACTAATGGTGAAGCTGAAATTCCAATGCTTTGGCCACCTGATGCGAAGAACTTGCTTATTTGAAAAGACCCTGATGCTGGGAAAGATTGAAGGTGAGAGGAGAAGGGGATGACAGAGGATGAGATGGTTGGATGGCATCACCAACTCAATGCACATGAGTCTGCGTAAACTCTGGGAGTTGGTGATAGATAGGGAGGCCTGGCGTGCTGCAGTCCATGGGGTCGCAAAGAGTCAGACAGACATGACTGAGCAACTGAACTGATCTTCCTTTTACTGTATGACAGGCAGCTAAAAGGAGCCAGCTGGCACTTTCCACATTCTTCCTGGAGATCTTCTTACCAAATCCATAAACAGATTACACATTCTGTCTTCCATGTGACCAGGGCAAGTCTGGCTAATTGTCCTGCCAATATATATATAGTCAGGGCCGTACTCCCCAGCCTCCAGCAGCAACTTTCACCACTCATCCAGTCCCCACTTCAGGCCTGTGCTCGGGCTTTTTGGTCCCCGTCACCACCCCTTGGCAAACCCAGTGCTCTGCGTCCTACACTTTTCGCTATAGCAGCAGACTACATTTGGGTACCATTGTTTGTTTCCATTATTTATTGCTGTAAAACAAACTATCCCCAACCTTAGTGACTTCAAACAACTCTCATTATCTTTCACTAATCTGTGAGTCAGGAACTCAGAGAAGGAACAATAGGGCTTGCTCATCTCTGCTCTACCTCATACGTGCCAGGGTTGGAATATTCCACTTGGTCTCTTGACATATCTAGCAGTTCAGCTATGATGGCTCAAACATCTGAGGACTGGCTGCAACCCCTTGACTAGGGTGATACATCTGGGTCACAGTTCTCACTACTGGCTGGTCTCCTCTGTTCTCCAAGATTCTCAGACTCTCTCTGTGGTCTCTCAAGTTGATCTCTCCAGAAGGTCATCTTCTGTCACTCAAGGCCCTCAACTGTGCAAAAGCAAAGCTACATGGACTTCTTTAGGCTTGGACTTGAACTAAGACAGCATCACTTCTGTCATACTTTACTGAGTAAAGCAGGTCACGGGGTCATTCCGATTCCAAGGGAGGAATCTACATAAGTGCAAGAATGCACCGTTTATTGGCCACAAAACACAAAGTTAACCCGACATACTGACTTATCCTCATGAAGAGAGTGGATGGAGCCTATTTCAATTCGTAGTAGCACTTGTTCCTTCAACCTGAATAATTTCATCTTCAACAGTACTTGGTCAAGTAACTCTCCTCTACCACTTATCTTTTTCTACATTATAGCGTAGCTACTTGCATTCTTGTCTTATCCCATTCACTAGATTACAAGTATCTCAAGAAGAGGAAAGACTCATATTTAATTCTTTAATCCTCTGTTCCCACTTTTTACATAAGTAGCAGTGGCTCTATTAGTGTCCCTAGGATTGGTCTTAAACAGAAGCGTGAAATTTATGAATGGCATAAGGATCTGTTGAAGGAAGAGGCACCAGAAAACAACAATGACAGTTATTAAAGAGCTTCTGCTTTTTAACTCATGTGCCCAACCATCACCATAGCCAGTATATATTGAACACCTCTTCCTTGCAAGGCACTATACGAAGACGCATTATTAATCTACACCCCCATCGAAGATCACTGGGAGGTTATGTGACTTGCCACTGGCCACTACATTATTAAATTGCAGATAGTTATGATTAAAACCCAGGTTTGTCTTTGCAAGGTCCCTAGTCTGTTCACCTCTTTGCACTGACTGCATCTATTACAAGTTTCTATAAAAAGCAACTGTGCTCAGGGCCAACTTCGTGGCCCAGTGACCTATACATATACTCACAGGAGGTCCCAGGCTTGGTCTAAAGCTCCACTGTCACTGGTTGAAATTCTGAAAAATTTATAAACAGAACACCTTGTGTTTTCATTTTGCACTGGGCCCCTCACAAACTATGTCACTGGCCCTGAATGTGCTCACATGTAAAACATTTTGGGAGTGTGACTTAATCTTTTGTACAACTAGGTTTCTGTTTCACAAACGTGGGGGCTGCTATATGGGCATGCTGTGGGTTCTCTGAGTTTAAAATCTACTTAATATTTTCCCCAAAAATGCTACCACAAGACATTCATTCCTTGAGATTAACAAAAGACACCCCCACCACAAACAGCCGATTATCTCACTTCACTCACCTCAATTACCCTTTTTATCTCTCTCCCCTTAGCCAAATAGTTTCTAAAAACACTCTTTTAATTCCCCTTAATACTGCTACAAGGACATTCTTTAATAAAAACTCCAAATCTCTATTTGTAAGGAGATAAATTACTGGGTGATTATTCAGAACACGAAGGATTACTCACCATGGCCTCCTTTAAATGTACACTGAAAGCTCATTCCTTGTTTACGAGCCATTAAGCACTGGAACATTATGGTGCAGAGGAAACGAACTAGAGGCCTGGCAGACCCAAGGCCGAAGACAAGGCGCTGTGGGGCCTAAGGCGCTGATGCAGGACAGCGACAGCTGGGAAAGTGGGCCAGAGCGAGGGCACAGGGAGAAGCCGCCACCTCTGTACAACCTGCAGTGTAATCGTAAATGTAGCCCTGGGACCCGGTTAAAGGAGAATGCTAAGGCTTACATGGGCTCCCTGGTAGCTCAGATGGTAAAGAATCTGCCTGCAGTGCAGGAGACACAGGTTCAATCCCTGGGTTGGGAAGATCCCCTGGAGAAAGGAATGGCAACCCACTCCAGCATTCGTGCCTGGAGAACTCCATGGTTAGAGGAGCCTGGTGGGCTACAGTCCATGGGGTTGCAAAGAGTTGGACACGACTGAGTGACTAACACATAAGGCTTACACAGGTGTAGAAGCAGAAAAAAAAATTCAGAATATTTAGTGCATTGTCTAGTGATTTGAACGTTTAGCTCAGCTGACTAAACAGTGGAAACCTCAGCCTGAGACAACTATGATACCAACAAACAGACCTCTATACCTCTGCACCTGAGGCTTCCTACTCAGGCACGATTCACCATCTCTGGTGACAGGCGCTGGTGCCCCCAGTGACGGGAGAAGCTTTGGGTCCTAGGGCAACAGCCTTTGTCTTCAGTGTACTCCGGGTGGGTTTTGAGGTTGGCTCCTGATTCAAACATGTAAGAGACAAAGAGGTCCAAGGCCATTCGTTTTGAATGACGTGAGGAACGGTAGAGTTCTAACAAGCCCACTGTCGTGACACAGGGCATGTGGAGATCAGAACCTATGCCAGAGACAAGTGCACTAGGAAAAGAATGACCTAGCATAAGACAGCTCCCAGAACCCATGCAGAAGCCAAAGTAGAACCCTCCCACCTCCAAGATCTACCATACCAGAGTGCGAGGGAACAAGACTACCACCTGCAGACTGCAAATCCTACAATACCTGCTTTAAATCTTCCGTAGGTTTCCCACTGTGCTTAGAATAAAATCACCCTCCTCACCATGTCTTACCTGGCCAAGCCTCTCTGGCCTCATCTCTTCCCACTCTGTCCTCCCCCACGCTCGTCCAGCCACAGTAATCTGACTGCGGTTTCTCGAACGCCCACCACATGGCATTTGCACTTGCTGCTCCAGCTTCTAGATCCCCTCTTGGGCCCCAGATGTTGGCCTGACTATTTCCTGTCATTTGGAATTCAGATCAAATTCATCTCTTGCAGGGGGTGTTCTCTGAAAAGATGCTACTTATTTATATGACCATTTATGGTCTGTCTCCATCATCTAAAAGGGAAGCTCCGTGGAAACAGAAAGCTGACTGCATTGTTCACCAGGTCCTAGAACAGTGCCCTGGCATATAGGATAAAGTTAATAAATATTTGTTAAATGAATAAGTACATGAATGTACTATTTAGGTGCAACCTGTAATCCAGGTGATGGAAATTGGTGGACAAAGTGAGGCACGGCATTGATAAAGCTGAGCTGGAGTGAGGTGGAAAGGGGAGAAAAGGAGGACGTGAGAGACAACAGGAAGACAAGATAACATAACGGCATCCCTGGTGTCCCAGTGCGCTGGGGGGAGACACTCGGAGGGAAAGGCTTATCCCCGGGAGTCTCACTGGAACGTATCGGGACGCACCACAGGGCTCTCTGCAGCAGTTCAAGGCGCTGGACTAGATGCACAGAGAGCCACACAGATGAATATTACAACAAATGCAGACTGTATTAAATAAATAGGCAGAAACAGAAAGTGTATCATATAATATCATGTATATAAATTAATAATACACAAACGGAAAGCAAGAAAACACACTTTACAAGATCTCATACAAAAGTACATACATTAAAAACATTAGAATGTTGGTCTATGAGGGGAAAGGAAATGAGAGTTTGGGGGAAAGATAAAAGGAAAATGAATCATTTTTTTTAAATGAGAAAGCCTTTGTATAGCCAGTGATGACAATGTATGTTAGCACACTTCAGCACTGTAGTGCTGAAGAACAGTCCCATGCAGTGAGGACCACACTTAATTCAACCCTCCACACTCAAAGTACAAAGAAAATAGAGGTTTCCATCTTCTAATTCAAGTCCTTTTAGGCAGGGTGCTAAAATTCAGACAAGGAAGTTGAACTTGTCAAAATACATAAGAGCATCTGAATCCTTCCTGATTAAGAGCTACTTTAGATTTCTCCAGAGTCTAAACCTAAAAATAGGCTACATATTAAAGCTACTGATTTGGAGGGCAGGAGAAATGGAACCCAAGAGGGTACTCAGTGGCTGAGAGGGTCACGGCCTATTCCCACAGAGAATGCTAATAAGCCACAGTTAAGAAAATGCGGTACTGAAAAATTGGGGGCCCCATCATAGTCGAAATGGAATCATTCCAACCACAATGGAGGCCATGGATGACAGAAAGTAGCAGATATTCAAAGCCTGTTATTTACCAAGTTCAGATCTGATATTGGATTCACAACATTCATTCATTCATTCATTCAATATTTATTGAATGCATCTAAAGTGCCAGGCTTTTTTCAAGTGACTAGAGAAACAGAAATGAACAAAACAGTCCACCTCATTTTCATGGCTACATAAATAACAAAACACGTAATAAACAAATGAACAAGTTAATCAGATAAGAAAAAAGATAAATGCTCTGCCAAGAATTAAAACTGGGTGAAGTGAAAGAAGGTGACCAAACAGCTTCTTGAATCTGAGTGGTTCAAGACTTAACGATTAAATACTAATTTCCTGTATTTTAGATTCATAGCCTAGTTCTGTCCTAGCTGCGTGACTTTGAACAAGTCACTGGACCTTCCAGTGCCTCTGTTTCCTCATTTGTAAAGTGAGGATAATAATTTAACCCACCTCATAAATTTGATGTGAAGATTAAATGAGTCAGGACATACATAACGCTATATAGAAGAGTTCTGAGCACACAGTAAGTACTTAATACACGTTAATAATGATGATGGTGGTGGTGATGCTAAGGATGATGGTGGAGGGGGTAAGCTGAGCTGAAACATGGTTGATGAGAACACAGCATGCAAAAATTGGGGGCACAAGCACTCCAGGCAGAGGGAATAGTGGGTGCAAAGGCCCTGGTAAACTGGAAGAAGTTTGGCATGTTGGAGGAAGGAAAAATAGACAAGTGTTCAGATCATTGTGGGCAAGAGGAGAGGGGTAGGTCATGATGTCAGAAAGGCAGGCAGCGGCCAGATCACAGAGCAAACACTTCACCCAGGATAAAGAGTTGGAATTTTATTCTGAATTCTGTGAGAGAAGTTATAAGCAAGAAATATGACTCCCACAATAACCTTATAAGAGAAGCAACGTTGTTCCCGTTTCACCAGCAAGGGAACAGAGGCTCAGTGTGGCTTAGAAAATTAACCAGTGCCTTACAGCTATGCACTAGTGGAGCCAAAATGTGTACCCAGGTCTACTGGGCTCCCATCAAGCACCATACTTTATACCAAGAGGATTCCTGAGAAGTTCCCTTCTTGCTACCACTAGCTTCCCATTAACAGAAGCAACTCTGCAAACATTTGGCTAAAATCAGCATGGTAGCCACTTCGCTTTCTGTGCTTTGCTCTCCAGTGTAGACAGAGGAAAACCAGACTCCGTAGGCCAGGCGTCCATGCATATGAATAGGGTCACATGTCAAACTGGCCTTCTCTGAGGATGCCTGGCTTCACGGGACACCACGTGTGTGGTGATGCAACTTGTACTTAGAAATTGCCATCCAGCTCCTGGGTCCTGGCAGTCTCTCCTTTTAATTGGCATGTTCAATTACTTAGGGGGAGAATTTCTCCACTTCTATTTTCTTCAGCCAGTGTTAAGTGGGAGGAGAGGGAGAAAAGGAACAAGAGAGAGAGGAGGCCAGAAAATGTTACCATAGTGATTAAGTGAGCCTGTTCTTGGTTTCCAGGCTAAACCAGACATTCAGAAGAATACATTGTTCTGTTTTGAATTTATTTTGTTCTTTTTTTTTTTTTTTGCTTTCGCATGTTAACTATTATCAGCGACTTCAAGGGGAAGGCTGAGGAGTACTAACCACTGAAGATCTGTAATCTTTGTGTACCACAGTATTTTTCTACTCTTCCTATTCATCAGTAAATCTGGAAATCCATCTCATCTTTCCAGCAGTAAATGACTACAATTAAATTCATAAAATAGCTAATAATAATAGCAAGCACTTTTGATATGTCAGACACCGTGCTGAAAGCTTTTTGTTCAGTCACTAAGTCATGTCCGATCTTTGTGACCCCATGGACTGCAGCACGCCAGGCTTCCCTGTCCTTTACTATCTCTCAGAGTTTGCTCAAACTCATGTCCACTGAGTCAGAGACGCCATCCAATAATCTCATTCTCTGCCGCCACTTCTCCTCTTGCCCTCAATCTTTCTCAGCATCAAGGTCTCCACATCAGGTGGCCAAAGTATTAGAGTTTCAGCTTCAGCATTAGTCCTTCTAAAGAATATCCAGGGTTGATTTCCTTTAGGATTGACTGGTTTGATCTCCTGGCTGTCCAAGGGACTCTCAAGAGTCTTCTCCAGCACCACAGATAGAGAGCATCAGTTAGAACTCATTATGGTCCAACTCTCACATCCATGCATGACTATTGATAAAAAGAGCTTAGCATGCATTATCTCATTTAATACAGCATCCTATCCAGTGCAAGAAAATGAAAACTGCAGAGCACATATGGACAGAGCCCTGAAGTGTTTGTTGATGATAAATACTGACCTGACTTCAAAATACATACGCGGAAACATTCAAGCCATTGAGAAATTCTACTGTCCACTTCTTTTTTAGTAACTGAAGAGTATTCATAGATGAATTTGAACCTTTTCCTTCAGGGAATCTCAATCACAGAGTTAAAGCTAAAAGAGAACCAACTGATCTAAGAAAAAATAGAGTTGCATTCAGTTCAAATCAGTTCAGTCATTCAGTCGTGTCTGACTACTTGTGACCCCATTGACTGCAGCACGCCAGGTTTCCCTGTCCATCACTAACTCCCAGAGCTTACTCAAACTCATGGCTATCGAGTCAGTGATACTACCCAACCATCTCATCCTCGGTTGTCCCCTTCTCCTTCTGCCTTCAATCTTTCCTAGCATCAGGGTCTTTTCCCATGAGTCAGTTCTTCTCATCAGGTGGCCAAAGAATTAGAGCTTCAGCTTCAGCATCTGTCCTTCCAATGAATATTCAGGATTGATTTCCTTTAGGATGGACTGGTTGGATCTCCTTGCAGTCCAAGGGATTCTCAAGAGTCTTCTTCATAGTTCAAAAGCATCAATTCTTTGGTGCTCAGCTTTCTTTATAGTCCAACTCTCATATCCTTACACGACTACTGGAAAAACCATAGCTTTGACTAGATGGACATTTATTGGCAAAGTAATGTCTCTGCTTTTTAATATGCTGTCTAGGTTGGTCATAACTTTCCTTCCAAGGAGTAAGCGCCTTTTAATTTTGTGGCTGCAGTCACCATCTGCAGTGATTTTGGAGCCCCAAAAAATTAAGTCTTTCACTGTTTCCACTCTTTCCCCATCTATTGGCCATGAAGTGATAGAACTGGTTGCCATGATCTTCATTTTCTAAATGTTGAGTTTTAAGCCAACTTTTTCACTCTCCTCTTTCACTTTCATCAAGAGGCTCTTTAGTTCTTCTTCACTTTCTGCCATAAGGGTGGTGTCATCTGCATATCTGAGGTTATTGATATTTCTCCCGGCAATCTTGATTCCAGCTTGTGCTTCATCTAGCCCAACATTTCTCATGATGTGCTCTGCATATAAGTTAAATAAGCAGGGAGACAATGTACAACCTTGACGTACTCCTTTCCCAATTTGGAACCAGTCCGTTGTTCCATGTCCAGTTCTAATTGTTGCTTCTTGACCTGCATACAGATTTCTCAGGAGGCAGGTCAGGTGATCTGGTATTCCCATCTCTTGAAGAATTTTCCACAGTTTTCTGTGATCCACACTGTCAAAGGCTTTGGCATAGTCAAGAAAGCAGAAGTAGACTTTTCCAGAATTCTCTTGCTTTTTCGATGACCCAAAGGATGTTGGCAATTTGCTCTCTGGTTCCTCTGTCTTTTCTAAATCCAGCTTGAACATCTGAAGAACTATAGGTGGAAGTTCATGATATTGTACAGGAGGCAGTGATTAAGACCATCCCCAAGAAAATGAAAGGCAAAAAGGCAAAATGGTCATCTAAGGAGGCTTTATAAATAGCTGAGAAGAGAAGAGAAGCTAAAGGCCAAGCAGAAAAGGAAAGATATTCCCATTTGAATGCAGACTTCCAAAGAATAGGAAGGAGAGATAAGGAAGCCCTCCTCAATGATCAACGCAAAGAAATAGAGGAAAATAATAGAATGGGATAGACTAGAGATCACTTCAAAAGTTGCACAGAAATGGTAAATCCACATTTCTCCTCTGGACCCTCCTCTAAGCAGATATCAGAAATCCACCACAAGTCCACACATCAGAACCCTTCTCAACATGACCTATTAGTCAATCCATACCTTTAATTTAATAATTCACTTTCTAAAAAACTATTTATGTAACATATATTATGGTCCAGGCAAGGAACACAAGGATGAGGAGGAAGACTGGCATTCAAATACCTTCCAAATCACACATTTACTGAGAATCTTCTGATTCTTCTCACACCCCACTTCAACTCTAGTGTTAAATTTCACAAGTATCTTTTACACAGAAAGTTTCATGAGTTGCTTGTTCTTTTTCCTCTATAAAGCATTAGATGATTGAGTCCATATTACAGATTGAAGTCATGACCTGATTGAGCATTCTATTATAATTAATGTAAAAGCTCTCTGTTTTAGCTACAAACCTGTATAACACCTCCAGACAGGGGCAGAATAGACTACCCTGTTTTATCAATGGTGTGGCTGGTCATTAAATTTGCTTTAGCAAATGGAATGTGAGTAGACATGATGTGAACAGCAGCTCTAAACGTCTTGTCCATTTTGTCCCACCCTAAGATTCTCCTGTGATTCTGTCATGAGAAGAACTGTGTGGGAGAGCTACCCGTACAAAGAAAATGGAGAAACAACTAAGAATGACCGGAACCCAACTCAAAAGTTTGAACGCAGCCCAGCCAATTCCCAGCTGAGCCCAACACAGTTACAGCTAACCTACAGACCTGGGAACAAGAAAATAAATGTTTGTTGTTGTAAGCCACTCAGATTTTAAAATTGCTTGTTGTTCAGTAAAAACTGAACAATATGTAACCCTCATTTTCTTAGAATTCTTTGTATTCCTTTCATTTCCACTTTCAGGCAGGAGCTATTGCTTTTCACTGGGGATCATACCACACCAAGAAGCAAAATTTCTTCTCTTTATTAGAGCTGCTGTGTATGAGACCAACACCTGTTTATAGCAAAGCCAGTCTAAAATGTGGATACTGGTCTGTCCACGAGGTACACTCACTGGCTAGTAATATACACGTTTTCCAGTATAAATAATTCAAATCAGAAGATTAAAACTACATGCCACAAAGTTCAAGATCAGGCAATCAACTTTCATCTTGTCAATCAGTGTTTAATTAGACAAAAAAAAAATCACTGTAGGTATTTAAAGTAAGAAGCACATTACTATAGAAAAATAGAGACTTGCATAACCATTCAAAGGTTGCAGGAATAAGTAACACTTATGCGGAATCTAGAAAGATGGGACTGATGAACCTATTTGCAGGGCGGCAATGGAGACAGACACAGAGACAGACCTGTGGACACAGTGTGGGAGGGAGAAGGTGGGACGAATGGAGAGAGGAGCATGGAAACATATGCCTTACCATACGTAAAACAGACAGCCAGGCAATGTGCTGTGTGACTCAGGGAGCCCAACCCATGCTCTGTGACAACCCAGAGGGCTGGGACAGGGTGGGAGATGGGAGGGAGGTCCAAGACGGAGGGGACAAATGCATACCTGTGGCTGATTCATGCCATGTATGGCAGAAACCAGCACAACATTGTAAAGCAGTTATCTTCCAATAAAATTAAAAAAAAAAAAAAAAAAGGCTGCAGGAATAAAGGGCAGGAAGGCTGCTCTCAGAAAATCCAGAAGGGCAGGATCATATGGAAGCGACTACCTGCAGTCTTGACTACCTACAGCACCAATGTAGGCGATTCTCCAGAGAACACTCAAAAGTTATGGACGAAACGTCACCCCTGCCATTTCCAAGGTCCACACACCTGTTCACAGAAGTCACCAGAAGAAGAATGGCTTCTTTTCTCTTCCACCTTCTGAGCCTCACATGCGGGCCACTCATTAAAAGTGAAAGTGAAAGTCACTCAGTTGTGTCCGACTCTTTGCGACCCTGTGGACTATACGGTCCATGGAATTATCCAGGTCAGAATACTGGAGTGGGTAACCTTTCCCTTCTCCAGGGGATCTTCCCAACCCAGGGATCAAACCCAGGTCTCCTGCATTGCGGGCAGATCCTTTACCATCTGAGACACAAGGGAAGCCCAAGAATACTGGCGTGGGTAGCCTATCCCTTCTTCCGTGGATCTTCCCAACCCAGGAATTGAACCGGGGTCTTCTGCATTGCAGGCAGATTCTTTACCAAATGAGCTATCAAGGAAGCCTGATGGAATCTAATTAAGATCCTGGGGATAAGGGAGTCCAGTTGCTAGGCTTACTTACTCTAGTACAGGAGAGAACTCAGAGGGCTAGGATGACACCTAGCATCAACAAAAAAGATCTCTTTCATGCTTACTAAAACCTTATACCGGCTCAGGCACTGAATCAAGGTCTAGGGACTCATGATTATAACAGAGGAAACCTGCATTCACAGAAGACACAATCCTAGGGCAATTTTGCTCAGAAGCAATTGAAATCTGGTGAATACCAAGGATAATTATAATTTGATGTGGTACACACAAAGCATTGAGGAACAGAAATGGCAAGATTCTTACTCATCTAAGGGATGAGGCAGGGGAAGATCAGGGAAATTTCTTTCTCAGCTGAATTCACACGGATACATACACACACACACACACACACACAGCCCTGGAAAAACATTACACATGTGACATACAGAAATCACCATGTAGCCTTAAGGACAAGGATAAAGACTGGGAGAAGTAAATGGAGTTCTAGAGTATTTGCGGTCTGTTACCACAGAAGCTATTGTCATTAGGATTAGCTGCACTTAACCCAAAATTTATTCTTGGGAGCAATATCAAGGCCTGAATTTATATTTTTTTTTCAAGGTGTGGGCTTCCTTTGGTGTACTTTATGCCTCTGGGAATGAGCCAACTTCTGAGCCTCCAGTTTAAAGGCACCTGATTTCTGACATGGATTAATGCAACCTGGGTGTCCCATGCTAACACACTGTGCAGGTATTTCAAATTAAGGCAGGAGTTTGTTGTTTTTTTTTTTGTTGTTTTTTTTTTTGTTGTTTTTTTTTTTTTTATGGAAGGTTTCCCCTCATTCTTTTTCTCATGAATTACTTTTAAGTCCTAAAACTTTCAAGAAGTCCTGAGGTGCTATATGTTAATAAAAGCGTTTCCTAATGGACAGTGGGTGGGAAGGCAGGGAATTAATTGGAAACCAGACAGTAATATGCTTAAAGAAAATCACTGCTGTTTTCACTTTTGTCATTTCCCTGCCAAACAGAAGTCTTATATTCTACGTAAATGAGCAGATATTAGAAAGCCACAGGAGTCCAGTTTCATTTAACACGCTTTTCTCCAAACAAACCCCCAGAAGTACTCCAGCCACCCTTGTTGAAATGGAAGACACCAGCTTGCATTTGGCAGGGAATTTGCATACAGATGTGGTTAAAAAGATCCAAGCTTACTTCAAATCAATTTACTTGAAGCCTCATATGAATATAGGGCAGCAACCTTAACATTTTCTATGACAAAACTCAACTCAGATTGGCTTAAGCAAAAGAAGAGATGTATAGTCTCCTGTTACAAAGAAGCCCAGAGATTTCCTGCTTCAGGCAACGCCTGAATCTAGGACTCACACAGTGCCAGCAGAAATCTATCTTTCAGCTCTGCTTCCTCCTGAGTTGGTTTATTATAAAGCAGGATCTTCTTAAGCAAGGGCAAACCCACAGCTCCAGGCTTTCACTGTACCAGATTAGCAATGCCAGGCAAACAGAGGGCTTCCTTCCTTCCCAATAGCTCCAGTTAAAATCTCAGAGCTGGTGCTCATTAGACTATTGTGGGTCCCAGACCCAAAACTGTGTGTAGGGGAATGGAGTACTCTGATTGGCCAGCCCTAGGTCAACCTGTGCCCCACCTGGGTCAGCCTTATGAGAACTACACAGGTGGAGGGACAAGCATACATGTGCCACAAAAGGTATCTGCTACAATCCTTAAAAAATGATAGCAGCTAACTTCTATTAATATTTGATAGTTAATTATACCCAGGCACTAAGTGTCTGGGATATAATTGTGCTTAGCGCTGGGCAAGCATCTTGTTTAGTCCTCACATCATGCTATGAAGCAGATTCTATCATTATCTCCATTTTAAAGAGGAAGACACAGAGTCCTTGGCTCCTTCGTCAAGATCTCCCCTCTCTCAAGTTGTCATTGCTCTCTTCACATCTAAATCCTATCTGTTTCCAACAAAGGAACGGTCACACTTCAGTATGAACTCAATTTGATGACCTGGCTCTCTCAGGATAATGTGCATTTCAACTCCCCTCTAGCTGGACAATGCAATATGTTGCCCTCTGTTAAAGGAATTCCAGGGATCAGCAGACACAGCACTTGGAAAATGGGAACAGTGACAGGTGGATCCTGAGACCCTACAGTCTTGTGATTTTGCCTCCCTGAAAGGCAAGGCCTGTGTTTTATCACCTGGCAGAACCTTCTTTCTGATGATGTTTTATTTTTTTCTTTTTAAAATTAATTAGATACTTGGGTAGAAGAAAGAAAGAAAAACATAGAAGAGTCAATGATTTAAATGCGGCCTGAAACAGAACACGTTCAAATCCACTTGGCAAATATTTATTAAAAGTGATGGGTCCTGCAGCCAGACCCAACTAAAAAGAATGCAACCACAGTACACACAGATATGGATTTATGCAAAAGAAATTAGGAGCAGGGATGCTCACTTTATAAAATATCTTCACATGATAGAAAATTAACCATCTGCGTTCTTTGTACATCATTTTAAAATTTACTTGACTGTCTTGAAGTATATGAACTTATCTACTCAGAAGTCTGCCTATTGTGTCAAGGGAGTTATGTACAATCTGCAATAATAGTGAGGGAACAGCGACATGAAATAATTTAGTGAATGACATGTGGAAATTAGGTAATGTCTTCAGGTGGATTAAAGATCTAAATGTAAAAACATATTCATAATAATAAAAGAAATTATGGGTGAATAAATTATTTCTTAATGTTGAAAAACTTTCTTATAGACAGAAAAGTCTTTTAGAAAAAGGAAAAGATTATCCGACTAGATTGAAACTTAAAACTTCTGCATGATGAAACACAAAATATATTCATAAAGGTATAAAATAAACAGGAGAAAACATTCATAGTATAGATAATAGATTAATGTCTAGGCCATACAAAGGATGCTTAGAAATCAACAATACAAACAATACAATAGAAAAGTGGGCAGAAATACAACAGACAATTCAGAGAAGAGCAATTATGAATGGTTAACAAAAATATTAAAAGATATTTAATCTTACTAGTGAACATGGAAATGCAAATTGAAACTATGATGAAATACATCTTTTACCTATTATATTGGCAAAAAGTATTAAAGCGTGATAATATTAAGCCTTACAGGCCGTAAGGAAATGGCTGCCATCAGACAAACTGTGGACAGCCACCTTGAAGAGCAATTTAGGAATACTGATTAAAATTTTAAAGGCGCCTATCCACTTCAAAAGAAGATATGTGTAAAAGCATTTATTGTAGCATTGCAGTAATATAAAATATTAGAGACTAATTATCTGTAAGTAGGAAAATGGTTAATTAAGTAAGCTATGCCAAATTATAGAATTGTACACAGTAGTTTTTAAAAATAAAGAGCATCCATACGGAGTGACTTAGAACCAGCACCACAACACATTGTGAATGAAAAGTGAAGGCTGTGGAATATGCATTCTCTAAGACCATTCACCATACCCACACCTGTGCATTCACAACGAAGGTATATACTTAGTAAGAATGTGCAGATTATTATTGCTTGCAATGGTACTGAGATACAGATAGAGATGCTGTGTGAATCTAGATGGGTCTGGAATGACACACAGCAAACCAGAAGGAATTTAGGGCAGTGGACAAAAGATAATTCTTGCCTTATCTGCTAAGGTACTCATTTCTATAAGGATATTTTATTCAACTCTTACTTATGGAATTACAACTGACATTGAAGTTTTTTATATGGTTGAAAATCGTATATATAATATTTAACTCTGCAAATATTTATTTTGTCTTAAAAATACACAATATGTGTGTGCTCAGTTGCCTCAGTCATGTCTAGCTCTTTGCGACCCTGTGGACTGTAGCCCGTCAGGCTCCTCTGTCCATGGGATTCTCCAGGTAAGAATACTGGAGTGGGTTGCCACGCCTTCCTCCAGAGGATCTTCCCAACCTAGGAAATGAACCCAGGTCTCCTGTACTGCAGCAGATTCTTTACCATCTGAGCCACCAGGGAAACCCAACCACCAATAGAAAACATAAAGTCTCTGGCTCAGTCTTGCTCATTCATTTATTCATTTTTTAAAAATTCATCTAATCTATGCCAAAACCAATACAGAATTGTAAAGTAAAAAATTAAAAATAAATAAATAAATAAATTTAAAAAAAATAAAATAAAATAAAAATAAATCAGAAGAGCTCTAAAAAAAATAAATAAAAATAAAAATTCATCTAGTAAAAATATTAGTGATACCTATTATGAGCCAGGCACTGTCTCAGCAGTGATGGCACAAGGAAGAGGGTAGGAAGCCCCGCTCTCGTGAAGCTTACATTCTAGTAAGGACGAAGATAATAAATAATTACATGGTGTGATCGGTGGTAACAAATAATAAGAAAAAGGAAGATTGAGGAGTTAGAGTCTACTGCTTATACCCAACAGAAGTATTTCTCCACTCAGGTGTTGGGGACAGGCACTCCACAGTTCCGTGAACCTCTCTTCCTAAAGAGAAACTTGGGAGGAGGAGGTTGGTGGGCCACAGTTGATTGTGGGCACAAGACTAATATTCAACTTCTGCCTCCTCTACTCTCCATTCAATCCCCTTGCCCTCCGCTACCACCTCAGCAGGTCCTGGTACCTTCCTAAGAGTGGAATTTCTATGTCAAAGGATAAATATTTGTATGGTTTGCTAACTACTGCTGAACCCCCTCCACAGCGCTTGTATCACATCCAATTTCCAAGAGCAGTTACTGAAAGGGCCTATTTCCCCACAGTTGTCCATCTGAGTTTTCCCAAAAACGTGTAAAGTCAACAACAGTATCTCTCTGGGTAGTTTTATTCTGCATTTCTATTGTTTATGGGTGAGATGGAGCATTTTTTATATGGTTAAAAACCATAAACATTTCTTTTCCTTATCCTTACCTCATTTTTTCCTTAAGATAACTGACATGTTTCTTCTCTTATTTTTAGATACATTTTATAATAGAGATACTAATCCCTTATGATAAAAGTTATGAATACTTTTTTAAAAATTCACATTTTAGCAGAGATGAAGAAATGGAGTGAATGAGGCAGGCAGCTATGTGAACTGAGTGAACACAGCTATGTGGGAGGAGTGTCTGTGTATCTGATAAGAGGTGTATGGGGCTATAGCAGAGTCCTCAGTGGAAAACAGAGGTTATGGATCAGATACAACATTGTGGGCAGTTAAGTATTGAGTTTGAAATTCAAGAAAGAGGTTGAAACCAGAGATACAAATTTGAAAGTTGTCACCAGAGAGATGGTGTTTAAAGCCATGGAGCTGCAATTACATAGGGAGTAAGCAGAGAGAGATGGCATGTAATTCTGTAATAGCAACTTTCGTACCCGTACACAAACCTCGTATGATGAGCGACAGCTGCACTATATTTGTTATCAAAAGCATAGAGTTTGCTTCTGCCAACAACCCATTATTGAGCAATGAACACTGATGCCATGATACAGTCTTGTAAGTCTGGCACTTACTTGAGTGAAAGAGTCACTGGGTTTTATCACAATTACTCCTTTTGAGAGAACAGATTTTTAAAAATGGGTAAGTTACCAAAGGAGGATGCTATATAGAGCAAAGTGCCAAAATATTCCAATTGCTTCAACATTTGACAAAGGGGAGTCATATAGACCCTTCCCAGGAACCAGAGAAGAAGGGAGAAATCTGTGAAGCATCATGTGGCCTGGGAAGCCCTGCAAATTTGGGCGCCAGTCATCTCTTTCTGTGTGTCTGGAGCATCTGCTCTCACTGCTTGAGATGTGAGGTGTCCAGCGTGCTTGCAGGGTGGAAGATACCTGCTAGCAGAGAGAAAGAGCCAGTTTGCTGGACTCCTGGAACTGGCTTCTCCTGACATCTGGAGTCATAATTAACCCTCTCCCAAGTGGACAGTTGTTTACATCAGTCTAATGATCAGAAGTCTATCTCTGGGCAAAACACTGTGCATTTCCAATAAGCATTATAAATATTATATGGCATATTTGAACATATCGTTTTAGGGCAATGGCACCGACTCTCATTCTACCAACAAAAAGATCGTGGGTGGGAAGGTCAGGGCAATGAGGAGAAAAATAAACTGTACTGGAGAGCTCAAGCATCAGTCCGCCATGACTTGGCATGGACATGGGCAAGTTACATGGAACATCTTCATAACTGAAATTTACTATCAAGAGGGAGGAAGAGACATTTACAAGCTATCTAGTCCCACTTCTCAATTTATTGATACACAAAGCAAGGCTCAGCCCATTCTGGGTTCTCTTGGAGTGATCAAGCCTCTTGCCAAGAACATGTATTCTAGTCTGTTCTCTGCCATGAAACATAACAACAACAACAACAAAATGTTCCTGCACGAGTGCCTGCAATGCACTGGGTGGATAAAGCTGTTGGATCCTGAAGTGTGATATTAGCAAACTCTTGCACCTTCGGGTGTCAAAGTGTGTGCCATAGCACAGTTTATCAGGGACAAAGGCAATCGTTTGTCTGAGCCTCTTGGATCCACACTCAGAGACAAAAGAAAACAGTGATATTTACACATTCTCCCCAAATCCAGCCAACAATATTCAGGCATAATAAACCAAACTTTCTTTTCAAAATGCAAACATTTCACTTAGAAAACCTGATATTAACATATTAATATCCACATACTGAGTGCTAATGAGTCTCAGAGTAGACAGCTGCCCCCTGGAGAAAAATTATATCCCTAGAAAAAAGGGCACAAACCAGGTTAAGTTTAATGGATAGATGACAAAGATCTGGAACAAGAAGCCTACAGGCAGACTTGGGATATCACCCACACTTAGGAACCTAGGAAGCTAGAGAAAACACATCTTCAAAATCACAGAGTCCTTCTAAATGCTAAATAAATAAATAAATAAATAATTTAAAAAATTTAAAAAAAATCACAGCCAACTCAACATTTTGTCTCAAAAGATTTCCTCCTCCAGGAATTCATACAACCATATTTATAAACTGAGTGCTCCCTGATTTGCCATTCACCAGGCACATCAACACTGTTGCATTATTTCACCTTCCTGAGCTTGGATTTCTTCACCTATAGTTTGGCATTCCTACCATGTATTTGCTTCCCACTGGTGCCAGGCAGAGCAGTAACAGAAATACTAATAACTTTGTATTGCTTAAAATTTCCTATGTTGCTTAAGGGTCTCCTCCTACTATATGAACAAGCGTAACACATGAACTAAATAATTTAAACTCCATAAGAACTCTATCAGTTCAACTGGATTCCACAGATAAGGGAATTGAGGCACAGAGAAGTCAAGTAACTTGCTCAAAGTCACACAGCTAATAGCAAAGGGAGGCAGGATTTAGGCCCAACCATTCTGATTTGAGAACCTCTTCTTAAACTGAAACTCCATGGTGTTTCTCCTCTCTCACTACATTTTAAAGAGGACAAAGTCCAACGCAGCCACATTCAGAGCAGAGAGAGAAGTATACTAGGTTGCTATTCGGTCCCTCAGTCGTGTCCGACTCTTTGCGACCCCATGGACTGCAGCACGCTGACTTCCCTGTCCTTCACCATCTCCTGGAACTTGCTCAAACTCATGTCCAGTGAGTCAGTGAGGCCATCCAACCATCTCACCCTCTATCGTCCCCTTCTCCTCCTGCCCTCAATCCTTCCCAGTATCAGGGTCTTTTCTAATGGGTCAGCTCTTAGTATCAGGTGGCCAAAGGACTGGAGCTTCAGCATCAGTTCTTCCAGTGAATATTCAGGGTTGATTTCCTTTAGGATTGACTGGTTTTGAGCTCCTTGCTGTCCAAGGGACTGTCCAAGGGAAGTATACTATAATACTTCTTAACTACTAAGCTTGGTCATCAATTGGAGGCCAGCTAGACTCCAGAGCAAGGCATTTAAGAGTGCACAGAGTACATACTGTTCACCTTCATAGACTTGCTCGGATTACTTTAAAAATGTTGAGTGTCTTATAGTCAACAGTTATTAATACATGTACATACAGCAATGAATTTGCAACACAGGCAAGTAAGGCATAAACTCTCTTGAAAGGAAGGAAAAATGAGTAAGAACTTGTTTACACTGATAAAGGTAGCATGTTCATTTCCTGTGGCTGCTGTAACAAATGGCAGGTCATCCTTCCGAACAGACTGAGGCTTTGAGGCCTGAGCTGCCACCATGAATGCCAGACTCCCAGTAAGGCTTAAAGGCTTCTGAGCACAAGGCCAATTTCCAGCTTCTCAAATGTGCTGCCGATCTCTGGTTGCCTTTGATCAAGAGAAATAGCAGCATTTTGTCCATGCCCCAAAGTCAGTCTACCCCAACCTTTCTTATAATCAAGTCTGCTGTGGACTTCATAAAAAGAAAGCGTGTGCAGGGTAGGACTCTGACAAAATGCAGAAAGCAAATTCCAAGGCTGGTGGAAGCCAGTCTGGGCAGACATCAGAAGCAATACACCAGCCCAAAGGCACCCACCAGACAGCAGTTAAGCCCTTGGACAAGCCCGATTCCAAACAGAAATTGGAAGAAGGTTGTGGAAATGGCATCTTCTCTTGAGGGGAAAAGGAACCAAGTACAGTAGCAGATGGAACATGGCCTTACACTAATCCAGGCTCCATAATTAAATTCCGGAAGCTTGCCAGCAAAGGAAGATGGTATTCAAAAATAGCAGGTGTCTCCTAGAGATTTTTGCCAGAGAGGCTTTTGTACACCATCAGGTTTATTGTCTAGGGATGAAGACACTGGTGAAGCTAAGTATCTAGCTAGCTCTACAGAAGAGACCAAAATGATCTGGAGCAGTTTTTATATCCCCTGGGGAAATACTGACTCCTATGCAGATTTAACTGCCTCTGGGCTCCTATACATGGACTTTGTTGATGAAAGGGGCAGGCACAGATAAGGCAGTGGCCCTGGCAGCAAAAATAAATGCCCACCTGCCTGCATGAATATAGCTCCCAGCTACTGTGTATCTCAAAGCTGCACCAGAGAGATATTTCAAAGACAATGCCCATTAATGTGATCCAGCCAATTCTTCCACACTGTACAGAGTGGCAGCATGACGTACTGATTTTAAAACTGGACTCTGGAGTCAGATGGCCCTAGATGGTGTTGAGCTCTGCAACTTACTAATATGTGAACTTGGGGAAGTTACTAAGCCTCTAACAAGCTGTAGGTGCTTTTCATCTGTGAATAGAGATTATAATATTTCTTACATCAGAGCACGATTGTGAAGAATAAGAGAAGCCGTTAACAAGGCAGTTAGCTCATAGCATGGCACATGGTCAAAGTGTTCAATAAACGTTAGTCACTTTTAAGATAACGGGGCTTAAATGGATCAAAGAGCAAACACTAAAGGCTATCACGCATGGAAAGTTACAAAAAGGGAAGCAGGATCAGCAGCCCTCGGAGTTGTCAGTTTTGTGGCTTTTATTCGTTTGCCTCAAGCCTGAGGGATGCTTGCTCCTTTCATCTGGTCTTGGCAAGCCAAGAGAGTAGACAAAGACCGCGCAAATGTCACACGGTGTAGGCTGGAGCTCTCGGGCAGGAGCTCAGCCACAGGACGGCACTTATGGTCCCACATTCCCCAAGTATCCCACAGATATGCCAGAGTCAGGCACAGCTGGACGCATCACCAGCTGAGCTCCAGGAAACAGACCCGTTTGCTGCTGCTGTCCTCTTTACAGGGTTTCAAGGAAGCAGCCTTCCAAGTTTGGAAAACTAGTATGACTGGGGTGCCAGCTGCTTAGGGGAGTCGCAGAACAATCCAGAAGCCGCAGCTGATAGCACCTGAAATGCCTGTGTGAAGTAGAGGTGCAGCTGCTCCCACTGATGAAAGAGGGACCACCCAGGCAACCTTGGGAGGCTCATCCAGTGGACAATCCTTTTTCCAGGCAACCTTGGGAGGCTCATCCAGTGGGCAATCCTTCCTGGATCCCATAGTCTTTCTTCAGTCAATTAAGCAGGGATTTATCAAACACCCAGCCCGGCTGGCATAGAGATAACAGCCCATCATCATGTTGGAAGTTCAGCTTTGAAATTCAGTAGTCATAGATTCAAATGGCAGTTTCACCATAAATCAGTTATGTGACCTTGGACAAGTCAGATGGTCTTTCTATGCCTCAGTTTCTGTAACTGTAGAAGGAGGATAAAAACTGTACCTACCGTCACAGTATCATTTTAATCATTCTGAGGAATTAGTGAGATAATATTCGTGAGGCACTCAACATAGAGGGTCAAACATTTGGTAGCACAAATACAGTAACCAGAACAAGCTGGGCTCTATGCCGAATATAAAAAGTGCTAGGCCAGGTCTCTTCCACTCAAGTTGATACCTAGGGTACTACAACATATCTGTGTGAATAAACATCTCCTTATCAGTTCCCTTGCAAAACACAAAATATTTGCAGTTGAAATTGAACTACAAGATCCACCTCAACTTTTCCCCTCCACTTCAAAACCCTTGCCACTTCATGGCAAATAGATGGGAAAACAGTGGAAACAGTAGCTGACTTTATTTGGGGGGGCTCCAAAATCACTGCAGATGGTGATTGCAGCCATGAAATTAAAAGATGCTTGCTCCTTGGAAGGAAAGTTATGACCAACCTAGACAGCATATGAAAAAGCAGAGACATTACTTTGTCAACAAAGGTCTGTCTAGTCAAAGCTATGGTTTTTCCAGTGGTCATGTATGGGTGTGAGAGCTGGACTGTAAAGAAAGCTGAGCACCAAAGAATTGATGCTTTTGAACTGTGGTGTTAGAGAAGACTCTTGAGAGTCCCTTGGACTGCAAGGAGATCCAACCAGTCCATTCTAAAGGAGATCAGTCCTGGGTGTTCATTGGAAGGACTGAGGTTGAAGCTGAAACTCCAATACTTTGGCCACCTCATGCGAAGAGCTGACTCATTTCAAAAGACCCTGATGTTGGGAAAGATTGAGGGCAGGAGGAGAAGGGGACGACAGAGGATGAGATGGTAGGATGGCATCACAGACTCAATGGACGTGGGTTTGGGTAGACTCTGGGAGTTCGTGATGGATACAGGGAAGTCTGGCATGCTGCAGTTCATGGGGTCGCAAAGAGTCGGACACGACTGAGTGACTAAACTACACAAAACCATGGAAAGTTTATAACTGCTATTACAGAGATTTCCCAGTATGTCTTTACTGTAATTTCTGTGGTTCCTAGTCCTTTATCCTATGGAATTCCATCCTATATTCCCTTATCGTAGTTCTGGTCTTCATAATTTCTCAGTACCTCTCACCTAATCTGTTTCTGGAGGTACCTTTTATTTAATCATTCATTATGTTAACAAATGTAAGCCCAACCAACTCTTATGAACCCACACCATTCCAAGCCTGGAGATACAATAATGAATAAGATAAACAGGGTCTCTGCCCCTGAGAAAGTCTACAATCTATGAAGGAAGGCGGTGGATGGGTAATAGAGTTGTAAGAGTTAACAGCAGCTCAAAGCAGATGCAAGTAACCCGGTCTCAAGAGTGAGTGGATAAGGTTAGTTGGGGAAATCTTCCAAGAAACATTTAAGCAAGGCCAAAAGAATGAT
Organism: Oryx dammah; assembly: GCF_014754425.2. NCBI lineage: Eukaryota > Metazoa > Chordata > Mammalia > Artiodactyla > Bovidae > Oryx > Oryx dammah. Next base: position 70,740,492 of record NW_024070201.1, read on the forward strand.
TGGGAATTACTCATAAAAAGAAGAGAGAAAAAAAGTGTTTCAGGGAAAGACAATCCAACTATCATTCTTGACCACTACTTCGGGCCCAGCTCGAGTTACAACAGCCTAGTAGGAATTACTGACTACTGTCATTAATCCTCCCTACCCACTAGCAAAACTTCAAAATGTTAGCATTTCAAAATTTCTGCACCTCTCAAGCACTAAAGCCTCTCCAGTTCAACCTCAATTCATTCTAAGGAAGAGAGAGAAAGAAAAATGTGATGCATTCAGAAAAAGCTCGAAGGCTCTCCATTTATGAACTACGGAGGATCCCTGTGGATCAGATTGCCAGAGAAAGCCAACAGAAATGCAGTCACATTCCTTTCTCCCTTTCAAGACTGGGGCCCCAAACTGCCTTCAAAACCAAACTGAGAAATGCCCCACTTGACAAGGTCATGCTATTTCTTGGCCTGTCAGAAAAATGGACTTTCTCAGTTTCCACTGTGGATGAAAATGTAATATTTCTGTTTGCAATTTCAATTTCACAGCTGACTGGCATCTACAGAGACAGAGAATTCTAATAAAATTGCAGAAGCATTTAATACAGTGACTGGCAGATGGGGAAAAGGTTTGTAGCAACTCCATTTTTCTGTTAACAAAACATGGCATGTGCTTTTCTAAGGCACGGACCCTGTTTCATTTACAATTTAAATCTGATGACTAAAAACAGTGATTAGGACTTCTGACCTGAATGGTTTAATAATATATAGATCCTTTTTTTCCCCCCGCCTTTCCAATCAGACAAACTAGCATTCTGGGTTCTGTACCTAATAAAGTTACACAGGGCAATTTCAAAAAATTATCTGAGTGCAACACTGCGTCAATAAATTATTTATGCACACTTGATTTGGAAATTAAGCAACAATGGAGTATTCTTTAACCATAATAGAAAGCCCTTTAAATAAAAAGTAGGCCCAGTGGGGCATTATAAAACTAAAAGCCATTACTGATAGAACAGGATGAGGCTTATGAGTGCCAATGGCAGGCAAAGCTGCTACTCAGCTGGCTAAGAAAAAACATGTTGGCCCCTTCTCACTTGAAACACAGCCAACCTGTCAACACTTCCTAAGTGGTCACTGTGAAGGAAAGGCTAAAGATAATCATAAAGCCAGTCAGGGAGGCAATCTGCTTATAACCTTGCTCTGTGACTAGATAAGTTTCCTGGGCCTAAGTTTCAGAGTCTTCCCTAGTGGCTCACGTGGTAAAAAAAATCTGCCTGCAAGGTGGGAGACCTGGGTTAGATCCTTGGGTCAGGAAGATTCCCTGGAGAAGTGAATGGCTACCCACTACAGTATTCTTGCCTGGAGAATTCCACAGACAGAGGAGATGAGCAGACTACAGTCCATGAGAAACTTTCGCAAAAAAGTTTCAACATTCACACACTAAAATGTGTCGACTGGTCCCCAAGTGCTAATCCTTGGACTAGAGTCTGAATGACTGTAGCACTGGTATCACAGGCAGAGTTTTGTTGCTGCCATTCCTTCTAATACAAATTCCTGGGTTTCCTGGACTCCAACAACCAAGAGTCATATTCAGTGGGGCTGAAGGAGGGCCCAAAACCTACTTCTTAAAGTCCCCAAAGGATCAGGCAAGCAGGGGCCTAGATTTCCTCCAGGTTTAAGAAGTGGTCATCCAACCATATAAGAGGAAATTCAAGGTACAGACTTGCATTTAAATAAAAATGGCCAACACAGAATATTTTTAACTAACTGACTTTGTAGCTATATCCAGAGATTCTGAGCCAAGATGTAGTTGCGGGCATTTGTTAGGTCACTTTACTTACACTGAGTCTGGTGATCCTGTCTGTCTTCAGACCCACTTGTATGGGCTACATGGAACATATGTCAGCCACTGGCAGGCTAAGCTGAGCAGAGAGGAGAAAACAAATTAAAAGTCAAGAGCCATTGGAGCAAGAGATAAAGCACAGACAGCAGTTCACATGGAGCAAAGGCTGCTTTTCTCAGGGCCAAGACAGAAACTAGAAGCCAGAGTCAGCTCTGAGGACAAACAAAACATACTTAGAGGAAAATGGTTCTTTCTCCTGCACCAACACATAGGCTTTTCCTAAGGATGCTGAGACAACACACACCGAAGTGTTAGTTGCACAGTCGTGTCTGACTCATTGCGACCCCATGGACTATACCTCTGTCCATGGAATTCTCCAGGGGAGAATACTGGCACGGATAGCCATTCCCTTCTCCAGGGGATCTTCCCAAACCCAGGATCAAACCCAGATCTCCTGCCTTGCAGACAGATTGTTTACAGTCTGAGCCACCATGGAAGCCCAACTCATACCAGTTCAGTTCAGTTCAGTTCAGTTCAGTCGTTCAGTCATGTCCGACTCTTTGCGACCCCATGAATTGCAACATGCCAGGCCTCCCTGTCCATCACCAACTCCCAGAGTTCACTCAAACTCACATCCATGGAGTCAGTGATGCCATCCAGCCATCTCATCCTCTGTCATCCCGTTCTCCTCCTGCCCCTAATCCCTCCCAGCATCAGAGTCTTTTCCAATGAGTCAACTCTTCGCATGAAATGGCCAAAGTACTGGAGTTTCAGCTTTAGCATCAGTCCTTCCAAAGAACACCAAGGACTGATCTCCTTTAGAATGGACTGGTTGGATCTCCTTGCAGTTCAAGGGACTCTCAAGAGTCTTCTCCAACACCACAGTTCAAAAGCATCAATTCTTCAGTGTTCAGCTTTCTTCACAGTCCAACTCTCACATCCATACATGACCACTGGAAAAACCATAGCCTTGACTAGACAGACCTTTGTTGGCAAAGTAATGTCTCTGCTTTTCAATATGCTATCTAGGTTGGTCATAACTTTCCTTCCAAGGAGTAAGCGTCTTTTAATTTCATGGCTGCAGTCACCATCTGCAGTGATTTTGGAGCCCCCCAAAATAAAGTCTGACACTATTTCCACTGTTTCCCCATCTATTTCCCATGAAGTAATGGGACCAGATGCTATGATTTTCGTTTTCTGAATGTTGAGCTTTAAGCCAACTTTTTCACTCTCCTCTTTCACTTTCATCAAAAAGCTTTTTAGTTCCTCTTCACTTTCTGCCCAGAGAAGGCAATGGCACCCCACTCTAGTACTCTTGCCTGGAAAATCCCATGGATGGAGGAGCCTGGCAGGCTGCAGTCCATGGGGTTGCTAAGAGTCAGACATGACTGAGCAACTTCACTTTCACTTTTCACTTTCATGCATTGGAGAAGGCAATGGCACCCTACTCCAGTACTCTATCCTGGAGAATCCCAGGGGTGGGGGAGCCTGGTCGGCTGCCGTCTATGGGGTTGCACAGAGTCGGACACGACTGAAGCAACGCAGCAGCACCTTCTGCCATAAGGGTGGTGTCATCTGCATATCTGAGGTTATTGATATTTCTCCCGGCAATCTTGATTCCAGCTTGTGCTTCTTCCAGCCCAGCATTACTTATGATATATTCTGTATAGAAGTTAAATAAGCAGGGTGACAATATACAGCCTTGACGTACTCCTTTTCCAGTTTGGAACCAGTCTGTTGTTCCATGTCCAGTTCTAACTCTTGCTTCCTGACCTGCATATAGGTTTCTCAAGAGGCAGGTCAGGTGGTCTGGTATTCCCAACTCTTTCAGAATTTTTTACAGTTTATTGTGGTCCACACAGTCAAAGGCTTTGGCAAACTTATACCAAAGTGAAAGTGAAGTTGCTCAGTCCTGTCCGACTCTTTGCAACCCCATGGACTGTAGCCTACCAGGCTCCTCTGTCCATGGGATTTTCCAGGCAGTAGTACTGGAGTGGATTGCCATTTCCTTCTCCAAGAAAGAGGAAGGCTATTTTGGCCCAGTCCTCAAATAGTGCTTGCTCTGCCAGTTATATATTTTTCATCTTCAAAAAACTGTAAAATACAAATTCTCTCAAAGGCAATAAATAACATCTTAAGCTATATTACCATTTAAACTCCTTACGCTGATAATCAGGTAAAAGAAGGACCCTGAGAGAGAGAGGCCTCCAACCATGGAGGGCTGAACAGTGAGAGCCAACAAGTGCTGCCTCATAATATTTCCTGAGAACAACCCCGCCAATCCACAAGATAAGAAAAATGTCATGCTGCGCCTCCCACCTCCCTGCAGGACTGCAAGGTTGTGGTTGACGTTGCCATGAGGCACCCCGGTTCTATGGAGAAATTATCTATGTAGATCCACTCTAGCCACCCCTCACCTAGGGCAGTTTGATTGCCAAGTTGAGCTGATGATTGGCGGGAGAGCACTTAAAGAATGCCATTTCCACCATTTTGCTATCTGACCTGCTGCCAGTCTCATTAGTTGCCATGGATGCATCTCCTTATCTAAATGACAGTGCAGTCAACATCTGCCCTGTCACCACCCCCTGAAGAGGGGTGTGAGTTCTCTCTCCAAAGGGAACTCTGGGAACATTTCTGCCTATTTCTTTATCATCATCATCACCACCATCATCATCATTTCACTATATAGTTTTCAGCTCGTATGAAGTCTTTCTCTCCTGTTGAGATTTTATACAGTAAGATTAATGAGTAAATTAAATCAAATCTAGGGAAAATTTCCAACTAGACACACCAACTTATGCACATATTTACATACAAGTACGAAGCCAGCTCTTCAAAATGATGGATATTCCACATCTCACTAGTTTGGCAGGCAAAAAAACATGAGCTCAGCACTTGCTCATGCCCGCTAAACCCATTATACCACTAGATTCAAGCCCCTGGCTCTGTGGGGTTGTCGATTATCCTATACATAGGTGAGGAAATTGGGGTTCAGAGTGGTAGGCATGATGGAAAATACCACATGCCGAAAGCTTGAATGTGGGCCTGGCCGGTTCTAGGAGATCTGCACATAGCAAGTGATTTAAAGTGACAGTGAAAGTGAAGTCGTGTTCTACTCTTTGCGACTCCATGGACTGTACCCTACCAGGCTCCTCCATCCATGGGATTTTCCAGGCAAGAGTACTGGAGTGGGGTGCCATTGCCTTCTCCAGGTCTCCTGCACTGCAGGCTTTACCGACTGAGCCACCGGGGAAGCCCTTAAGTCATTTCATCCTCACCACCACTTGTGGAATGGGCTTAATTATTCTCATGTTAGGATGAGCACACTGAGGCGCAAAGGAGTTGGTCAGCTTTGCAGCTTCACACAACGAGGCAATAGCAGAGCCAAGAAGTAGATCCAGGCAATCTGACTCCAGAGTCTGGGTGGTAACCACTACTCTGCCTCACTGCTGAATGGCCTAAGGTCATGAAGAGAGCAGTTAATGAAGATGGATTTGAACGCAACAGGAATCCAAGTAGGGTACTGACTCTATATGCTTCCACATATTTCACTTAAGGCACATGCTTTCAGTTCAGATCAGAATTTAAACTCTTTCACACCATAGACCTGGACCCCAGGAATCATCGAAGCTAGCACTTAAATCTCGGATGCTTATTAATCAATGCCAATGGACTCAAAGCTTCATATTGAGTCCTTTCTAAGCTGTTTATTTAAGAAGACACATGCATTTACACCTCAGTCCCATATACCTAGAGGTTTCCAGACAGAGGTGCTTACCACTTAAATGATGGACCAGAGTTAGCTAGCAGGAGGGTACTATAGGGTAGGGAAATGGAAGAGAAGGAAATGGAAAGAACAGAGAGGAAGTAACAAAGAAGAAAGACATCTGCTGAGTACCTACCACATTCCAGGAATTCGGCTAGACAGTCGAAACACATCAATGTGCTTTACCCTCATAACAACCTATGAAGCATGTAATAGTATCCCCAAGAACACCTTGCTGGCATGCAGAACAAATAAAGTTTAAGCAAGTGTCTGGACATCCCTGGTGGTCCAGTGGCTAGGACTCTGCACTCCCAAAGCAGGGACTCTGGGTTCGATCCGCTGTCAGGGAAGTAGATTCTACATGCCACATCTAAAAAGTCCCACAGCTATAACTACAGATCCTGAACATTGCAAAAGACTGAAGATCCCGTGTGCCACAACTAAAAGCTGGCACAGCCAAATAAACAACAAATATTTTAAAAAATTAAGCAAGTGTCTGTCCAACTTCAATGCCCAAGCTCCTTCCATTAGCCTCATGCTGTCTTCTTTAAGTCTATGCTCAGTCATTCAGTCGTGTCCGACTCTTTGTGACCCCATGGACTGTAGCCTACCAGGCTCTTCTGTCCATGGGATTTTCCCGGCAAGAATACCAGAGTGAGCTGCCATTTTCTGCTCCAGAAAATTTCCTGACCGCTCCATTTCCTGACTCAGGGATTGAATGTGCAACTCCTGGGGCTCCTGAGGGTCCTGTAAGTTCAGCTCTTCAGTTTTTATTCCATTGTGCAAAAACAATTTTTTTAATTGTCCAATCTCTCATCTTCATCTCCCCGCCTATTAAAAAAAAAAAAAGTAGTTTTTGTCCTCACAGTTGTTCTGAAGATTAAATGGAAGACTGTTTTTAAAGCACTGACAGCCCTGCTTGGGCACACAGTAAACCCCCAATCATCAGCACTGTTGACGGAGACACTGTAGAGCAGTAATTCTCAAACCATAATGTGTACACGAGTCACTTGGGAATCTTGTTAAAATGCAGATTCCGATTCAGTAATTCTGAGCAGGGACGTGAGAGTGTCCATTTCCAGCAAACCCTCAGGTAAAGCCCTGGCCCAGAGATCACACTGTGAGTAGCCAAGATGTAAAGAGCTGCTTTCCCATTTCCTACTCTCTAGATCTCCCCTCTCGAGTGCCTGAGATAATGAAAACAAGCCAGGGAAAATAAATCATCTTCAACAGCCAAATGTCAAATAAATTAAAGTCTCAAGCCCTGAGACTATCACAGCTATTGAAAGCAGCTTCCCAGGGGCTCCTGGGACAGGAAATCCTTCCCGCACATTCTCCCAGCCATCAGCTAATCACCGAGAGAAGCGAATGCCTCCTCATTCCTCTCCCTCCTCCTGAATCAAAAGGAGTCAGAATAAATCTGTTGTATGGCTCCAGGTCCAATTTGTAGGCTAAGTCCTGCTGCAATCTATTTAAACTCCCAAATTTATCCAAAGAAGAGAGAGGCCTATCTGTTTACTTGTATCTGTTAAGAGTGTTGGTACTCTTTCTCCTCTCATGGCATTCCTTCTAATTGACTCCCTCTACCTGATTTTTTCCCCACCAGCAACATTCCAATGTTATCTGCCCTATTAGGGAGACAGATGCTACTGAGTTCATCTGTTTTTAAGTGACCACAGTAAGCAGCAGGGAGTCTGATAAGTAAGTAAAATTATATCAGTCAATAGCCAATAGCCCTGTTCACTCATGCCCCTCAGGATCCTAGAGTCACATCAATTAAGACAAATTAAGACAAAGAAAGTTGAGTTGGAAGAAATATTCTTTCTTCCAAGAGATATTATTGGCCCCATGGTGTGATTCAGGACATGGGAGTCAAGAAATGTTTCGAGTCTGACTCTGAGACAAGCTTACAGAAATATTTTGAGTTCTAAAATTATAATAACTCACCAAGTGTTTCTTTCTTGTTCTGCCCCTTCCAGGTATGGAACCAAGACCTCCCATATCCAAGCAAGAGGGGACTGGGTGAAATGAGGATGTGCAAGGAGTATGTTCCTTTCACTTTGGACCTAGGCAGCCACAGATCCCATCGTTCCCTGGTATTGTTAGGATTTTATAATCCTCATCCCCTCGGGTACAGTGAAGAAGCCAGGCTCCACTGGAGACTAAGTGCTAGTTTTGCCCACTGTTCACATCTAACCCCTTGTGCAGGGTGTGTTCTAAATGCTCTCAAAGCACAGGGGAAGGTGCCTTGGTTAAGCACGTAATATCAGCAATCAGATTTCTTGGGCTCTGACACTAACTATCAATGTGATCTTGGAGAAACCAAAGCTTCTCTTGACTTTATTTATTCATGAACTGTGATAAGTAAAAGCACTAACCTATAAGGTTACTGTGATAGTGAAATGAGATAATGCATATAGAGTGCTTAGCACAGTGCCTGGCATGTGTAAAAACTATTGCCGTCCTGCCATGCAGAGCTCCCTAGTTGTAAATGAAAAAAGAAGCAAAATTTTTAAATTTTTGTATGTTTTAAGATTAAGTTATTGGGTGATTAATAATACAATTCAACACCAAAAGATGACTGTTTCTTCACTTTCTAGACTTCCCTGGTGGCTCAGATGGTAAAGGGTCTATCTACAATGTGGAAGACCTGGGTTCGATCCCTGGGTCGGGAAGTTCCCTAGAGAAGGAAGTGGCAACCCACTCCAGTACTCTTGCCTAAAAATCCCATGGACAGAGGAGCCTGGTGTCCATGGGGTCGCAAAGAGTTGGATACAACTGAGCGACTTCAGTTTCACTTTCAACACCAAAAGATGACTGTTTCTTCACTCTCTGAGCCTTAGCACCCTTATCGGTAAAATGAGGTGACTATATTACGTTGCTCATGAAAGCCTGCTGCTGCTGCTGCTAAGTCGCTTCAGTCGTGTCCGACTCTGTGCCACCCCACAGACGGCAGCCCACCAGGCTCCCCCGTCCCTGGGATTCTCCAGGCAAGAGTACTGGAGTGGGTGCCATTGCCTTCTCCGCATGAAAGCCTACTCAGTTCCAACAGGAACTGTCTAGATTTTGTTAGGCAGTGCTTCACAGATGCAAGCAAATCCCCTCTTGAAAGCTGAGGCGGGGACTGAGCCCTTGTTGAAAGTGTTAGTCACTCAGTCGTGTCCAACACTTAGCAAGCCCGTGGACTGTAGCCACCAGGCTCCTCTGTCCATGGGATTTTCCAGGCAAGAATACTGGAGTGGGTTGCCATTTCCTTCTCCAAGGATTGCCATTTCCTTTTCCATGGCGTCAACCCAGGGATTGAAACTGGGTCTCCTGCATTGCAGGCAGACTCTTTACCAGCTGAGCCACCAGGGAAGGGAGCCACAGATAGGAACTCCATCACACTATTTCACTTGGTACTGTCTCTGTATACTTGCATCCCTGCATCTGGCAGGAAGGTCATTACCAGGGGCTGGACACTAACTGAATTGCCAACATGTCTGGCACTAACTGAAGTGCCAGGATGTTTAGATAAGTGAGACGTGGCCCCTAGAGCCAAAAGATTTATAGACCAATAACATAATCAAATGAGGTCACTAATGACTACAGAGACTGGTGGCGTCAGGGAGTGGAGATTTTTTTTGTTACCTGCACCATAGAAAATGGTGGTGGTATTCTTCAGGGTATTTCCCACAGACCCCAAGACTTAAGTAGAGAATAGCAACCACCACAACTCCTACAACTCTGCATATTCATTGGAAGGACTGATGCTGAAGTTGAAGCTCCAATATTTGCCCATCTCATGAGAAGAGTCAGCACACTGGAAAAGACACTGATGCTGGGAAAGACTGAGGGCAGGAGGAGAAGGGAGCAACAGTAGATGAGATGGTTGGATGGCATCACTGACTCAACGCACATGAGTTCGAGCTAATTCTGGAAGACAGTGAAAGAGAAGGAAACCTGGTGTGCTCCAGTCCACAGGGCCTCAAAGAGTCGGACATGACTTAGCGACTGAACAACAGCTACTACTATCATCTATCAGTGCTTAAATGATTACTCTGTACTTAGCCTATACTAGCTACACTGAAGCCCCTACAACAATGCCCTGAATTAGGTATTATTATCCTCAGTGGGCTATAACCATCATCTTCCTACTATGGCTTCTTCTAATAGCAACCAGCTCACTCCTAGCTTTCTTAGCCTAAAAGACTACACTTGGTTTTATATGAACTCCTCCTGATGAAAGCTTTTAGACCATAGACAAGAACATAACCTAGGTCAATCAACTCATGCATTGGCTGAAAACAGTCAACATGGCCAGTTCTCTACACTTTCTCTAGCCAGGCTACACATTAGAATCACCTGGCAACCTTTTTAAATATTCAGGTACCAGGGTTCACTACCAACTATTTAAATCAGGCTGGGGGTTTGGGGAACTGAACATACACATGTTGCAAATTGCTCTTATTGACTCTGATATGGAGTCAAGGGTGAGTGTCCTGGCCTTAGAGCAGCGGTTCTTAATGTGAGGTCACGAAAACAGATGCATCAGATGTTTTCAGGTTTGCGAACCACACGGCTATCACAGCCACTCAGCTCTGTGGTTACAGGGTGACAGCGATCACAGAGCTTTCATCTGTAAACAAATGAGCATGGTTCTGTTCCAATAAAACTTTATTTACAAATGAGCATGGTTCTGTTCCAATAAAACTTTATTTACAAAAACAGGAGGTAGGTCAGATTTAGGCCTCAAGTGGCAATCTGTCAAACCCTGCTGTAAACTTTTAAAAGTAGATCCCTTCAGAGGCCTGAGACTTAAAAGAGATGGAAAATTTAAAAGAGAACTTTCACTTTTACCCCACATATTTCTGTTCTGTTTGAATATTTTGTCCACGACTGAATCCTCAGTCCTTGGCACAGTGCCTGGCACATGGTACTCACATATAAAGACATGTCTGATAAATCAAGTGGATGAGTTTAGTTTTTTAAGAATAAAATTTTAACATGAAACAGGCAATAAGTGTAATACATAGAGTGATAGAGGAAGTATAGGACCCTCCGAGGGCACATAAAAGGGATGCTAATCCCAGAATGAGATTGTCAAGAATTTATTCCCAAGAAACTAAGATCCAGGTTCACTAAGGCCTATCACTGCATTCAGTGATATCCAGGTGAAGAACTGTCATGTCTCACAAATGCCTAAGCAGCACAGAGATAGCCAGACCACTTAACAGTATGTGAGCAGGCAGTCAATCAGTTCAAGTGGGAAGCTCCGAGGTGTCAGGGATCAAGCTGTGTCCGGGCTCTGCAAACCCTCCTCCTCGCCCCCAGGCCAGACCACACTGGAACAAAGGCCAGAGAAAGAGTGTGATCCCCGACAGAGGGTCATGCCATCCAGACTTAACCACGGAAAAGGCAAAATGGAGAGACCCTCCGCCTTCCCGCTGAAAGGAGGTTTTGAGAACAGTGAGAAATTACAGGTTTGAAATTTTCCTTGCACACCTATGTCTGTGGGCCATTACTCCTGCACCAACAAAGTGTCAGTCACTTCTCTTAAGAGAGCAGCCTGTGAACAAAGAAAAGACAAAACTGCGACTGCTTCCTAGAAGCCCACTCTACACACTACTCTTGAATAGCTGTCATTCAAACAGCTCCCCGAGGAAGGAGATTAAATCCTACCTCTGCAACTTTCAGCTGCCTTCAAAAGAAATCAGAAATGAAATCCAGCTTTGCCACTGAAGTTTGTTTTTTAAAGATCAAAATAGGTTAGTTTATTAAATAACAACAGACCATAATGTTTCAGGTATAGCATATGCATTGTATTAAACAGATACAGAGTTAACCAAAACCTGCATGACCCCATGCAAAAATCCTCTTGACCCTTTGTTCCTTCTCATTATCTGTCCTAGCTTGAAAAGGAGAAAAGTGTCATTTTCCTTCAAGGATTTGTATGTGGCTCTTTGGCTCCACTGGCTGGCAATAACTTAAATATGAATGAAAATAAAGCGGTAGAGGTGGTAGGGGGTGTGGCTAAGGATACAGAAGCATGGAGAAGTGTTCTAGCCTAGAATTAAAGACGTGTCTTTAGGAAGATTGAATCCACGTGCTTAGGAGAAAGTGTGTGCATTGAGTGTTTATAGATCTCCAGTTCTAATCCCTAGTGAGTTCTATGAAGAGCCTAACACCCTCCAGTGTTGGGGGGAAGGATTCCTTCACACCAGCAGAATATCCCCAGTCAGTCTCTCTATGACCCAGCTTCTCTTGGTGTTCTCTCCTAGCTGTTACTATCACGGTTTAGGGCCTTCCACGCCATCAAACAACCCCTAGGTCCTTTCTGCTATCCATTAGCTTATTTGGACTTCCCTGTAGTACAGACAGTAAAGAATCTGCCTGCAATGCAGGAGACCCAGTTAGATCCCCAGGTCGGGAAGATCCCCCGGAGAAGGGAATGGCTACCCACTCCAATATTCTTGCCTGGGAAATCCCATGAACAGAGGAGCCTAGCAGGATGGGATTATTGTCACACAGGGTGGAGAGCGCTACAATCTCACAATAATCAGTTTTCTCCTTTGAGGTTGCTGTGGTTTAACACATGCTTGCCTTAAAGACAGAAACAAGGACACTGATCTCCCTATTTTCTCAGGTGTAACCACAGAACCCAAGATATAAGTACTCTTTGATGGATGAATTACCGAGTATGTAAGTCATATTTGCAGTAATTCAAAATTAGACTACTCTGGAGTAATTTTAAACCCAATCCATCTCTTGATGGCCCCTTTCATACCTATTTTTATTTCCCTCTCAGTATAATTATGGAGGATGTATATCATTACAACTATGTATTATGACATGTCGGGGGCTTCCCTGGTGGCTGAGTGGTAAAGAGACTGCCTGCTAAAGCAAGAGAAGTGGATTCGATCACTGGGTCAGGAAGATCCCCTGGAGGAGGGCATGGCAACTCACTCCAGCAGTCTTGCCTGGGGAATCCCATGGATAGAGGAGCCTGTGGGCTATAGTCCATGGGACTGCAAAGGAGCTGGACACGACTTAGCCACTAAAACAACAATCATGGCATTTTCCGGCTTGTTACTGACTTCTCATAGAAGATCCACACCGTTCACTGGGATCTTGCTCACAGGGTTCCCACACTGCATCTCACCTTAGCCTACCACCCACCCTCTGGCAGACATCCAGGGTACGGCCCACACATCATATATATTAGGAAAAACCACCTATTTCTGTCACGTACCCTTGAGCTCTGAGCAGGAGATGAACTCCAGCCAGAGGTGCACTTGCCTACACAGAAACCCACAGACTGCCCTCCCTGAGCTCACTCTCTGCCCACCACTAGGGCTTCCTAGCATCTTCCTCCTCTCTGCTGCTGAGTCGCTTCAGTCGTGTTCGACTCTGCGCAACCCCATAGACGGCAGCCCATCAGGCTCCCCCGTCCCAGGGATTCTCTAGGCAAGAACAGTGGAGTGGGTTGCCATTTCCTTCTCCAATGCATGGAAGTGAAAAGTGAAAGGGAAGTCGTTCAGTCATGTCCAACTCTTCATGACCCCATGGACTGCAGCCTACCAGGCTCCTCCGTCCATGGGATTTTCCAGGCAAGAGTACTGGAGTGGGGTGCCATCTATTCACTTGAACTTTGAGAAATTTCAAAACCTTCTTATAACTCTGGACCTGCTGTTAGGGGTTGAATTGTGTTTCCCCACCAAATTCATATGCTGGAGTCCAAACCCCCAGTTCTTCAGAATGTGAATTTATTTGGACACTGGGCTTTGGCAGAGGTAGTAATCAAGTAAAAACGAGGTCATTAGGGTAAGCCTTACTCCAATATGACTGGTGTCTGAGTGAAAAGGAGGCATGTGGAGACAGAGACAAATATAGAAAGATTACCATGTGAACATGAAGATAGACATCTAAACGCCAAGGAAAGGGGTCTGGCACAGACCCTTCCCTCACAGCCCTCAGCAGGAACCAACTCTGCCAACATCTTGATTTCAGACATTTTGCCTCCAAAACTAAGACAATAAATTTCTCTTGTTAAAGCCACCCAGTTTGTGGTGCTTCACTATGGCAGTCTACGGAAATTAATACATGCCCCCAGTTTCTCCTCTTCAGGGCATGTCTACAGGCTTCATAGGCACAGTGGCACTTCTTGACCAGGAGGTAATGTAATAGCTGAGGGCAGGGTCAAGAGGTAAATCACCAGGGCTCAAAGCTTGCCTCTACCACGTGCTAGATGCATGACTTTGATTACATTACTTACTCATCCTGTACCCCAGTCTTTGCATCTCTAAAAAGAGACTATACCAGAGCAACACCTCACAGTCTAGTTCTGCGGATTAAATGAGATAATCCAGTGGAGCTCAGGCACACAGTAAAAGCTGGTCAATGTTGGTTGCTGGCTTTGGAAGTAACAGTAAAGCATGTAACTATCATTAGCATTTCTGCCGCTAGGGTACAGTAATTGCCGTAGAGGCACTGAATACTGGATACTGTGCTGTTGCTCAGTTGCGTCCAACTTTTGATGACCCCATGAACTGCAGTCCGCCAGGCCCCTCTCATGGGGATTCTCCAGGCAAGAATGCTGGAGTGCGTTGCCACGCCCTCCTCTAGGGGTCTTCCCAACCCAGGGATCGAACCCAGGTTTCCCACATTGCAGGCAGATTCTTTACCATCTGAGCCACCAGGGAAGCCCGTATAGGCACTCTGATAGATATAAAGAGGTAAACGGAGTTTCAAGGCAATACAAATGGACCTGGATTCAAACTCCAGTTCCATTACTAAGTAGCTTTGTGACTTTGGACACTTCACTTTACCTCTCTGAATATCAATAAATTGGAGACAATCTAAAAATCAGCTTGCCAGGCTCCTCTGTCCATGGAATTCTCTAGGAAAGAATACTGAAGTGGGTTGCCCGTCCCTTCTTTAGGTTATCTTCCCAACCCAGGTCGCCTGCATTGCAGGCACATTCTTTACTGTCTGAGTCACCAGGGAGGCCCATAACAACGAGATAATCATGTAACCATCACAGAAGTACCGCAAAGATTAAATTAGAAAATTAATACAAAGCATTCAGCACCGTCTCAAGTCAACACCCCCATAATGGCCACTTTTAAGTACAGATGATCTGATTCCTCACCTCACTCCCACTTCATTTTTTAATTTAAACTATAGCCTTTCCCCAAGACTCAAAGATATATAATTTTGCAAGACAAAAAGACTGAAAACAGCTAAGCAACAGCTGTTCTTCTTTATCTACTAACCCTAATGTGGGCAATACCATTAAAATGCATTAGTACCCTCATACTAGGAGGCAGGCTCAACCCAGGAGGGCAGTTCATTTCCAAGCCCACATGTTCTCCAACCAAAATGAGCCACACATCCCTCACAGTCACTAGGAACAGCATTTCAAGGTCACTTTGTGAGATAGGAAATTGTCCCTCAGCAGTCACATAACTGACATTTCCTTTCTTTTACCTTCAAGGCCCCTTAAGTCTGCTGAGTGAAATTTTTTGCCTTCAAAGACTGCGCTGCAGGTAGATGCTTCTGACTGCTGAGTGCCTGGGGCTTAGGAAAGCGCTGTCTCTACTCCCAATGACTCATAAAGCATCATGCTTTTTTAAACACATACATCAAGGACCCAAGAAATAATTTAAAAAATCCTTTTCCACCTTTTAACCTATTTGAAAAAGTTCTTCTCAAACATTTTTATTGATGATTTTGAGCATTTGTCATTATTCTCCTGATAAATGCAAACCTAGGGGGAAAGTACAAAGAAGGACAGTTAACTATTATTTTCATAATCCTTGTAATCCTTATATCCTGAAATCATTTTTCTAGCAGTAACTAAATATTCCTATAAGTTACCCTTAAAAGCTACTACAATATTAATAAACATTCTCCCCCAAATTTAGGATGGGTGATTCTTTTTTTACCTGATGGAAGAGGAAACCAAAGTTTAATGTCTATTTTACAGATTATATGATGCTCTCTTAGT
Organism: Oryx dammah; assembly: GCF_014754425.2. Classification (NCBI taxonomy): domain Eukaryota; kingdom Metazoa; phylum Chordata; class Mammalia; order Artiodactyla; family Bovidae; genus Oryx; species Oryx dammah. The sequence continues at coordinate 70,756,070 of NW_024070201.1, forward strand.
ACTATTCTATGCCATTCAATTCCTCTCCCCACCAAGCTCCTAAGCATTTGACTGTCACCAGTGAGACTTTCCTCAGTTTTTATGGATTCAGTTTACAGGGAGTACTTGGAGAGCTATTCCAGCAGCAAAATACCCCCCTCGGGAGGCTATACCTGAAAAGATGTGTGGGGAAAGATAGTTAATATCTTAATATGCATATGAAGGTAACTAGGCATGAGGTTGAGTGGCAAGCTCTAGCAAGAATCAGGCTCTGCGAACACAAATGCCACCCAGAGCAAGTCAGTAAGCTCCACGAGGATAAGGTGCATCTCTGACCCGTCCAGTGTTATACACCAGGTGCCTGGCACAGGGCTGACCCAGAGGCCTGTGAGTATGTGTAAACACCTGACATACCGGGGGCCTCTCTGATGTGACACATTACCTTATTCAGTTCTGTAACCCACACACATCTACCATGGTGGGTTTCTTAAAAACAACTGTTCACCTGTCTGGTCACCAGCACTATCGAGTATTTATGTGCCATGATCTGACTTAGACACTAGGATATGGCTTCCCTGGTGGCTCAGCTGGTAAAGAATCTGCCTGCAATGCAGGTGAATCGAACCCCGGTTCAATTCCTGGGTCAGGAAGATCCGCTGGGGAAGGGATAGGCTACCCACTCCAGTATTCCTGGTCTTCCCTGGTGGCTCAGCTGGTAAAGAATCTGCCTGCAATGTGGGAGACCTGGCTTCTATTCCCGGGTTGGGAAGATCCCCTGGAGAAGGGCATGGCAACCCACTCCAGTATCCTGGTCTGGAGAATTCCATATACTGTACTCTACATGGCGTCACAAAGAGTTGGACATGACTGAGCCACTTTCACTTTTACCTGTTTCGTTACCAGTACTATCAATTCCATGATCTGAGTTAGACACTGGGACATGCATTATCTCATATAATAGTCATGATAATCTTATTGGGCAAAGTACAATACCCAATTTACAAAGAAAAAACAGAAGTTAAGTAAGTTGTTCTAGGTCACACAGCAGTGAGTAGCAGAAATTAAATTGGAACCCACGTCTGACTCAGACATCCATAATTTTCCCTCTACCATATATTTCCCCAAGAGTTTTAGTAGTACCCACACCCATACAAACTCACACACACACATACACACTCATATATATACTGCACAGTTAAGTGAGTTCAAGGATCTTATGTTTGCTTTACTGCAGATATTCTCAGAGGTTTTTCCATGCTAATGTAAAGAGTAAATCTCTAAGAATACACTGAGATTGAGTGACATTCCCCAAACTAATTTTACAGAATCCTTTGTTCATGGAGCATCTCATGGGACCATTATTCCACAAAGCAGACTTTACTAAGCAGTGGTCTCCATCACCCTGTATCTTAATAAACACCTGGTCTTAGATCTTGGAGAACACCAGTTAAACGACAGAGGGCACAGCCTGGGAGACATCTACCTCTCTATCATGTTAATAAGCCCCCAAATCCCTTAGCTCTTCATAGAAACTGAATAAGAGGAATTCCATTCCGTGGAAACTACCTAGTGAAATCCAAAAGTTACTCTCATAGAAAAGTGAGCCTCCAACTTCCTGGGCCATTAGTGACCACAGTAGCCACTAAATCTTAAAGCTCCAGAAATGCACTGGGGTAAAAAGATGGACTGTTTCACTAAATGGATATTTTCTAATTTTTTTTTCCTTTTCCTATTCCAAATATATCCTCTTTGAGGCTCTTTTGAGGTTCCATATTCTTTCCTTCTCTCTTGGTCAAAAATCTGATATTTAATCAGCTCTCCAAGGTAGCTGAATAGGAACAAGGGCCATTATATTTAATAGAAGTGAGAGACTGAGCAAAGCCTAATTTGAGAGTCTCCTAAAGTTGACTCTCCAGATTTCTAGTCCTAGAAATTACCTCAACTACATTAACACAGATCTTTCACTTTTTTTTTTTTTGAGGTGGTAAGATAATTTATTTGCAGTTTATGTAAACAACCCAAAATATCTTCTCAACAGCTATGGCAAATATTTTCATAAGATTTTGTATTTTCTTTTTTCCATCAAACATTTTATTTTTTTATCCCTTTTTAAAGTTTTTATTTTGTATTGGAGTATAATTGATTCATAACATTGGGTTACTTTCAGATGTCCAGTGATTCAGTTATACTTGTATCTATCCTTTCTCAGATTCTTTCCCCACTTAGTTTATTCCAGAATATTGACAGAGTTCCTCGTGCTGTACAATATGTCCCGGTTAGTTATCTATTTCATTTTTAATGTTTCTTGTTTCTGTTTCTGTATTATAAGTGTGACTTAAGATGAGCCTTAAAAACAAAATTTGAATATTACTTCGAATGTCTGCCCGCCAAGGTGAAAGTTTCTATGTCAGAGGTGATGCCTAAGGATCTACCATGTCTATAGCACAACACTCATTCATTCACACATTCATTCATTCTTCCAGTTCCTGGTACATAACAGAGCACTGAGAATGCAAAACAAAAGAGATACTGTGCCTGCCATCATTTACTGCTAAGCTGGATGCTATACTCAAAAGCAGAGGCTGCACTGGAAATAAAATAGAATGATATCTTATCAGCCTAAAGGGACCCGGAAGTATTCCCAGAATAAGAATATGACGATCTCAGAGCAGACTTGTTCACTCATTCTGCATATCGCTCTTAAGTAACCACCTTGTGCTGAGCACCACTCAGGACTTTATATGAAAGGGCCCTTGTTTCTTTTTTCATGGTCTACATTCTAACAGAAGAACAGAAGTAAAAAACAAACAAAAAAAATGTCAGGTAATGATAAATGGTAATAAATGCTTGCTTGGCTGAAATGACAGGAAGCAGCTGGTGATATACTTCAGATTGAGTGATGGAGAAAATCCTCTTTGAGAAGGTGACATTAAACTGTGACTTTAAAAGCAAGGGAGAGGTAAGCATGTAATGACCCAGGGGAGCGGTTTCAGGAAGAAAGGTAGCTATGCAGTGGTCCACAGTGAGGACCAGCTTGGCCTGTCCCGAAACAGGAAGAAGCGCCTTGCAGCTGGCCCTTAAGGAGCTAAAAGAGACAGACGATGGCTTGGTAACACATCATGGCTAGCACCTGTCAACGGAAAGAGTGCATTTTTTCTCTTTTAATATCTGAGGGGTTATCAGATGCTTTTCAGTTGGTGAGTGACAACAATGAAAAGTGAAAGGGTTACTTGCTCAGCCATGTTCGACTCTTAGCGACCCCATGGACTGTAGTCCAGCAGGCTCCTCTGTCCATGGAGTTCTCCAAGCAAGAATAATGGAGTGGGTAGCCATTCCCTTCCCAGGGGATCTTTCTGATACAGGGATTGAAGCCAGTATTGCAAGGAGATTCTTTACCATCTGGCAGTAAGAAGAAGACAATAAAGAAGGTAAGAGCTTATCCTGCCCTCCAGCGGCTCATAGGAGTTTTCTACACACACATTTGAAACCCTTTCATTACCAACCCATGCTATACTTCTGAGGATAGAAGAAGCCTTTTTCCCTCTAATTTCCCCATGCAGCTTTTGCATGTAACCCAGCCTGAGTCAGTGACTTTATTCAATTCTACCAGGAATCTTTTTCATACACAGGACCCAGGACAGAGGGTTTATAAAAGTTCCCCTTGAAACATGTTCTCAATATCTTTTATCCATTTCTCTAGAAGTCCCTCCCTTCACCCTCTCATCACTGAGAGTCTCTATCCCTCCAGGAAAGCACCAAAGCATCTGAAATATGACTACATTGCAATGAGCCACAGCCAGACTGGTGATAACTTTCTCTTCATATTTGATATGGAGGGAAAGGGTTACATAGCTTATTCTGCCTCTTGCTTCCCCCTTGCTTTCATCCAATCCTTAAGAATTACACATACTAGTCTTCACAAGATGGCAGAGGAGTAGGTGGATGTGGAGTACATCTCACAGAAGTGCATGCAGAACACCAGCTGAGAGCAGAGAGGAGTGCCTGACCAGCAGAAAAGAATATATAGAACCTCGTAAAACTCAGTAGGATGGAGGAACTAGGGGAAAAACAGGAGCGTTAGTAAGACTGGACCTGCCCTCTGGGGTAGGAGAACTGAAGCAGGGGTCCGATCCCCACATCAGGGCAATTGTCTGAGCCAGAGGAGAAACATTTAAGGCTGCGAGTGAAACAGCTGATCTGTGCCAGCCTAAATGGAATGAGAATCAGACAGTCCTTGCCACAGCCATGCATACTCCGGACAGGGATGCAGGCCCCCTGGAAGGCGCAGCAGCTGGGAGCTGAAGTTTAGGGATTGTGGAGCAATCCCAGGGTGATCGCTGCTGTTTACTGCAGGGAGATGGATTGAGGGGTTGTGAGGCAGGAGATTGTAGTGGGAAATGCCTGTGGAGGAAAGCTGGGCAGCCACAGAAGCAAGGCAATACTGCTGAGTCACGCATAGTGGGTGGAGATATCACCATAGCCTCTCTCTCCCCACACACCTCAGCCGAACAATAGACAGGCTGGCCCATCATCACCTGATGCACTGAACTACTGAGCAGGACCCCACCCAGGGTGCTCCTTTAAGTGACTGATGTGCCTAACTACAGAGTAGGACCCCACTTGGGGGGTCCCCTTTAAATGCCTGCGCACTGATCTACAGCGTAGGACCCCAGCCAGGGGCGCCCCTCTATGTGCCTGAATGCGCGGAGCTATGGAGAAAGACTGGCCAAAGCGGCCTTCTGATTTCCAGCTACCAAAGGCTTGAAAAAAGACTCTGATAGGGCCATAATTCCTGCGGTGGAGGCAGTTCATGTCCCTGCACACTTGGGGCTGCCAGGGTCCCCGCAAGCCAAGCAGCTGCGCCACCTTCATGCTCAACCCTCACTGGGGCAGAGCTGCCACAGGCAAAAAATGTCTTGTGTCTATGCACGCAGGGTCACTTCAGTCGTGTCCAACTGTTTGCCACCCTGTGGACTACGGCCTGCCAGGCTTCTCTGTCAGGGGAGTGGAAATAAAACCACAATCGAAACCCAGGGGCAGTGTGGCTAAGGAAGAAGACCCAAAACCTTCCCACCAGCTGTACAAGCTGCAGATTAAATCCACACGATCAACTAGGCAGCTCTGTGTCTATGGAAAATATAAAAGGACATTGGAGAGCTCCCACAAAAGAAAATGCACAATCTCTGATAGCTGTGGACACTGGAGGCAAGAACACACAGGAATAGGACCTGATTAGAATCTGAGCTGCCCGCACAGCAGGTCCAGAGACCAGCACAGTGTTGGAGGGCATCCTAGGGATGTGAGATAGAACACGACTCTCAGTGAGGGAAAGGATCCTGACAGCAGTGACTCAAGAAAAACGTTTATTATTCTTATGTTTTGACTTGTTCTGTAGATTCTTTTGGATTTTTTTTTCTTTTTTCCTTTTTTATCCCCTTCTGTCGTAGTTGTCAATTTTATTGGCACTATGAAATCTAATTAAACTTTTGACCTTTTTTCTTCTCAGTCACATTTTTTATTATTTTTATAAACCTATGCCTCTACCTTGGGCTTCTGTAGTCCCTTGGAGCCTTCCTTTTTTTTCTTTTCTTTCTTCATCCTTTTTTCTTCTTTTCTCTTTTTTTAAATTTTAATTTCTAATTTTTTAAGCCTATTATTTTTTTTTACATTTATTCCTTTGTTTGCTTTTCCCACTGTTCTTTTCCCCTTGCAGTGCAGTTACATAATGTATATAACTCTTTTTTATCTACCTCTGTTAAACTTTGCCTATCTATTCTTTCTTTCTTTTCTTTCCTCTCAGCATATCTGTTAGTTTTGCTTTCCTTGCCTCATTCCCCACCTGGCACCATGAGTTAGTTCTGTTTTCCAGTTTCTGCTTTAGTTAGTTTTGTTCTTAACTGGCAGATATAATTTTTTGTTCCCTTTGTTTGCCAGGTCAATCTGTACAGTTACTCTATTTTTGTTGGACTGTTTTGATTTTGTGTATGGGTGTTTATGTATATATGTGTATTCCATTAATTTAATTATTATTTGCCTGGTTTTGTAAAACTGTCATTTGTCTGGGATTCATCTTTGGTTTCTCATTTTTGGCTATTTGTTTTAATCTCACTTAATGCCTCACTTAAACCACTTGTGGAATCTTATTTCTGACCAGAAATCAAGCCCTGAAGCCTTTAGAATGGGAGCACTGCCTCCCAGACCCTGGACTACCAGAGAACTAACCCTAGGGAGTATCAAATAATGAGAACTCACACAGATGAAGCCACCTGAATAAGAGTCGCAGCATCACCCAGCCACCAGTAGCACCCTGTACAGGATGCCTCATCCAAACAACAAACAAAATGAAAATACAAACACAATCATCAGCAGACAGGATCACCCCCTCACAGCCTTTCCCACCAGAGGAAAAACATACAAACAAAAAGTTGGCACAAATCTCACCCTACATGAAGGTTACACAAACCACTAGACCAACCTTAGGAAGGCAGAAACTGGAAGGAAGGAAGAATTCAACCTCAAAATCTGGGTAAAGGAGACCTCAAACACAATACATTAAAAGTAAGTAAATAATGAGAAGATAGAGAAATACTACACAAATGAAGGAACAAACTAGAAACACAGAAGTCCAAATAAATGTAAAGGAAATAGGCAAATAACCTGAAACTGAATGCAGAATAATGATAGTAAAGATGATCAAAAACCTTGAAAACAGAATGGAGAAAATGCAAGAATCACTTAACAAAGACACTGAAGAATTAAAGAATAAATATACAAACAACACAATAACTGAACTTAAGAATACTCTAGAAGGAATCAATAGCAGAATATCTGAAGCAGAAGAATGAATCAGTGAGCTGGAAGATGAAATAGTGGAAACAACTTCTGAAGAGCAGAATAAAGTAAAAAGAATGAAAAGAACTGAAGATAGTCTCAGAGACCTCTGGGACAATATCAAACGCACCAACATTCGAATTGTAGGGGTCCCAGAAGAAGAGAAAAACAAAGGGTGTAAGAAAATTTTTGAAGAGATTATAGTTGAAAATTTCCTCAGTATTGAAAAGGAAATGTCAATCAAGTTCAGTAGGCACAAAGAGCCCCATACTAATCACTTACTAATCAAACTAAGACACATACTAATCAAACTAACAAAGAATAAATACAAAGAAAGAATATTAAAAGCAGCAAGGGAAAAGCAACAAATAACATAAAAGGAAAATCCCATACGTTTAACAGCTGATCTTTCAGCAGAAATTCTCAGGCCAGAAAGGAATGGCAGGATATATTTAAAGTACTGAAAGGGAAAAATCTCCAACCAAGATAACTGCACCTGGCAAGGATCTCATTCAAAATTGATGGAGAAATAAAAAGCTTTACAGACAAGCAAAAGTTAACAGAATTCAGTACCACCAAACCAGTTTTACAACAAATGTTAAAGGGACTTGTATAGTCAAGAAATACAACAGAGGAAAAAAATCTACAAAATCAACCCCCAACAATTAAGAAAATGGCAATGGGAACATATGTATCAATAATTAATTTAAATGTAAATGGATTAAATGCTCCAATGAAAAGACAAAGACTGCTGAATGGACACAAAAACAAGACCCATATAGATGCCGTCTACAAGAAACCCACTTCAGACCTCAAGACACATATAGACTGAAAGTGAGAGGATGGAAAAATATATTCCATGCAAATGGGAAGCAAAGCTGGAGTAGCAATCCTCATAATAGACAAAATAGACCTTAAAATAAAGATTACAGGAGATAAGGAAGGACACTACATAATAATCAAGGAATCAATCCAGGAGGAAGACATAACAATTATAACTATATAGGCATCCAGCATAGCACCTCAATACATAAGACAAACACTAACAGACATAAAAGGAGAAACTGACAGTAACACAAAAATAGTCGGAGACTTTAACGCCCCACTCACACCAATGGCCAGATCATCAAAATGATAAATTAATAAGGAAACACAAGTCTTAAATGATACATTAGATGAGATGGATCTCATTGATATTTTCAGGACATTCCATCTAAATGCAGAAGAAGACACCTTCTTCTCAAGTACACATGGAATATTCTCCAGGATAGACCACATCCTGGGTCATAAATCAAACTTCAATAAACCTAAGAAAATTGAAATTGTATCAACATCTTCTCTGACCACAGCGCTATGAGGCTAGATATCAATTACAAGAAAAAAATGTAAAAAAACACATGGAGATGAAACAATACAGTTCTAAATAACCAACAGGTTATGAAGAAATAAAAGGGAAATCAAAACATATCTAGAAACAAATGACAATGAAAACACAACCACTCAAAACCTATGGGATGCAGAAAAAGCAGTTCTAAGAGGGAAGTTTATAGCAAAACAACCTGACCTCAAGAAACAAGAAAAACATCGAATAGACAGCCTAGTTGTTGTTGTTTAGTCGCTAAGTCATGTCTGACTCTTTGTGACCCCATGGACTTTAGCCCACCAGGCTCCTCTGTCCATGGGATTCTCTAGGCAAGAATACTGGAACCTAACTTTACACCTAAACAACTGGAAAAAGAAGAACAAAAAAAAAAAAATTAGTGGAAGGAAAGAGATCATAACAGGAAAGAAATGAAAGAAACAATAGTAGAGATTAATAAAACTAAAAGCTGGTTGCTTGAGAAGATAAGCAAAATTGACAAAGCTTTAGCCAGACCCATCAAGAAAAAAGAGAAGAATCAAATCAACACAATTAGAAATGAAAAAGGCAAGGTTACAACAGACAATGCAGAAATACAAAGGATTATTAAGAGACTATTGTGAACAACTATATGGCAGTAAAATGAATAACCTGGAAGAAATGGACAAATTCTTAGAAAAGTTCAATCTTCTAAGACTGAACCAGGAAGAAATAGAAATCATGAACAACCCAATTACAAGTACTGAAATTGAAGCTGTGATCAAAAATCTCCCAAAAAACAAAAGCCCAGGTCCAGATGGCTTCACAGGAGAAATCTATCAAACATTTAGAGAAGAGCTAATTCCTATACTTCTAGCTAATGCCTAACCTTCTTTTAAAACTCTTTCAAAAAGATTCCAGAGGAAGGAACACTTCCAAATTCATTCTACAATGCCCCCATCACCCTGATACCAAGACCAGACAAACACAATGCAAAAAAAGAAAACTACAGGCCAGTATCACTGATGAGCATAGATGCAAAAATCCTCAACAAAAGTTTAGCAAGCAGAATTCAGCAACACATCAAAAAGCTTATGCACCATGATCAAGTTGGGTTTATTCCAGAGATACAAAGATTCTTCAATATACACAAATCAATGTGATACACCATATTAACAAATTGAAAGATAAAAACCATATGATAACCTCAATAGACATAGAAAAAGCCTTTGACAAAATTCAGCACCCATTTATGATTAAAACTTCAAAAAATGGGCATAGAAGGAACCTACCTCAACATAGGAAAGGCCATACATGATAAGCTTACAGCAAAGATTATTCTCAGTGGTGGAAAACTGAAAGCATTCCCCCCTTAGAACAGGAACAAGACAAGGGTATCCACTTTCACCACTATTATTCAACATAGTTCTGGAAATCCTAGCTACAGCAGTCAGAGAAGAAAAAAATAAATAAAAGGAATCAAGATTGGAAAAAAAAGAAGTAAAGCTTTCACTGTTTGCAGATGACATGATACTGTACATAGGAAACCCTAAAGATAGTATCAGAAAATTACTAGAGCTAATCAGTGAATTTAGCAAAGTTGCAGGATACAAAATCAATACACAGAAATCACTAGCATTTCTATATACTGACAATGAAAAATCAGAAAGAGAAATTAAGGAATCAATCCTATTCACCATTGCAACAAAAATAATAAAATATCTAGGAATAAACTTACCTAAGGAGACAAAAGAACTGTACACAGAAAATTATAAGACACTGGTGAAAGAAATCAAAGATGACATAAACAGATAGAGATATTCCATGTTCCTGGGTAGGAAGAATCAATATTGTGAAAATGACTATACTACCAAATGCAATCTACAGATTCAATGTTATCCCTATCAAATTACCAATGGCATTTTTCACAGAACTAGCATAAAAAATTTCACAATTCATATGGAAACACAAAAGACCCCAAATAGCCAAAGCAGTCTTGAGAAAGAAGAATGGAGCTGGAGGAATAAACCTTCCTGACTTCAGATTATACTACAAAGCTACAGTCACCAAGACAGTAAGGTACTGGCACAAAAACAGAAACATAGACCAATGGAACAAGACAGAAAGCCCAGAAATAAACCCATGCACCTATGTGTACATTATTTTTGACAAAGGAGGCAAGAATACACAATGGGGCAAAGACAGCCTCTTCAATAAATGGTGCTGAAGAAACTGGACAGCTACACGTAAAAGAATGAAATTAGAACACTTCCTAACACCATACACAAATTTAAACTCAAAATGGATTAAAGACCTAAATGTAAGACCAGAAACTATAAACCTCTTAAAGAAAACATGGGCAGAACACTCAATGACATAAATCACAGCAAGATCCTTTGTGACCCACCTCCTAGAGTAATGAAAAAAAAAAAGTAAACAAGTGGGACCTGATTAAACTTAAAAGCTTTTGCACACCAAAGGAAACTATAAGCAACATGGAAAGACAACCCTCAGAATGGGAGAAAAGAATACAAAATGAAACAACTGACAAAGGATTAAAATTTCCAAAATATACAAGCAGCTCATACAACTCAATACCAGAAAAACAAACAACCCAATCAAAAAGCGGGAAAAGAGCTAAACAGACATTTCTCCAAAGAAGACACAGAGATGGCTAACAAACACTTGAAAAGATGCTCAACATCGCTCATTGTTAGAGAATTGCAAATCAAAACTACAATGAGGTATCACCTCCCACCAGAATGGCCATCATCAAGAAGTTTACAAATAAATGCTGGAGAAGGTGTGGAGAAAAGGAAACGCTCTTGCACTGATGGTGGGAATGTAAATTGAAGCAGCTACTATGAAGACAGTATGGAGATTCATTAAAAAACCAGGAATAAAACCACCATATATGACCCAGCAATCCCACTCATAGGCATATACCCTGAGGAAACCAAAACTGAAAAAGGCACATGTATCCCACTGTTCACTGCAGCACTATTCACAATAGCCAGAACACAGAAGCAACCTAGATGTCCATCGACAGATGAATGGATAAAGAAGTTGTGGTACATATATACAATGGATTATTCAGCCATAAAAAGGAATGCATGTGAGTCAGTTCTAATGAGGTGGATGAACTTAGAACCTATTATACAGAGTGAAGTAAGTCAGAAAGAGAAAAACAAATATCATATTCTAATGCATACATACAGAATCTAGAAAAATAGTACTGAAGAATTTATTTACAGGGCAGCAAGGAAGAAATAGACATAGAGAATAGACTTATGGACATGGGGAGAGGGGAGGAAAGGGTGAGAGGTACGGAAAGAGTAATGTGGAAACTCACATTACCATATGTAAAATAGAGAGCCAATGGGAATTTGCTGTATGGCTCAGGAAACTCAAACAGGGACTTTTTGCATCAACCTAGAGGGGTGGGACGGGTAGGGAGATGGGAGGGAGGTTCAAAAGGCAGGGGATATAAGTATACCTATGGCTGATTGAGAGTTGGACTGTGAAGAAAGCAGAGTGCTGAAGAATTGATTCTTTTGAACTGTGGTGTTGGAGAAGACTCTTGAGAGTCCCTTGGACTGCAAGGAGATCCAACCAGTCCATTCTGAAGGAGATCAGCCCTGGGATTTCTTTGGAAGAAATGATGCTAAAGCTGAAACTCCACTACTTTGGCCACCTCATGCAAAGAGTTGACTCATTGGAAAAGACTCTGATGCTGGGAGGGATTGGGGGCAGGAGGAGAAGGGGACGACAGAGGATGAGATGGCTGGATGGCATCACTGACTCAATGGATGTGAGTCTGAGTGAACTCCAGGAGTTGGTGATAGATAGGGAGGCCTGGAGTGCTATGATTCACGGGGTCACAAAGAGTCAGACACGACTGAGCGACTGAACTGATGGCTGATTCATGTTGATGTTTGACAAAAAAAAAAAAAAAATTCTGTGAAGTAATTATCCTTCAATTAAAACATTTTTTAAAAAGAATTATACATATTGTCCCATTTTGTTGTCCTTTCATTAATGTCTTTTCTTTTTTTCTAATTTTTATTTTATATTGGAATACGGGGCTTCCCTAGTGGCCCAGATGGTAAAGAATCTCCTAAAATGTGGGAGACCTGGTTTCAATCCCTGGGTCGAGACAATTCTCTGGAGAAGGGAGTGGCTACCCCCTTCAGTATTCTTGCCTGGAGAATTCCATAGACAGAGGAGCCTGGTGAGCTCCAGTCCACGGGGTCATAAAGAGTTGGACGTGGCTGAAGGACTTCCATTTTTAAGGGCTTCCCAAGTGGCTCAGTGGGTAAAGAATCCACCTGCAATTCAGGAGCCACGGGAGATGCAGGTTCCATCCCTAGGTCAGGGAAGATCCCCTGGAGGAGGGCATGGCAACTAACTCCAGTATTCTTGCCTGAAGAATCCCATGGACAGAGGAGCTTGGAACGTTATGGTCCATAGGGTCGCAAAGAGTCGGACACACCTGAAGTGACTGAGCATGCACGCATAGTTGATTTATAGTGCTGTGTTAGTTTCAGGTATACAACAAAGTGATTTAGTCACGATGTCCTTTCAATGTCAGCCTCAGTGACATTTAAATAGCGTTATGAAACGTTTCTTATTCATTCATTCAAAGAAAAACAAAAAGATAAAAATTAACAGGCCACTACCCACCCGGTAATTGTAACTTAGACTTGTCCTCTAGAGCTCTGAGGGATTGTGAAGACTGTCAAGGAAGCATGACATGCCAAAAGGTACTGTGTGAATGGTACTCCCAATGAAAGGAATAGTCTGCACTCAAAAGAGCATTTGAAAATACTCCTGACTTGTAAGTCTTAGTGACATATAGATATGCTTTCTAAACACAAACCATAGGACTCTCCTGGCAGTCCAATGGTTAAGACCTCTGTGCTTCCAATGCAGGGGACTTGGGTTTGATCCCTGGTCAGGGAACAAAGGGGGCTTTCCAAGTGGTGCAGCAGTAAAGGACCCACCTGTCAATTCAGGAGGTATCAGAGATGCAGTTCAATCCCCAGGTCTGGAGGATCCCCTGGAGTAGGAAATGACAACCCACTCCAGTATTCTTGCCTGGAAAATTCCATAGACAGAGGAGCCTGGTGGACTACAGTCCATGGGACGGCAGAGAGTCAGACACGACTGAGTGTCTGTGTGCATGCACGCACACACACACACACATACACACACACACACACAGAACAAAGATCCCATGTGCTGCATGGTGCAACAACAACAACAACAGCAAAAAAAAAACACATACACATCCCACAACTTTATCTTATCTGTAAGTGTATTTCTTTAATTATAACTTTTCTTATTAGAAAGGCTATCTATGTTTATTATAAAAGAATTAGAAAATGTGGTTTACAGTAAGAAGGAACTAATAAAACTCCAGTTTCCCATGCCCAAAAATAACCACTGTTAACACCTTGAAATGTAAATTTTTAGATAGGCAGATAGACAGACAGACACAGTCATATGAGGGTAATTTGTTAACAAAAATAGAAGTCTTGCTCCAGGTGTTACCTTGTAACCTAAATTTTTTACTTTATTATAGGAGATAACTTTTCATGCCAATAAATATTTTATATTTTATATTTTTCCCTCAGAATCTTCCTCCTTTATGCATTACGCCTGCTGTTCTGTGCTTTTTCTCTTCAATATCCACCCTATCCACAACTCAGAGATATTGCATGATCACTTCCCAAAACAGACTTCTGTCTTGGCAGACTTCCCTGTTCACGGGGGAACAGCAGAGAATTCCCCAGGAATGCTAGGATCTTCCTTCCTTCAGTCACATCTCTATCTAGCTGTGCATCATTGGCTAAGTTTCTTGCCTTCTCTGGGTCTCAGATTCCATTCTAAAGTTAAACATGAATGATATTTGTACTATCCTCCCTGGCTGGAGGAGGGTGGAAACAGTATGGAAAACTTCAGGTATGCATCCTCCAATTTTAAATAGTTCCATCTGGTCCAGTGAACACCAGTCCTCACTAACTGACCAACACAAATTGACTAGAAAATTCCAGACCAAAACAGTAAGAGTTGAATTGCCCCTGAAATGATTCAGACAATTTTCAGATGTTGGGTTGGGGGGTGCAGGGTAACAGGGGAAAGCAAGGAAGTAAATCTGCAGACCATTACTGTTGACTACTTCTGATCAACAAACAAACCAGCAGCCCTACCCTACGTGGTAAGGACTGTATATAACATGGAAAAGTACAACCAGAAGACTAAACATTGCTGAAATCCCTGAAGACTCAAGAGTTTCACATCTGGACAAATGACCTCATTAGGATTTCACTCAGAGTGGAATAGAAGATGACTCTGATTGCTAAACCGAAACATTTGTAAATTGCCCTTTACCAGCCTTGACATTATCAGGGAAGAGAAAAGCCCTCATGTGAAACAAGGTTTTAGAGGGAGGGAATGGGACAGAACTTTCTAACAGCAAATAGAGTATTTCAAGATTATTATATAACAGCAGAACAACGGGTAGCAGGGAAGACAACTGAAATGAAAGAACAATAGGGACCAGTTGAATAAACTGCTACTTCTATACAATGGGCTAAAAACCAGCCTTCAAAATGACGGCTGTATAACTTTATGAATCTAATGAATTGTTCGGAATCCACAGTTAAGGTGGAAAAGGTAAGTCACCAATCAGCATATGTAGTACAATTCACTTTTATGAAAAAAGAAAAGTCTATATTTACATCTTTATAAGATCTGTGTCTGGCTGGTGAGATAAGAAGCATATACATGCCTAACTTTTTATTTATGTGCTAAAATGATAGAAATTTTACATTTAAAAAATGTTTCCTCACTCTATGGGACTTTCTTCTTCTAGCAGGCTTCTGCTAAGAGGTGGATATTTCTTCCTTTCCTATTCAACTACGGTAGGTGTATATTTTCCAGCTGCTTTATTTACCACTAGCTCTTTTGGAAGTACCTTTCATCATTCCTGGTGGCCTCCCTGGTGGCTCAGATGGTAAAGAGTCCACCTACAGTGTGGGAGACCCGGGTTCAATCCCTGGGTGGGGAAGATCTCCTGGAGAAGGGAATGGCAACCCACTCCAGTACTCTTGCCTGGAAAATCCCATGGACGGAGGAGCCTGGTAGGCTTCAGTCCATGGGGTCACAAAGAGTCGGACACGACGGAGCGGCTTCCCTTTCCTTTCACTTCTCATCATTCCTATTCTTGTTTCTCTCTTTTCTGGTCTCTTCTGTCATTCTCCAAATCAGCCAATCTCTGAGCTGAAAGGCCTTAGATTTTATTCTGCCTTCCACCTCAGTAGCCAGTAAGATGCAAATCAGTTAAGCAGCAGAGAACCTCAACTCAAGTGTCTAAACCATGGTTCAGCAAACTACTGCCTGAGTGACAAATACTGCCAGCTGCCTGTTTTATGGGAACTCAGACGTGCTCATTTGCTTACATATTGTGTATGGCCACTTCCACTCTACCATGGGAGAGCTGGCCTACAGAGCCTAAGGTATTTACTATATGGCCCTTTACAGAAAAAAAATTGCCAACTCCTGGCCTAAGCAACCAAAATTTATTACTTTACAAAGCCAGAAGCTCAAAATGTGCAACTCCCGGACTGACTGACGTGACAGGTCAGCAAAATCATCAAACATCTGGTTCTTGACCAGTATCCACTATGCAACCTCACTGTATCAGCTTTACTCCCAGACCAGCTCCCCTCAGAGCTGCAAGATGACTACAGTGATTACAGGCATCGCATCACATTATGATCTAGATAGTGTCTGCAAAAGAAAATATTCCATCTGATATGCTTTCTTCTAAGAGTGGGGAAATCTCTCTGTTGTTTATGTTGTTCAGTTGCTAAGTCGTGTCTGACTCTTTGTGACAGCATGGACTTCAGCACACCAGGCTTCCCTGTCCTTCACCATCTCCCAGAGTTGACTCAACTAATGTCCATTGAGTCAGTGATGTTATTTACAGGGGGTAAAGCAAATTCCTCCTCATATCACATTGGTCAGATTCCATCAGCTCCCACCACATGCTCATGCCTAAACCAATCACTCAAAAGACTGGATTTTATATGACAAACTAATCAGTTTACAAGTGAGCTGGAGATGCACTCTGACTGGTGAAGTATCTCTTAGGGACTGGACTTGTGTTTGTGTAACACAGCACCTAAATCACAGTCCCCTGAAGTGGAACCCATTATTCTTTCATGTTTCAAGTTCAGAAGAGTTTCAGAACTGGTTCAAGGCTTCAAACGATAATGCCCAACAGACATGGCTACATCTCTCTCAGTCTTTACCTAACCATCTATCACAAGGTGGTTTCTGTAGCCCCATACATCATGTCCACAGTTTACAGAGGAAGAATGAAAAAGGGGGAAAAGGCAAATGACTTTACTAACTTTTTAGGAGCTTTTCTAGAATCCCACATAACAAGTTTCCCTTTCCTCTCACTGGCCAGAATTATGTTCCATGATTACCCATACCGTAAACTCCAGCTAACATTATATTCAATGTGAAAAACTGAAAGCATTTCCTCTAAGATCAGGAACAAGACAGGGACATCTTCTCTCACCACTCCTATTTAATATAATACTGGAAGTCTTAGCTAGGGGAACCAAGCAAGGCCAAAAACCAAAGACAACCAAATTGGAAAGGAAGAAATAAAATTGTCATTCTTTTCAAATGGTATAATTTTCTATACAGAAATCCAAAGACTCAACAAAAAATAATAATAATAATAATCTGCTGGAACTAAGAAATGAATTCAGTTAAGTTGCAGGATATAAAATCAACATAGAGAAATCAGCTACATTTCTATACAATTATAGTGAAACATCTGAAAAAGAAATGAAGAAAATTATCCTATTCACAATAGCATCAAAAACAGTACAATACCAAAGAATAAATTTAACCAAGGAAATGCAAGATCTGTACAATGAAAACTATAAGACTTCTTTGAAAAAAAGAACTGAAGAAGACACAAAGACTTCTGTGTTCATGTATTGGAAGAATTAATATTGCTAAAATGTCCATACTACCAAAATCTATCTATAGATTCAGTACAATCCCTATCAAAATTCCAATGATGTTCTTCCCAAAAATAGAAGAAAAAAAAAAGAAAGAAATCCAAAATTTGTATAAAACCACTAAAGACCCTCAATTACCAAAGCAATCCCAAGAAAGAACAAAGTCAGAGGCATCACACTTCCTGACTTCAAACTATACTACAAAGTTGTAGTAACTAAAACAGTGTGGTATTGGCTTTTAAAAAAAAAAGGATACGTCAATGGAATAAATTAAATGGCCTAGAATTAAACACTGGCATATTTGGTCAACTAGTATTTGACAAAACAGCAAAGAACATCCAAGGGATGTTCAAAAAATCTTGTTGACAAAACTGGGTAAATACATGCCAAAAAAATGAAATCAGAACCCTATCTCACACCATTCATAAAATGAACTTGAAATGAATCAAAGAATGAAACATAAGACCTGATACCAAAAAATGCCTAGAAGAAAACATAAGGAAGAAGCCCCTTGACAATGGCAATGCTTTCTTAGATATGACACCAAAACCACAAACAGCAAAAGCAAAAATCAACAAGCGGGACTACATCAAACTTAAAAGCTTCCACAAAGCAAAAGAAACAATCAACAAAATGAAAAGTTACCTACAGAAAGTGAGGAAAGATTTGCAAAGCATATATTAGATAAAGAATTAATATCTGAATTTTATAAAGAACACATACAACTCAATAAGAAAAAATAAACACGCCAACTGAAAGTGGGCCTAGGAACTAAATAGATATTTCTCCAAAGATGACATCTCCAAATGGCCAACACGTGCGTGAAAACAGTAATAATGAGGGAAATGCAAATCAAAACCATGACACATCACATCTGTTAGAATGGCTTTCATAGAGAAGACAAGAGCTAAATGTCAGGGAGGGTGTGTAGAAAAGGGAACCTGGGGCACTGTATGAATATGACCTGGAGGCTCCCAAAAAAAATTAAAAATAGAACTACCATGTATTCTAGCAGTTCCACTCCTGGGTGTATATCCAAAGGAAATGCTGCTGCTGCTGCTGCTGCTAAGTCTCTTCAGTCGTGTCCGACTCTGTGCAACCCCACAGACAGCAGCCCACCAGGCTCCCCCGTCCCTGGGATTCTCCAGGCAAGAACACTGGAGTGGGTTGCCATTTCCTTCTCCAAGGCATGAAAGTGAAAAGGGAAAGTGAAGTCGCTCAGTCGTGTCTGACTTTTAGAGACCCCATGGACTGCAGCCCACCAGGCTCCTCCATCCATGGGATTCTCCAGGCAAGAGGACTGGAGTGGGCTGCCATTGTCTTCTCCACCAAAGGAAATGAAAGGCTATCAAAGAGAAATATGCACACCCATGTTTATTGCAGCAGGACTCAGAATAACCAAGATATAAAAACAACCTAAGTGCCTGTCAACAGAGGAATGAAGAAAGATGTGAGACACAGACACACAGAGAGGAATATTGTTCAGTCATGAGAAGGACTTCCCTGGTGACTCAGATGGTAAAGAATCTGCCTGCAGTGTGGGAGACCTGGGTTTGAACCCTGGGTCGGGAAGATCCCCTGGAGAAGGAAATGGCAATCCACAGCAGTATTCTTGCCTAGAGAATCCCACGGACAGAGGTGCCTGGCGGGCTACAGTCTATGGGGTTGCAGAGAGTCAAACACAGAGCAATTAACACTTTCACTGTCTTTCATGAGGAGGAAGGAAATCCAGCCATTTGCGGCAACATGGATGAATGCTGAGGACAATATGCTAAGTGAGATAAGCAAGGCAAATGCGGTATGACATCAGTGATATGTGGAATCTAAAAGACTCAAACTCATAAAAACAGAGCAGAATGGGCTTCCCAGGGGTTGGAGGGTGGGGAGGTAGGAGAAATGTCGTTTGAGGGTATAAACTTACAAGCAGCAGACAAATAGGTCTTAGAGATATAAGGCACTCACAGCGAATATAGACAAAAATATTTTATTATAGTTATCAAACAGGCTAAGAGATTAGATCTTAATTATTCCCACTACAAATAATAATTACATGACCTGACAGAGATGCTGTCGTTACAGTGAGTCATATTACAATATATAATGTATCAAATGAATATGTTGGATGTCTTAAGTGTACAGAATGTTATCCACCAAATGTATATCAATTTTGTTAAAGGAGGCTGAAAAGGGAGGGAGGCTGAAAAAGGGAGGCAGAAAAATATCTGAGCATTTTTACCTCTCATAGTCAAATTATTATGAATAAGTAAAAACTGGTATTGTGTAGGTAATTATAAATTTCTTCCAGAGGTGGATACTTGAAAAAAAAAGTTAGTGTTTTGATTAAAAAAAAAAGGAAAAAACAGGAAGGAGTGAGGATTGGGTAGCTGATCCACGAATGTCCAGCTAATCCACTGGACATATTTACTGTATGTCCAGTGAAGGATAAACCTCTACAGCATTTCTGATGAATAATTTTATTTTACCACCTAAAAATCTCACATTGTCCAGTCTAGGCAAGAAAAGAAACTGTAAACAACTCTTGCCTCCCTTTATTTTGATAGAGAATGTGTCAACTGCACTGGGGATTAATGTCCCCTGGCCCTCGGCATACCTTTCATTAATAATACTGCAAAGGAAAAGAAAGAACCTTGACCAGGTCCTTTTCTTTTGGATTCTTCATTTGATCCACCTCCTGGGCAGGCTGTTCCTTAGTTAACATTTGGGATGGAAGGTGATGCAAAAATACCATATTACAAACACAAACAGAAAGTATTTCCTTTATGGAACAGAATAATTTTCATCTCTGAATTTCTATCCATTCCATTGGAAACATTGCTTAAAAACCATTTCAATTGCATTCATTTCATCTAACAAGTTAGCACTGAGGTAACTCTTTAAATATTTAATAATTGCTTGAGACACTTCCCTTTATTATAATCCTATGCTCAGAATTCCCAGACTCTCTCATCAATCCCAGGGCCTGGAACAAACAGAGGCAGTTATTTCCAGGCAAATGCAAAGTCATGTGATCTCTATTACAATTTCCTGAAGGTCAAATGAAGCACTGGGTTGAAGGGGGTGTGTGCATTCCTCTCCTTCCATTTCACTACTCATTCTTCTTTCACTGCCCATCTGATTCTCCCCACCTCCAACGCCATACACCCTCCCCATCAAATCAAACCGGACTTCTCTAATCATCATCAAAGGTGAGACAAAAAGGTATACCTTTGGAGCATCAAGCCACAGTTTCACACTCCATTTGTACAAGAACTCAGAAGGCCACTAATGAGCTGTTTGCTTTTTTAGCAAGCATCTTTACAGTCATCATGGAAATGTGTTTTGGCGGGTCTCCCAGGGCACGAGAGCTATTTATGAGAGCTATCTTGAAGACCCGACATACATCATTAGGATGTCCACTACCATCTGCTAACTGGACATGGCCCAGAGACAGTTGGGAACAGGCTAGGAGAACATTGACATATGAGGAAGGTAAGCATAGGAGTCACTTTTCATTTGTTTCATCCTGCCTGCCTCTCCAGCAATCCACTCCAGACACTTGTAGGACCCACCTTTCATTATCCCTCTTCTAGATCACTTAGCAGCATACAATCTTAGGTTTTAACCCATGGTGATGACCCAAGTTATAACCAGCCTTTCTTTGCATGTTCAGTTCATCAACAATGGAACAAGAACTGTCTCTCACTTTCTATCTACCCTACCATCCATCACCCCCAGATCAGGGAACACCCTTCCCCAACATTCACCACACGAAACACTCAAAGTAGCAGGAGAAATCAAGGCCAAAAATCACCTTTGACTCACTATTTGCTTCCATAACAGCTGTAGAGTCAATACTTCTTGCCACACTCTTCAGGATTTCTGAGCTTTGGCTGATTCCAAGCCACCAACAAGTAATTTGTAAGTCAGTTCGTTTCCATTCAATCTCTAGTTATTGAATACCAACTATGTGTCAGACACTGAAAACATGGAAGAATCCTTTCTCTGGAGGAACTTGCAGTGTACCAAGGTCACTGAGACCTTGTATGTCCAGTCACTCAGTCGTGTCCTCCTCTTTGCGACCCCATGGACTGTAGCCCACCAGGCTTCTCAGTCCACGGGATTTCCCAGGCAAGAATCCTGGGGTGGGTTGCCACTTCCTCCTCCAGGGGATTTTACCAAACCCAGGGATCAAACCCGCAACTCGTGTGTCTCAGGAGACGGATTCTTTACCACCGAGCCACTAAGGAAGTCCATATATATATATATATATATATATAATTATTAATATTAGTGGTGTGTACATACAAATGCTAGGATACCATGTGTACAGATGGACATATAAAAGCACAGAAAAAGGACACATCACAAAACCAGAGAAATTAGAAGCTGCTTCCTTGAGAAGAATAAACACTCTGAGTTATATTTTGAAGGATATATATAAGATCCTTTTTAGTCACGTTTAAAAAGAAGGAGATCCAACCAGTCCATTCTGAAGGAGATCAGCCCTGGGATTTCTTTGGAAGGAACGATGCTGAAGCTGAAACTCCAGTACTTTGGCCACCTCATGCAAAGAGTTGACTCATTGGAAAAGTCTGATGCTGGGAGGGATTGGGGGCAGGAGGAGAAGGGGACGACCGAGGATGAGATGGCTGGATGGCATCACAGACTCGATGGACGTGAGTCTGGGTGAACTTGGGGAGTTGGTGATGGACAGGGAGGCCTGGCGTGCTGCGATTCATGGGGTCGCAAAGAGTCGGACACGACTGAGCGACTGAACTGACTGACTGAACTGAAAAAAAAGAAGAGAGTAGAAGAAATCAGAGGAGAAAGGTGCAGAAGCAGGAAAACTAAGAGGAGGAGAAAAAAATAGGCAGTCCTGTGCAAGAGTGAACATGTGAGGCCAAGAGTGAAATGAGATGGAGCAAGAGCGACATGCTCCAGCCAGGGCACAGAAGGCCTTGTATACCATGCCAAGGAACATAGATTTTATTCCATGCTGGGGAGCAGTTGAGGGGGTTTTAGCAGGGGAGCTATATGCTTAGATTTATGCTTTGGAGAGGTCACTCTGGTATCTGAGCAAAGGATGAATTTAAGAGGAAAAAAGCAGAAGCAGCTGGCAGTGAGGAGGCTGTGGCAACAGAGCAGCAAGGATTTTATGCGGCCAGTCATCATGGAGATAAGAGGAGGAGATGCACTCAAGAAAACATGGGGGAGGCAAACCTGGCAAGATTTGGTGATTATCTGGATCCATGGAGTGAAAAAGAAGATTAGAGGACCCCCACGTTGGTGACTTCTGTGAGTACAGATGCAAATACAGAAGAAGGAGTTAGTGTGAGGAAGAGAAGAGACCCCGCGTTCTGTTTCGGGCACACTGTGTTTTGGAAGGCACTGTGGAACAACTCAGTGGATATGCCCAGACGAGAACTGGCTATCCAAACGTAGAACTGGGAGAAGGTGCCAGATGGGAGACAGAAGTGTGTAAATGAGTCACCGACAGGAGTTGTTAAAACTGTGAGACAAGGTGCAGGTCACTTGATCAAAATGTATAACAGGAGAATAGGAGTAGACTCTGTGAGGAGGGCTGGGAAAGGCCACTGTTGAAGGGGAAAGCAAGGTAAGAGCAGCCCATGAGAAGCAGAGACGGGGGACAGGCAGAGCTAGAGGAAGATCATCAGACAGGGGCAGAAGAGAAGCCGGGGAGGTTCAGAGTTCCAGGAATAAGAATGGAAAAA
Organism: Oryx dammah; assembly: GCF_014754425.2. Classification (NCBI taxonomy): domain Eukaryota; kingdom Metazoa; phylum Chordata; class Mammalia; order Artiodactyla; family Bovidae; genus Oryx; species Oryx dammah. The sequence goes on from NW_024070201.1 coordinate 70,778,998, forward strand.
CAAAGCAAATTCAACATACATACATTTTTATTTACTACACTCCTCCAGAGAAGGCAATGGCACCCTACTCCAGGTACTTTTGCCTGGGAAATCCCATGGACGGAGGAGCCTGGTAGGCTGCAGTCCATGGGGTCACGAAGAGTTGGACAGGACTGAGCAACTTCACTTTCACTTTTCACTTTCATGCACAGGAGAAGGAAATGGCAACCCACTCCAGTGTTCTTGCCTGGAGAATCCCAGGGACGGGGGAGCCTGGTGGGCCACCGTCTATGGGGTCGCACAGAGTCGGACACGACTGAAGTGACTTAGCAGTAGCAGCAACACTCCTCTAAAAAAAACACACAAAAGGTCTATTAAAATGGGTTTAACTAACAAATGCACAAAAATATAGACTAGGAAATACCAGCAGATTGGACATGTCAACAAAGTTTTGGAAATTAAAAGTGTCAACAATTTAGTCAACTGGAAAAGAAAAACTAAAATATAGGTTCAAAAGAGCTCTAGGATGGAGTTAAAAAAATAGAAAAAAAAAATATGTCTATAATATGATCAAGAACTGGAAAAGAAGCACATTTGTACCTCTATTTCCAGGCTGAAACGATAAGCTAATTTGCAAATTTGTATAAAGAAGAGTTAAACTTATGTCCCATAGCTGGTGACTGCCCTGCCCAACCCAACCCCAGGCTGGACCTCTGGAAACATTGACAAGAGAGGTTCTGGTCTGAGGGACATCAGGTCCAGATGAGAGAAGGAGCAAGGACTCACTGCAAAGAGGGCAAGGCAGGAGAACTCTAGCGGGGAACTTCAAGACCCCCGTCTTTCTCCCCTCCCGGGCTGCCAGAGTGCTGGCAGCCTCCTCACCTCCACCCACTTCACATCTCAGGCAGAAGACAGAGGACACCTCTGTGGGAAACTGACCTACTTAGGATGAAAGAATTACACATACCGATAACTGGAGGTGTACCAGTGAAAATGCCAAGTCATCATTTTATCAGCCTTCACTGAAGCTCTGCGATTCACAAGAACTTCCAGTCGGTTCCAGACACTTTTATATAATTAGAAGTGCAGTCAGTGCAGTCACCACACACTTGAGGAGAGCACCTAATGCAGAAAACAGGGTCTAAACAATGTTTTTAAAGGGGGATACTAGGGGAAATGGGCAAGGATGCAAAGCTCTTAAAAGATGTAATTAGTATCTTCAAAAGAAGAAAGACACTGTACCTGTGCTGCTCAAACAATATGGCTTTTTACCAGTAAAACAAATGGTGACTGAAAGCGGAATGCATGATAGCAGAAATTTTTAAATGTATGCAATAGGGTTAGAAGACAGAAGTAAATAAAGTTTCTGCAACAGCAGAAAAATACACAAAAATGCAATAATTTCCAGACAGAGAGAACTAAGGAAACACAAGAGAGATTAACAAAGAAATGATAAAAGAAGGACAAGAGCTTCCAGAATAAGATGGTCTAACAAGTGCCCAGCACAAAGGATAAAGAATCCAGGAATTCTCTGGTGGTTCAGTGGTCAGAACTCAGTGCTTTCACTGCCAGGGCCTGGGTTCAATCCCTTGGGGAATTAAGATCCCACAAGCCACATGGAATGGCAGAAAAAAAAAAAAAAAGAATTATCACACTACCGTATATCAGTACATCATTGCAAAACTTCAGAATACCAGAAAAGATCCTAAAAAAATTCCAAAGAGATAAAACAGGTCATAAAACAGCCTTATTTATTTAATAAACATTAACTGAGGGTCTATTATGCACATAATTTATTCATAAAGTGATTTAAGATTGCAGATTAGAAGGAAATTTGGGAGTGAGCATTATGGATATAAAACATTTAGTCTGAGCTTACAGTGTCCTGGCAGTACAATCTCCTCGTAACTTAGTAGGCTGCAATTTTATTTGTTAACTGTCAGTACCCCTGTCAGCTACTACAGCAAAAGTTCTTTCCTCCATGTAATTCTCAAGCTGATGCTGACCAATGATAGAAATGGCATGGCTTTCTTGCCTCTTAATTTTTTCATCTCTAGTAAACAACAGACAACTGGAAATAAGTTGACAAAATAGGCTGGGGGAGACAAATCATATTCTTAATCTGATCATACCTTCAAGGCAACATCATAATGGCCCTATGTCCCTCACAGCCTTTTAAAATTTTATCTCGTACCATTTGGTATCTAGAAACAACGGGTCTTCCAAATGAACTTCTGGGTTCTTCCTATGCCTTTCATTCTGCTTATAAATCAACTGATTCTGGAGCCCCTCTTTTTTCTTTCAGCACTTTATCAAATACAGCCAATAATAACATATACACAACACTTCTATATTCTAATACTTGAACTAAAGAGCCTCTTGGTGAAAGAGGAGAGTGAAAAAGCTGGCTTAAAACTCAACATTCAAAAAACTAAGATCATGGCATCTGATGCCATCACCTCATGGCATATAGATGGGGAAACAATGGAAACAGTGAAAGATTATTTTCTTGGGCTCCAAAATCACTGCAGATGGTGACTACAGCCATGAAATTAAAAGACGTCTGCTCCTTAGAAGAAAAGTTTGACCAGCCTAGACACTGTGTTAAAAAGCAGAGACATTACTTCTCCTACAAATGTCTGTATAGTCAAAGCTGTGCCTTTTCCAGTAGTCATGTATGGATATGAAAGTTGGACCATAAAGCTGAGCACTGAAGAACTGATGTTTTTGAACTGTGGTGTTAGAGAAGACTCTTGAGTGTATCTTGGACTGCAAGGAGATCCAACCAGTCGATCCTAAAGGAAATCAAATCTGAATATTCATTGGAAGGACTGATGCTGAAGCTTCAATACCTTGGCCACCTGATGCAAGGAGCCAATTCATTGGAAAAGACCCTGATGATGGGAAAGATAGAAGGCAGGAGGAGAAGGGGGCAACAGAAGACAAGATGGTTAGATGGCATCACCAACTTAATGGATATGAGTCTGAGAAAACTCCAGGAAATGGTGAAGGACAGAGAAGCCTGGTGTGCAGTCCATGGGGTCACAAAGAGTCGGACACAACTGAGAGACTGAACAATAGCAACATGAATTCTTTAGCAATAAGTCTGCCTCCCAACATATCACAGAAAATGTTTTAACCATATGTTTTTCTTCATTACACAGAAACCATCATCACTGCCCGCCATGAAACCACCCAGGAGTGCCACCTATTCTAGGCTTCTGTTACAGCAACACCCATTCCAGACACCAATTTCTGTCTCAGTTAAGGTAATTCTAGCTATCATAAGAGCCAAATCCCAAATTCATAGTGGCCTGAATCAAAGTTCAATGCAATCAAAGTTCAAACTAATGTTCTTGCTTGATGCTCAGCCTTTCACCTGATTTCTCTGGGATCCATGCTCTTCCCATTTGTGGCTCTATCAACGGAGAAGGCACTGGCACCCTACTCCAGTACTCTTGCCTGGAAAACCCCATGGATGGAGGAACCTGGTGGGCTGCAGTCCATGGAGTCGCAGAGTCGGACACGACTGAGCGACTTCCCTTTCACTTTTCACTTTCATGCATTGGAGAAGGAAATGGCAACACACTCCAGCGTTCTTGTCTGGAGAATCTCAGGGACGGGGGAGCCTGGTGGGCTGCCGTCTGTCGGGTCGCACAGAGTCGGACACGACTGAAGCAACTTAGCAGCAGCAGCAGCGGAGTTCTCTGCCTCCAGTCAGCAAAAGGGAAGAGTGAATTTAAGACCAGGAGTGAGTGATGTCTACAGGCCTTGTTGCTGTTCAGTCGCTCAGTTGTGTCCGACTCTGCGACCCCATGCACTGCAGCACACCAGGCTTCCCTGTCCTTCCCTGTCTCCCAGAGTTTGCTCAAACTCATGTCCATTGAGTCGGTGATGCCATCCAACCATCTCATCCTCTGTTGCCCTCTTCTCCTCCTGCCTTCTATCTTTCCCAGCATCAGGGTCTTTTCCAATGAGTTGGCTCTTCGCACCAAGTGGCCAAAGTATTGAAGCTTCAGCATCAGTTTTTCCAATGAATATTCAGCCTTAATTTTCTTTAGGATTGATTGGTTGGATCTCCTTGCAGTCCAAGAGACTCTCAAGAGTCTTCTCCAGGACCATGATTTACAGGCTAGTCTGGGAAACAGTACATGACACTTCTCACAGCCCTTTGCCTGCACCTCAATCAAATGGCTATATTTAAATGTAAAGAAGACCAGAAGTGCAGTCTAATTGTGCCCCCTGGATGAAGAGGGACAGGTTCTAAGAGCAGCTGTCTGGTCTCTGACACAGAAATAATCAGCATACGAATGCATATTTAAAAGCAGAAGATCTGATGAGATCATGTGGCAATAATTACAGATTAAGAAGACATCTGAAGACTGAACCCTGGGGCACTTCAGAATTTACAAGTCAGGAAGCTAAAGAGAAATCAGCAAATGAAACCTAAAAGAAACAAAGGTGAGCTAGGAGGAAAACCAAGGAAGTGAAGGACTCACAGAAGTCAAGTGAAGACAGCTTTTCAAGGCAAACAGAGATCAACATTTACAAAGTGCTGCCAACAGGTCAGGTAAGATGGTGAACGAAAGCCCAGCATTGAATGTAACAACATGGAGATCACCACTGCACTTGAACAAAGCATTTTCCAGGAAGAAAGGAAGATGAAAGCCTGGGTGAGGAGGGACTGGGACAGTGAGCATGGATAAGTCTTCCAGAGAATTCTGTGGTGAAAGAGAACATAAACGGGATGGGAGTGAGGCAGGAGGTAGATGGGCCCCCAGTTAGACGTTCACAAGGAGCCTCCTGCTTATGCTTTGAGACAGAGATAATAACAGGATCAGGATAAGCAGTTGGACTTTGTCTCCTGTGGACACTTCTGGATAACTGTAATGGCAGAAGCAGAGACAGGCTAATCCCTGCTTAGGTAAAAATAAGGAGGCCACATATTTCTCATCCTTATGGTCAAGGAGACCCCCCCAGACCACAAACCTTTCTGGTGTGTAGAAGGGTTCTGAGGAATCTTTTTCAGCAGAGGGGGCACTAGTCCATAACATGGCCTGAGACCCTCAGAGACCTCCCAGAGACCCTTGCACTGAAATCCATCTTGGCTAAAAGATGCGTGTGCACACAGGGTAGGGCCTTGAGTCAGATCAGATACAGGGGTGAAGCAAGATGGCTGGCCAGAGGAAAACAAAGACCCAAAAAACTGTCCTTACATTAGCCATCTAAGCCACCCCCACAGCATGTAACTTTCTCCGAGTCCTGCCCATGTGTCTAGCTGCATGTACTTTCCTAATAAACACTTTACTTGTTTCACCATTTTCCACCTCTCTGCTAAAATTCTTTTCACAAAGAAGACAAGAGCCAGGGTCCTGCTTCCAGCCACTAGTCCCTGGTGGTCTAATGGTTAGGATTCTGCACTCCCATGTCCTAGGATCAGTTCACAGACAGGGAACTGAAATCAAGCTCCTAAACACCACGGTCATCCTAGATGAGTAGCAGGATTAAGAGTGTGTGGTCAAGTGAAGGTGTGGGGTTTGTTTTGTGTATTTGTTTTATCTGTTTATTAACATAGGAACTATTGCAGCCTTTTTCAATTAATGCCAATGACTCAGGAAGAGGCAAATGTTATGATGTAGGAGAAAGAGGGGACTCTCACTGGAGTAACGTCCTCTGATAGTGGAACAGGGACAAGACATAATGTACAAGAGAAGGGGGCTCCTTAGATAGTTTACAGCAGCAAAAAGGGAAGGCAGAGTATGTGATACAGATTCAGGGACTTCTGGTTGCCAGTCCAGCAGGTAAGGAGCTTGGAAATCATCACTCCTGTCCTCAGTGTGGGAAAAGAGATGAAAAAAACTGAAGACCAACAACTCTTCTTGGGTTGATCAGAGAACTGAGTGAAAGTGATAGTGAAGTCGCTCAGTCGTGTCCAACTCTTTGCAACCCCATAGACTGTAGCCTACCAGGCTCCTCTGTCCATGGGATTCTCCAGGCAATAGTACTGGAGTGGATTGCCATTTCCTTCTCCAGGGGATCTTCCCAACCCAGGGCTCAAACCCAGGTCTCCCACATTGTAGACAGACACTTTACCATCTGAGCCACTAGGGAAGTTCCAGAGAACTGAGGTCAGAGGGCAAATCATTGTCCCCCCAACTGGGAAGACAGACAGGTAGAGACAAAGAATCATAGCTTACCAGAGCAGAACTCACCACCGGAATTAGTAACAGGATTGGAAAACTTAAACTGTAAGTGACAAAATGTTTGTGACTCTGTGTGCACAAGGTTAGAAATTAAAAATCCCAGAAGGGCTCAAATTTATGGTGCCCCCGTCTTTTATGTGATTTGCCTATTGAAGCCCTATGAGGTCCTGTGCTTCTGGCAGTGGGACAGGAAAAGTAACCATTTCAAAATATGCTCAGAACATTCTTTTCTTAACAAGGCTCTTCCTCAAGGGAAAGGAGGGAAGGGAAATACCCAGCTCCAGATAGAAATACTTTTCTATACTTCCTGACTCACCTAAGGGAGGAAAAAACAAAACAAAACTGAGAAGCACTTGTGAAGATGACAGCCTAAGGACAGAGCTTACTAAAAGACACAGAACTCCTTGGAAGAAAAGCTAGATCAACCTAGACAGCATATTAAAAACCAGAGACGTTACTTTGCCAACAAAGGTCCATCTAGACAAAATTATGGTTTTTCCAGTGATCATGTATGGATGTGAGAGTTGGACTATAAAGAAAGCTGAACACCGAAGAATTGATGCTTTTGAACTGTGGTGTTGGAGAAGACTCTTGAGAGTCACTTTGACTGCAAGGAGATACAAACAGTCCTAAAGGAAGTCAATCCTGAATATTCATTGGAAGGACTGATGCTGAAGCTGAAACTCCAATACTTTGGCCACCTGATGCAAAGAGCTGTCTCATTTGAAAAGACCCTGATGCTGGGGGAAATTGAAGATGGGAGGAGAAGGGGACGACAGAGGATGAGATGGTTGGATGGCATCACCAAATCAATGGACATGGGTTTGGATGGACTCTGGGAGTTGGTGATGGACAGGGAGGCCTGGCATGCTGCAGTCCATGGGGTTGCAAAGAGTCAGACACGACTGAGCAACTGAACTGAACTGAACTATGGAACATGTCTCCTAACCTCACACCTTACTGCAACATCAACAGGGCTCCTGGATAAAACAAAGAAATACAGCAGAAAGAACTGCACATCTGTTCTCGTTTACAAAGAAGGTACTAGGAAAACTCAGACACCAGGAGGGACAAAAACAAGGACATCATAGGACACTTTACCTGTGATGCCTATAGCTACAGCACACAATGAGCACAGCCTAACTCCTAGCCAGATAAACAAAAGACCTCATGTTAAAGGTGGAGCCACCTCAGTTCTTTGACCCAGTAAATATGCCCAGCTCACAACAAAAAATTACAAGTAATACTAAAAGACAAAAACACATTTGAGGGGACAGAGTAGGTATCAGAACCAAACTCAGACACTGTAGACATTTTAGAATTGCCAACTGAAAAAAACAATGTGCTACATAAGAGCTGTGATTTAAGTTTTATGTGGGGCAAAATTAGGACCATAACCCAGGAGACAGCATTTTGGAGAGCTCTAAGAAACTGCTCCAAAGCGGTAGAGAGGAAGGCCAGTATATGGGTGATTTTGGTGAAGGGAGAGTACATACAATCTAGCATGTGTTTTTTAACAAAAGGCTTCTGCTAGCCTCATGAGGATTACTGCTAGTCATGAGGAGCAGACATCACCACGAGAGATTTTAGTGCTTTTCTAGATATGAGGAGATGTAAAAAACTGGGCCCATAAAATCATCTTCTGAAAATGTCCAACTATCTGAAGACTTGTTCTGCCAGCTTTTTCCAGAGCACCAAGTCTCATTTCTGCTCTCTACTCTGAACTTTCAGGGGGTGTTGAAGGTCAGCAGCTGTGGCAGCTCATAATTTAATCCTGTAGAGGTAGATGGCAAGGGCCAATTCATAGATGACAAAATTATCAGACCAAGAATTTAAAACAACTATGATTAATATGCTAAGGGCTATAATGGGAAAAAGTGGAAAAAGTGCAAGAACAGAGAGGCAATGTAAAGAGAGAAATGGAACATTAGGAAAGAATCAAAAGAAAATGCCATTATCTTTTTCTTTTTTTTATTTAGAAATAAAAAACACTGTAACATAAATGAAGAATGCCTTTAGTAGGCTTATCAATGGACTGGAATGGACACAGTTAAAGAAAGATGAGTGAGCTTGAACAGGTTAATAGAAACTTCCCAACTTAAAACACAAAGAAAAGAAAAAGAATGAAAATGGTAGAACTGTGGGATAATTACAAAAGGTGTAACATAAGCATAATGGGAATACCAGAAGGAAAAGGAAGAAAGGAACAGATGCAAAGAAATTATTCGAAGTGAGAGAGAGTGAATACATTCTCTTAATTTCTTCCACTGAAGCAAAGTCATCATCTGGGAGTGAGGACAGAAAAGATTTAGAGGTGTGAGGAGAAAGTGAGGCAAGCAGGGGAGGGAGGAGAGGAGAAAGCGAGACAGGGAGAGGAAGAGAGACTTGCAGAGTTCGTATCACACATAAATAACCCAGAATCAAACGGCACTCATATTGCCAACAAGAAACTAGAACTCTTCAGAGAAATTGTTTACAACCTGGAGTTTCTAGCCCAGCCAATCAGAAATCCATCATGAGTAAGTAAAATATCTTTTATGTACTCCTCAGGAACCTTCTAGAATATATGCTCCAGGAAAATGAAGTAGTCCAAGAATGAGAAAAATATAGGATCCAGGAAACAGGAGCTCAGTGCTCTGTAGTGACCTAGATTGGGGGGGGGGGAGTAAGGGGTGAGCGGGAGGTCCAAGAGGGGATATATATATATATATATATGCATATAGCCGATTCACCTCATTGTATAGCAGAAACTGATGCAACAGTGTAAAGCAGTTATACTCCAAGTTCTAATACATGGATTTGCAGATAATAAGAATCTGTGGAGACTGGGAGCCACAAAAACCAACTTGAACAATTTTATCCAGAGATTCATGTTCAAAACAAAGTCAGCCTTTACCATGCTGTCCTTCTAAAAGGACAGCATAATTAAAAGAACATGGACTTGGAGTCAAATAATACTTAATTCAAATCCCAACTCTGCCACTTTATAGCTATGTGATCTTGAAGAAATGACATTGACATTTGTGAGCCTCTGAAAAGTGAGGGGAACCACTTTGAATTAGTATGTGGATACATACGGTATTACACCTATCACAATTGCCAACAGAGTAATAATAGCTATCTTTTTTAGGGCTAACTATGTGCCAGATGCTTTATTAATCCTCACAACAACCTTATGTGGTAGGGACTATCATCATATCCGTTTTTACAGAAGAATCTAGAAGGGGAGCTGTCCTCCAGAATCAACCCTCGTCATCCTTGTGTAACATAAAAATGTGTAACATAAAAATATATAACATATATATCAGACATTCATTACATATCTGAGCTTTACCTAGACCCTAGACACAGTCTGGTTTCTACCTCCCCAGTCTACAAAAAGTCTCACAGAATACTTACCAGCTTTAAAAATTACACAAAGGTCCAAATAGGATGATAGTTATCTCACTCAGTTCTACCCAAAGGGTTAACCTCTTCTTGGCACTTTTTCTATATAAGATTTCTCCTACAATTGCCAATTTCTCTAGGGTGTGCATGCTCAGTCATGCCTCTTTGATATCCTGTGGACTGTAGCTTGCTAGCCTCTTATATCCATGGGACTTTTCAGGCAAGAATAAGGGAATGGGTTTCCATTTCCTACCCCAGGGGATCTTCCTGACCCTGGGATCAAACTCGAATCTTCTGCATTTCCTACGTTTCAGGCATATTCTTTAACCACTTGACACTACATTAATAATATGCTTCCAGAGACAAGGGTCCTAAAAAATGTGTTTATTTGATCTCCCTCCTCAAAGCTTTGGATTTAAGTGGACTGCTGCTGCTGCTGCTAAGTCGCTTCAGTCGTGTCCGACTCTGTGTGACCCCACAGACGGCAGCCCACCAGGCTCCCCCATCCCTGGGACTGTCCAGGCAAGAACACTGGAGTGGGTTGCCATTTCCTTCTCCAATGCATGAAAGTGAAAAGTGAAAATGAAGTCGTTCAGTCATGCCCCACTCTTAGCAACCCTATGGACTACAGCCTACCGGGCTCCTCCATCCATGGGATTTTCCAGGCAAGAGTGTCGGACTACTACCTACCAAAATCCTTGTGAACTCAGGTGCTACAGAAGATAGGAGGCCAAGAAGCCACGTCCCGCCCACAAGCTATTCACAACCCCAAGGGAAAACAAACACTGGAACAATTCGCTAACCTCTGCCGAGGATGAGAAGTATAATTACAGGGAAATGGACAGAGTACTGTAAGAAGAGATAAAGGAAAACAGACGGAAGGTTCGAAACATAAAGGTTATGGAGACAAGAAACTGGAGGCAGGAAAGAGGGACGGTGGAGCAGAATGTGGAGACAAGGTCCACAAAAATCCACCCGTTGGAACTGAAATCATCAAAAGTCTACACGTGACAATTAAGATCAGCCACCGGGGAAAAAACCCTGATCCTGAAAAGTGAACTTACTTCTTATCAAAGATTATAGTCCAACTGCTATACCAGATGCTCAGGGTGGAAAGCAACTGTCTTTTCCCGTCAGAAAGTTTGTGGATAACGAGGGGACACGAACAAGCACGTCGTGATACAATGCAGGATGTGGCGTGGAAGAGGCAAGCGGCGGACGCTCTGGAGCACTCGGGTGGGCACTCAACCCAGGCTTGGGGGAACGGAGAGGTCATGGGGAGCCTTCTGGAGAGGGTGCCAGCTTCCCGTACATCTTGAAGATGGACAGTTGGCCGTTCACGGGGCCTCAGAGAAAGAGTAGGAGGGTGTTCCCCTGAAGGGTGTCCGCCAGAGGAGGATCCTAGTTAGATCTATGTTTTAGAAAACTCACCGGCTGCAGTATGAAGGATGAATCAGAGGCATAAAATAGCGCAGACAGGAGTGGTTATGAGACTGCTGTGGGGACAAGGCATCTGAACTAAGATAGTGTCAGTGGGGATGGAACAAACGGATGTGAGCGGTGTTAAAGAATAATAATCAACTCAGAATCTCTATTTAAATAAACATACTCGCTAACACTGTGTATTAAGTATTTGTTGTATGCTGGGCTCTGTTTCAAGTGCTTTCTGGGTGTTTGTGTGTTTGTCATTTACCGCAACCACACGAAGAGCAGGCGGGAACACTGAAATGTCTGCTGAGACTCAGTCTGAGGCACTGGATCCCGATTCTAAGTGTATCCCCGCTACTCATATCACCAGGATTGCACTAAATGCGTGCCTGGAAATGCAGAGACGGGAACTATGCCATATCTCAATACTGCCACGGAGACCTCGTGTCCAGTGAAGGAAGAAGCCTGGTCAGGCAGCAAGCCCAGCCCTCTTTCCCTCTGGTCAGATTAAGTGGGGCATGCCGGAGTGAGATGATGAGGCAAAGGAAAAGACAGAAGGTCGGGATGAGGGGAAAGAAGAATGACTGTGATGTGATGCAGAGGGGTCAAGATACGGTCAAACAGATGCAGAGATCCCCCTGGATTGGAGAAGACCAACCTGATGAAGCAAAGACGTGAACCACGTGGGAAGATGGTCCAGAAAGGCTGCTGAATAATAACATGTAATTTACAGGGCAGGAGGGGAGGGTGATCCCACTTTGGCTAATGGCAGTCATTTCTGAACATGAATCTATTTTTTTAATTTGTCTTCCTTTTGGTTGTCCTTTTCCTAAATGACAAATGCATTATTTTGGTGGAGGTAAAATAATCTATACACTGGCTGGAAGTGCGGGAAAGGAAGATTGGAGCAGCTACTGAAGTCAAGGGGGAAAAGGAAGAAAACTGTCCTGGAGATGAAGAGCTGACCTTACTGAGGTTGCAAGGAGGATAGTGTAGTTAAAGGATGTAAGATTCAAGAGGGAGGAAAGGGTGAAGATCCAGATGCATGTTAGAAACAAGAACTGTACCGACTCAGCCATGTGCAGCATGGGAGAGAAATCATGGCAGGGGGCTGTCAAGGATTACAGTATCATCAGGGGGAAGATAATTTGTTTTGTTTTTGTTAAGTCCCTTTTTTAATGGCAGAAAAGCACATAGGGCTTCCCTTTGGCTCAGATGGTAAAGAATTCACTTGCAATGCAGGAGACTCAGGTTTGATCCCTAGGTCAGGAAGGTCCCCTGGAAAAGGAAATGGCAAAACCAGTCCAGTGTTCTTGCCTGGGAAATCCATGGACAAAGGAGCCTGGTGGGCTACAGCCCATGGGGTCACAAAAGAGTCAAGACATGACTTAGAGAAATTTTTCTAACGGCAAAAAAAAAAATGCCTAACACTACTATTTGCTCTCCTAACCATTTCAAGCATACAGTTCAGAGGTATTAAATGTATTTACATTGTTAAGGAACATATTTCTAAAACTTTATCATCTTAAAAGCTAAAGCTCTAAACCTATTAAATACTCATCCCCCCGCCCTTGGCAACCATTTCCTGTTTCTATGATTTTGACTACCTTATAGACTTCATGTAAGTGGATTCATATCGGTATGAGTAAAAGAATAGCATTTGTCCTTTTGTGACTGGCTTACTTTGTTCATCATAATGTCCTCAAGGGTCATCCACACTGTAGCAAATGACAAGATTTCCTTCCTTTTTAAGGTGCTGTAATATTACATCATATGTATTCACCACATTTTCTCTATCCATTCATCTGTCGATGGACATGTGGGTTACTTCCACCTTTGGGACATTGTAAATAATGTTTGCATGGATACAGGTATGCAAATGGAGACTGGTTTTTTTGGTAATGCAAAGAAGAGAAAATTCAAAGTTTGTGATACAAAGAAACTTGTTCTCAAAGGAGTGGTTATGAGTGAGAATCTGGATTCAGATGAAAACAGAACAAGATACCAAAGAGACATGTCTACCTGTCTCTACTCAAAAGACTGAAATTTGTGCATCAAAATAATAATTCCAAGGCATCATCCTCATCTCCATCATTCAGGCTCAAAATGAAATTGTTTATTGTCTCCTCCAGCCAGTCAGGAGTGATTTTCAAATTTATGAAATCTGGAGGGGGTGGGGAGATAATACAAAGGATAATGCCTTTAGTAACAGAACAACTATTAGTATAAGCAGACTTAAAAGTGCTTCAGACAAACCATTACTCATGCTTTTTTTTCATCGTTAACCATCTTTCTAAATTCCATATATATGCGTTATTATACTGTATTGATGTTTTTGTACTCGTGCTGAAATTGACAATAAAAGACTTAAAAAGGAATCTGTTGGTCTGTGTGCATTAATAACAATTGCATAGGTATTTATTTTAGTTCATTTCTCCAGATTTCTTATTATAAATAACCTAAGCCAGTGAAACAGCTGTTTACTTTCTTGTGATGTTCCGCATACACTAGGAGAATGGTATCCGGCCTCCAACAGTGCCTCAAAATAGGAAATCAAAGAATTGCTGTAATGAGATGTAAGGAGCTAACTCCTTCATCTGCAGGCTCAGATATTTCTTGATTCTTCCCCTGACTAATTGCCCAGCGATGAAGAGTTAACTTTTTTCTCTCCATCCTCAGCCTCTGCAACTCGCACTTGAGCACGTTTGTTGTGTGATAGCTTATCAGGGCCATTTTCTTACAATCAATACCACGTGCCAGGGCTGTGCTGTTTACAGCCACCCAGGAAAGCAGAAGAGGAACAGAGTTTCTAGCAGAGACGCATTAGAGAGTCCAGTTGTGCCGACACGTAATGATCTTCTCTGCATTACAGCCAGTGTTTTAGGTAATTACTAAGTCACGTGTGAATGCAGCTCTGTCTAGGACTTGACTGAGACGGACATATTCTAAAGCTGTTAAGGAGTGAAAATTTAAACCCTCTGTGGAAATTATGCTTTTGGAGAAGTATCTTGATGGAATAGGATAAGTATTCAGCTCTCAAGTGGAAGAAATCCTATTTTACCATCTGCACCAACTTCCACAGACTTCAATAAAGTTTTCGTGAAGTTTCTAATGGCATTTCCAGTGACCAGAGAGCTGCTGTTTTGGGTTATTGGAGAGATGGGCAAGGTAGACAGAGGAAAAAGGAGTCACAGGGGCAGCTGTCATGGAGGAGACATCACAGTAGTAGCATATGACAACTTTGGTGCCCTAATTAACAGCAGGCCAACTCTAGAGGAGATGCAATAGCCTCATACAGAGAACAGCAGGTCAGAGATCAAATGATACACTAGCACAGTCCCTAATGTCACAATATCTCAAGAAGCTAAGAACAGAAAGAACACATTTACACCTTCAAGCATGTAATTTTCTCTACTCAAAACACCAACATGACCCTATTAATCCAAATCAAACCAACAACTTGTGACATTTTTCTCATTTGAAAGCTTAATATTCAAGCAGGCATCTTAATTTTTGACCCTGAATTTAAAAATTAAGAACTTAACCTTGCAGGGTTCAAGAATTCTGGGTTCTTTGAGGCAGAAAATGCAAGGCAGGATAGACTGCGATTCATCAGTCACCTCACTACGTCATGAATTCTCCCAGGGTGGCTGACCAAACCTAATTTCTCCTGCTAGACTCACTGCCAGGAATAAAGGCCTGTGGACTCAGGAATTGCCCCACGTGCCAGTGCCGATTCAGCTCTCCATCTTTTATTTCTCTTAATTCTATATAATTTTGATCTCTCTTTCAGATAAACACTTAATTCCTACTATGTGTTAGAGGGCTCCCAGGTGGCTCAGTGGTACAGAATCCACCTGCCCATGTAGGAGACGCAGGTCCAATAGCTGGGTCGGGAAGATCACCTGGAGAAGAAAATGGCAACCCACTCCAGTATTTTTGCCTGGGGGGCATGAGGAGCCTAGTGGGTTACAGTCCACAGGGTCCCAAAAAGTCGTAAACGGCTGAGCATGCATACACTATGTCTTAGACACTACCTGATTTCTGTAGACAAAATAAGTGCTGTGTTTGTTCAGTCACACATTCTTACTAAGTCTTCCTGGCATGCCTTTGAGACTATGAAGACAAACTTTGTAAATCCATTTACATCTCAGTACTTTAGTGCTGAACTCATTAACCGAATGCCCCTACTAAAGAAAATAACTAGTCATAGACCATACCAATCACACCATTTGTACAGCAATATCCATAAATATATCAAGAAATGATACACTGTTAACTTTTAATTATCCACACTAATGAAGGGGAACAGTGGTGTGGTTAATCCAAAAAAAGTTTACAATCCAATAATAATTTCTATTAGGATTTGGAATTCATTATGTGACTTTCTTCCCAGAAGATTTGCCTTCTGATTATGTTTTCCATGATAAATATTCAAGTGAGAAACTTAATTTCTATCTTAGAGTTTTACAATTTGTAAGCTTCAGCCTCCATGCCAGGCTTATAAAACTAAGACAAAATGTCTTTCATTAAAGTTTATGATACTACCACAACTTCAGATAATCCCATCCTGAACTTTCCATGAATGATGAGTTATTATGAGGTTCCTAATGTCATGCTTTCCCAAGAAATATATGCACAAGGATTCCACTCATAACTTTTGAGCTCTTCTCTCATAATTATTTTCCTCTCATTCTTTTAACTCATCTTTCTTAGTCTGTTTAGGCTGCTATAACAAAATGCCACAGACTGGGTAACAATGAACATCTCTTTCTCACAGTTCTGAAGGCTGCTGCATCCAGGATCAAGGCACCAGGATGGTGACATCTACTTTGATGAAGGCTGTTTTCCTAGTTCATAGCTGGTACTGTCTAGCTATCCTCACTTGGTGGAAGCAGCTAGGGATTTCTGTGGGGTCTCTTTCATAAGGCACTAATTCCATTCAAGAGGGCTCCACCATCATCTTTGGGGGGTTAGGATTTCAACATATGAAATGGCAACCCCCTCCAGTACTCTTGCCTGGAAAACCCCATGGACAGAGGAGCCTGGTGGGCTACAGTCTACAGAGTCACAAAGAGTTGGGTACAACTGAGCATACATAAAGAATTATATGAATTTGGAGAGGACACAAACACCAGACCATAGACTCATCTTGTTTAACTGGGTATTACTCATCCACATATTGAGTTCCTTTATTAGTCAATCATCCCTGTAACAATACTGAGTGACAAACTACCTCAAAGCCCAACAACTTAAAGCAACAGCACTTATTTCTTGCACACAGATCCTCAACTTAGCTGAAGTCAGATCAAGCTCTAGACCTTGTTCAATTCTGCTCCTTGCGTCCCCCCCAGTGGCCCCCAGTTCAGCCAGCAGCTCCAGTGGAGCACAAGAGCACAGGAAGACAAGACAAGCACCCAGGCCCACTGAAAACCTGTTTACATCATGTCTGCTCACATTCCACTGGCTAAGGAAGGCACACTGCCAAGTTCAAAGTCAACAAGGCAAAAAAACTGTATAACACCCGCCCCCCACTCCAGAAAGAAAGAATGAAGGAAAATTTTTGCTCAAAAACACTCCAATCTGTCATTTAAAGTGTATTAAACTCTCCAGTAGACTCTGGAAATATCAGAATGAATAAGCCATGACTTCAGTCCTCAAGGAACTCACATTTTAGAGAAAAAAGGACTAAAAAGACAATGCTAGAACTGTTAAGTCAGAGAAGGCAATGGCAACCCCCTCCAGTACTCTTGCCTGGAAAATCTCATGGATGGAGGAGCCTGGTAGGCTGCAGTCCATGCGGTTGCTAGGAGTCGGACATGACTGAGCGACTTCACTTTCGCTTTTCACTTTCATGCATCAGAGAAGGAAATGGCAACCCACTCCAGTGTTCTTGCCTGGAGAATCCCAGGGACGGCGGAGTCTGGTGGGCTGCCATCTATGGGGTCGCACAGAGTTGTACAGGACTGAAGTGACTTAGCAGCAGTAGCAGCAGCAGAACTGTTAAGTAAAAACCCATCTGAAATACTACGTGAGAAGAGGGACGGGATGAAGGAGTCCAGGGCTTCCTGAGTTGAAGGAACCAGCAAAGGCTTTACATATGAGTGCCTGAGGCAATATTTAAAGATAAGCATGAGTTTCCGGGGAAAAGATAAAGATGCACAAGAATGAGAGTAAATATTCTCTTCAGTAAATGACGGATCACACGTTATGACTAGAACCCAGTATATGTGAGGGTAATATCTGAGGAGAAAATCAGTCCTATAAGCTAGTAAGTTCAGGTTATGAAAGCCCTACGGACCATATTGATAAGTTCAGAATTCATCCTATTTGGCAACGAGAAGATAGATAGATATCAAACAGAGGAGCAAGAGAAATCCCAGATATCATCAGAACTTGATTTTGGAAAGACATCCAGTGGCAGGGTGGAGGAAAGACTGGAGGGCTGCTGGGGAGAGGAGAGGTGGGGGGTCAGTGCAGGGGCTCTGGCAGGAGTTCAGGCAGCCCAACCACAATCTGAGCCAGGACAGCATCAGAAGCAGCAAGGAGAGAGAGACAAATCGGGAGACATTTTGGACGTAAAATCGGAACCTGATTAGATGACAGAGAGAAGATGAAGGAGGCGGGAATTATATCCCAAGCTTATCCAACTAGTTGAGAGGTTCAGCTGTTTCTTCTTTCCGCTTTCCAGAGCGCCCTGCAATACGGCTCCTCCTTTCCACATCCACTCAGGAGACAAAGAAGGCTGCCTCTCAGCCTAATTAAAAGTCCTAGGGCAGCAGAAGAGAAGAGGGGTGTAGGCAGAGGAAGAGTCATTTGATGAGAAAAGATTGATATATCCCTTTCCATAATCAGTGGAACACAGGTGAGTAGATGGAACAGGTTCTTTATCGAGTGCCTTTAATCACCTAACTCAAATCAATACCCCTTTAGAGGCACATAAATTAATTCTCCAAACAAACAGCTAATGCCTGAGGAGAGATGCCCCCAGTGTTTACACACTCCAGCTCCCCTGTGATGGGCAGTAATGAAAGAAAGACAGCTATGAACCCAGAGGCAGAACCTGTGCTTGGAAGTGCACAGCGTCAGAGAGCAAAAACTCCTGACCGTACTGACACTTCATGAACTGACACCGGTGGCCAGGTACCCACAGATGATGCAGCCCTCCACTGGCTTAAGCACTCAGATGCTGGAGAGAATGGCTCTGCTATTTCTCCTCTCTGAGTCCTTCCCATCTTTCCACATCCACTAGGTTGGAAGGAGAGGTAGTGAGAAGGGAGGAGCTTAATGTTATCTCCTAGAACTCCAAGCTCCCAACACCACCTAGTGGAAAGGACCAGAGAAGGACCGTGCTTCAGGGCTGATTTACCAGCCATGGGATGCTGGACAAGTCTCTTCACCTCTGAGTCCCCGTTAATGAAAGTTAATACCTACTTTTCCGATTATAGTGATGCTGGGATAAGATGGTCCCACGGGTCTACAACTTCAGGTACACTGAAAAGTGTTAGAATATTTTCTCCCTCGTCTCATATTTTCCTTTGCTAAACTGGGGCTGATTTACTTAAAGGATTGTCACACAAGATTGCTTACAAAACTTCCCCAAGTAGAAATTCTGCAGAGACAATATGTGGCTTGTATAATGCAACCTAGCATGATATTGTTAGCCATCTTCAATCTTTCTCCTGCTACTTCCTCTGATGGGAAGAGCCAGAACAAAATTCCAAAGATCAGCCGTGTGTGCTGAGAGCAAGGCCAAGGGTTAATGCAAGCCTTTCTAAATGATCCTAGTTGTTGTGCTAAATAATGGTAGCCATTATCAGTATTAATAATAAAGGCCATTCCACCAAACGGGTGTGTGTGTGTGTCTTGCTTAAATGTGAGGCAAAGAGGTCGAGGCAAAGAGGTCAAGTCATGAAAGATGAGACTGGATTTCTTTTTTCAGAGTGACCTCAGGGCAATTTCTAAGAGATTCAACCAACACAGGAAATAGGCACACAGCTTCTTCCTGCTTCAGGCCCCTTCCTCCAGATCTGACATCATTTCTGCAGCCTACAGTAATCCCCTGGATTGAGAATTAATATGCAAATCCCTAATTACATGGCCAAGAATTTTACAGGTCTCACTGGGAGTGGCAAATGATTTCTTAGGTCTCTGCCTTCCTCAATAAAAGACTCTGGGAACCTCAACTTTAGGATTGTCACTGAACCCATTAGTGTCACTAAATTAACCAGCCCTCAGAATTAGCCAAGAGAAAGTGTATATTGATCTGACTTAGCGATGTGAGAACAGAAGCAGTCACTTTATGATTAATCTTTTCAGAGTCTTCTTAGGCTACTTATATTTCTCAGCCAGTAGAAAGATTACTGAGGAATCATTAAAACGTCTCTAGAACCACTGAGTCTATGTGCCATTATTTCCCTTAAAATAAGCAAATTACTTATACCTTCAACTTGTAAGCCTCATCAAGGTTACTTATGAAGAAGGCAATGGCACCCCACTCCAGTACTCTCGTCTGGAAAATCCCATGGACGGAGGAGCCTGGTAGGCTGTAGTCCATGGGGTCACTAAGTTGGACACGACTGAGCAACTTCACTTTCACTTTTCACTTTCATGAACTGGAGAAGGAAATGGCAACCCACTCCAGTGTTCTTGCCTGGAGGATCCCAGGGACGGGGGAGCCTGGTGGGCTGCCGTCTATGGGGTCACACAGAGTCGGACACAACTGAAGTGACTTAGCAGCAGGTTACTTAAGGCAAAGAAATGGAGACACAGAAATGTAAAATAATGATCCCTAGCCTTTAGAAACTCAGTATTTAATAGATAAAATTATTATCCTTTCCATATCATGCTGAAGTTAACAAAATGTTTTTATATTTTTTCATTAAAATGTTCACCACTATGAGAGCTTTATCCCTGATTTATATATTAAGACAAAGACAAATAACACAACCGCCAAGAGTCTCACAGTATTAAGAACCTAGATAAAGGAGCAATTAGTTCTGTAAAGATGAAGTAGAAGTATGAGAGATCAGAAAAACCTACGAGCTTGATGAGGTTCTGGGTGTAGAAGGGCCAGCTAAAGTTGAATGGATCATCTAAGTAATGAATAAAATACCTACTATGAACCAAGCATTATGCGTGAGACTGAGACATACAAACAAACACAAGGCAGATGCCATCCCTGCCCTCCAGCAACCTACACTCCAGTAGAAGTCAAGACATGTGTCAAAGACAAGGTCACTTTCAGACTCCACCTGTGATCTATGGGTTAAGTACAGCGTAAGTCCCCAGTGGGCACTGTACGCCTCCACCTTAGCCAGCAGCTCCTCTCCATCCATTAAACACATGAGTCACCAAAAAGGAACAGCCAATAAGTGACCTGAATTTATTACCATCAGCCTAGATCTGAAATCTAGGTTGGTGAAAAGAAAGGAAGGCAGAAAGGTGGCCCACACCCTGGGGGTCAGGAACCGTCTGCAGCAGCTATGTGCCTAGGCAGTCCTGGGCTCCAGGGATCATGGGCTGAAAGAGAAGAGAGCAGAAGAACCATCTTAGAGACAGGAACCTGTATCTAGTATTTATGGATCTGCCTGAGATTGCAGCCTTGTTCTGGAGAGGACAAGGAGGCCTCTGGGACGGCTCCGGTTTGGGGGAAGGGGAATGATAAACAGAGACAGCACAGAGCATGTGTTGGAGTGCCAAACTTTCACTGGTTTGGCTCTCACCTCCAATGAGCGTTTGGATCTCACCTCCAATGAGGGTTTGGATCTCACCTCCAATGAGGGTTTGGATGACCTTGGACAAGTTATTTCATCTCCTATGACTAAGTTTTCTCTTCTGTAAAGTGAGTATACTTAATAATACTGCCTACTTCAAAGAGTGCTGTTAAAGATTAAAACACTTCATTTAAAAATGCCAAGCACTTAGAATAATGCTTGGGACAAAATAAGCACCATTTAAGTGTCAGACGCTTTTATACGTCAAGGCTGAGGGTTAGAGGGACTCAATCATTTTGACCTGCTTCTAAAGCATGTCATATAATCAATTAAATTCCTTATATTTGACTCTTCAAATATTATTTCCAATACACAATTCAAACGATCACTCCAAAACCAGTTATTCCTCTCCTTCAAGCC